>NW_026947499.1:69408577-70008577 GCF_034190915.1 Cavia porcellus | reverse complement strand
CACACACACACACACACACACACACACTCTGGTAACTAATTTGAATGGAATTTTAAGTGATCTAAAATGTGCAAATTATAAAAAAATTAGTAATTTTTAAGAGATTAACATAAATCATTATGTTTTTGTAATACCAATCACGTGAAAGTGATGTAAATATTAGTGACAACCCATATGAAATATTCAGTACTCTGAATATTCAGTACTCTGAATATTTCCGTGGGACTCTGAGTCCCACTCCCCTCTGAGAAAGAAGATCAAAATAAATATCAGAAAATAGAAAGATATCAATTGCTCATGGATAGGAGGAACCAGCACAATGAAAATGGTCATATTCCCAAAATTGTTATACAGACTTAATGCAATACCAATAAAAACACCATTAATATACCTCACAGAACTAGAAAAAAGTAAAGGAACCAGAAGAGATATAGAATAGCAAAAGAAATTCTGAACAGTAAAGGCAAGGCAGGAGGCATCACAATCTCTGACTTGAAATTATACTACAAAGCTACTGTTATAAAAGTAGCATGATAGGAAAAAATAAAGTAAAACAAACAAACAAAGAACAGACCTGAGAATCAGTGGAACAGATAAGAAGATGCAAACACAACTACAAACACACTCAGCCTCCTTACGTTTGACAAAAGGGCCAATAATGTTCACTAGAAGAAAGATAGCCTCCTTAAAAAATAGTGTTGGAAAAACTGGCTCTCTACATGCTGAAGACTAAAACTAGACCTAGGTCTATTACTGTGCACTAAACTAAAATCAAAATGAATCAAAAATCTAATATTAAACAGAAACACAATGTGCTGGAAGTGAAAGTAAATAGAAATCTTGAAGATCCGCAGAGACTTCATGAACAGAACCCAAATTGTATGGGAAGTACTTCAAAGAATCAACAACTGAGACCTCACCTTATTAAAATGCGTTTGCACATCAAAAGAAATCACCAACAGAGTGAAACAACAGCTTAGAGAGTGTGAAAAAATTTAGCTAATTCTCATTCAAAGGACTTCCATCTAGAACAAATAAAGAACTGAAAAATATCAGATCACCAAATTCTAAGACCCAATCAAAAAATGTGTATTTATCTGAAATGCATACATACTTCTCAGATGAAATATGAATAGTAAATAAAGTTATGAAAAAGTGTTGAGCATCGTATGTCATTTGAGAGATGCAAATTAAAACAACATTGAGATTCCATCTTTTTCCAGAAAGAATGACTGTCACCAAGAAATCAACCAGTAACACACGGTGGAGGAGCTATGAGGAAAAGGAACACTTCTGACTTTCTGTGGGAGTGCAGGCTGGAGCAGCACCTGCAGAAATCTGTGTGCAAATTCCTCAAACTGCGGGGGTTGGAGGTCCCATTCAACCCAGCTATTCCGCTTCTGGGTGTCTTCCCAGATGAATTAAAACATCATGCACAGCGATATATGTGCATCCATGTTTATGGAAGCACAATTTATAATAGCTAAATCTTAACAACCCAAATGCCCATCAACGGAGAAATGGATAAAAAAAAAAAAGATGTGATAGTTTTATATTGGAGTACTACTCTGATACAAAGAAGGAAAAACTCAGGGCTTTCATAGGTAAATGGATGCAAGCAGTGGCTTGTGTGAGCAGATTTTCAAAAAGCAATTATTGAATAAAATGCAAATCCCTTTCTTTTTGTAAAACTGGCCAAATCTCTATATTTTCACCTTATAATTCATATACTTTTATCTATAATTACCTACCTCTCATCAGACTAAAAGCAGGATCAATGAAATTTTTACATTGAAAAACATGTGATAATTACCATGTAGCAAAGTATGTGTGCATTTTAAATGTGCCAGTTTCTCATGATTGTTTTACATAATGATATTCCAGTGATCAACAAATAGCAAGATGGGGATACATATCACATTTCATGTAACCTCTCTCTTTTGTAGAGAGGCAGAGTGAAATCTGACAAAGAAGACAAGGCAGCCTGGAGGCAGAGAGCAGTGTGATGTGACCACGAGTAGGTCAATGAGAGCTACAGGAAACAGGATTCTCCGAGAGTTTGCTTAAAAACAATGCCTGTGAGAATAGCTTTGTTTCTCCTTGATTAGATTGATTTTGGACCTCTGATATAAACAAATATAAGACAATAATTTTCTATTTTTTTTAAAAAAATGAGGTGATTTGTACATAAGTCACAGGAAACTAATAGACATCTCTATCCACTTCACAATTGTGGCTTCAGGAGATATGCTGTACTATAGCTGAACAGAAAGGGAAAACCTGAAAACTGGTTCACAGGTAGAGTTGCAAGATAAAATGGACAGCGGCTGCATTACAGCTGTTTCAGTGGTAGAAAAGATATTTAACGATGGAGGGGAGTAAAATAAAACCTGGAAATAGAAGAATGTCATTCCTTGCATGTAGAAAGAATGGACTAAAACAGAAATAAATGCTTGTTTGTAAGCAATATCCAATGGCCTAATCATCTGGAAGGATTGCAAAATGCAGCAGTATGAGAGATTTGAGGAACAATGTTTTATCTAGACACCAAGCCATTAGACATCAGGGAGAATGAACCTGAGAGTGCGAGGCAGATGAGTGGGTGAAACTGTTTTGAAAGGAACTTAGCTGGGAGCAGCTGTGTGCAGCAGTTCACAGAGTCCTGGACAACACAGGATCGGCAGGGGGTGCCCTCATTGGTTCTCTGCCGGATGGTCTGCCGCCAGGGCCTGTTGTAGGCATGGCCTTATGTTAGTTCATTTAAATTTTGAATACAGCTACTTGGATGTCATAAGTAAATCCAAAATTTAAAATGCTTGCCTTTCATGATCATTTGGACTTTGAGAAAGAAGTCACAAGGTATCAGTCCTAGTGAATAAGATGATGAAAACAATGCTTTTTTTTTAAAATGAGATTGTTTTTCCATTGGATAACAAGGTCAGTAGCATTCATCACATTTTTGATTATAGATTTTAGGCTCTCACAAGAGGTACTACAGAACTGCTTCAAAGACGGGCAAGAATTATGGATGCGAGTTAAAAGCAAGGGTGAATAAGTTGAATTGGATTAATGGCAATATTTCATGATAGTAATGTTTTAACATTTAAACATTCACCTTATATTTTAGTCAGTCATTATAATTAGATTCTGCAATACTTGTAATAATTATTTTTCCTTAATTCCTATCTTTGATTGGAATATTTAATCCACTTACATTTAAAAAAAAAAAACTAACTAATTGGAATTCACAGCTGAGCACTTCCTAATTTCCTTTATCCAGATCTTACATAATTTTGCTCTTCTGTTCTTCTGTCCCATTGTAGTTACTCTCTAGAGGTAATTTTAATTCTTTATTGGTTTCTTTCACATTATTTTAAGTCATTTTCTAAGCTTGCCCTGAATGACAGTGAGATTCTTAGAGCCTTATACATTAGTTTTACACTAAATAATTGAAATCTAATAAGAAATCTTTATCAACAGCATCATTTCTGACATTCTGCTTTGCATTACTGTTGACACACCGTCGTGAGTGTTGCTTTATGAAGGTGTCATAAAAACTGTGTTGTAGAAGAAAATGTCACAAACAGAAAACTCACTGTTTATATTTATTGATATACTTTTCCACAGTCCTTTATTTCTTGGAGTGGAATAAAGTTACTCACGAACATCATTTCTTTTAAGCATGACCTGACCCTTGCTGTTATTGTAGGGACTGGCATCTAGCTCGGGCTGCTTTCAATTTTTCTTTGTCCGACATTGTCTAGGTCTGTCTTTCAGTTTGGAAGCACAGTTTTTGGCGGATTTAAAATTCTTAGCTGACAATAATTTATTTTTTCTCCTCCAACACCTTTAACTTCATCCTGCCAGATACAGCTGGAGAGTTTATGTTGGGAAGTCAACTATTAAACTTACTGAAGGTTCCTAAATTAATGACTCATTTTTCTCTTGCCACTTTAAAAATCTGTATTGATTTTCAATGGTTTGATTATGATGTTTCTAGGTACTTAGGTTTAAACTCTGAATTTGTTCTATTGGGAGTTTTATGGGCCCTTCTAAGGGAACTTTAATGTTTTCCAAATCATTTGGAAAACCTTTCTCCTTCCAAATATTTGAAGAACATTTTTAATATTCTCTCTTTCTTCAGTCACTCCCAGAATGTTATATTTATATGCTTGAAGATTTCCTGCAGATACCTGACAAAATTGGATGACCTCAGCTAATACATCTGACAATTTATTTTTATTTTATTACCCACTCAAATATCTTATGTCTCAGTGGTAACTTTTTTTATTTCAGTTACTGTAACTTTCAACCCGAGCATTTACTTTTGGTTCTCTTTTGTAACATCATTTTTACTTATATTCTGTTTATGAAAATGTTTTTTCATCCTTTCCTTTAGTTCTTTGCATGGCATTTCTTTTGCTTCTTCAAGCATACATGCCATAGCTGATGTAAAACTTTTGTCCAATAAATACAGTATGAGAGTTTTCTTGAAGAAGTTGTGAAGTTTTTTTCTGTGCACTGACTGTATTTTTGTGATATTTTTCATATCACATTTTTATTGACCAGTAGTTATATTAAATAACATAATGTGGTATCCATAAAAATCAAATTCATTCTTTTTCTCCAAAGTTTTATTGTTGTTGTTATTACTATTTCTCTTTGTTTTCTGTCTTTCAGAGACTAATTTTATTTATGATTCAAATGTTTTCTCAGGTGTAGCCACAACCATGTTTACTAAGTTACTAAACTGACCGCCTAGATCAGCTATACCATTCAGGGGTCTCTCCTCTCTGTTCCATTTCTTCAGTTACAGTTACCTTCCAAAAACTATTGCCTGGAAATATTCTGTGGGAAATTCAGGAATAGAAAAATGTTAAGTTTTACACTGTAAGGCATTTTGAGTAGTGTCTTGAATGCTTCTCCCATCCTCTACATAACACGAAATATGCTTTTATCTGCAAATTCTTGCTATATCCTAGTGAAAATTAATCATTTAGCCCCCTTACATTATCTTACTAACTGTTGCAGTATGGCTATTCTTTCACTGAATCCACATTTATTTTATTAGTAATGGCCCCAAAGCAGAAGAGAAGTAGTGTTGGCAATTTAAATAAGCCAAAAAAGTCATAAATTGTTTAAGTATTTCATGGAAGAGTGAATGCAAAACAATAAGATCAGTTTGCAAGATACCACACGCGTGTACTTTTATTACATTGTATTTTTGTAACTTTGTGATTCTCTTCCTTAGTCTAATTTTTAAATTCAGTTTTATCATAGGGATCATGTGTAGAAAACATTATACATATATATATATATATATATATACGTACATAAATATGCATATATATATATATACACACACACACAGTATGCACATAATTCAATGTTAGAAATGGCTTCAGGCATTTACTGTGGGCCTTGTAACATACATCATAGCTAAAGAGTTCTTATGCTCCTATAATCATTAGTTCCACTGAACCACTGGAATGTTTGTACCATGTGTGCTGAGTTTAACAATAACTAAGCCATGAAAGAACATACGTTATTATTTGGCATTGAAATGATGTCAGTATTTGCCCCAAATATCCCATACATTTTACAAAAGAATAAAATTTCATTGGTGATGCAAATATTCATTAATGCAAGAGTGGATTAATTTCACATTGGCTCACAAATCACTGCTCAGAGCTGGGGGAGCTGGGGCCCTTCATGAAGTGATGTACTGTACTCAGATCAAGGGCTGTAAGCTCATGGTGGTGGCTTGAGTGTGCTCTTGAGGGCCTCGGGTGTGGGTAGCGTAAGGCTACAGAGCTTGTGGAAGAGCTCACTGTTGAGACAGAAGTCAAAGAGGAGGATGCGCAGGGTCGGGATTCTTCTCCTTTGTGGCAGGAGTAAACTTATTGCCAAGCTAGCCTAAGGATCACGCTTTCCTTTGATAGCCAAGGTTTCGCTCTGAGCAGGGTTTTACAGAATCTAAGGAAAGAAGAGCCACACAGGTACAGGGAGTTATATTGCCCTATCTTGATTAAGATCCATGCAAACAGACAACCTATTACACCCAACAGAATCAAATACCATAGTCAGTGCTGTCAATGACTGGAGTACATTTTGATATGTTTGTACTGTTTGTTGGTACAATTTAGATGTAAACATTGGTCACAGCCATCATAATGAATTTGTACCTGTACATCATATATTTTGACTTTTTTCTGCTCATCCCCGCTCCCCCTTTGAAGCACTCTGCCCCTATTTATTTACAGAACTTCATTTCCAACTTGGAGGAAATCACTAAGGAAACTAGTTTCGCATAAAAGAAAGTCTGAATTAATAATACTCTGGGTGGTGCAAAAAATGTTACCGTGCTTAAAGTCTTCGATTCTGAGGAACTAAAGAGTGACTCAGCAGTCAGATGCAATGTTAGTAGTATCACAGCAGGACTGTTTTACTCATCAGATTTCTGTCTGATGTTTGAGGAATGTCAGCTTCAAAATCTGGATGTGTCCAAAAATTTTTTTCAATTTGTGGTATTTTGGGCTGAGAATTTAACTCACTGGCTCTGTGCCTGCCTGGTAAGCTCAAGATCCTAAGTTTGATTCCTGGTAGCAAAAAAAGAAAAAAATAATTGTGTTTTGCAGTGCTTCCTCTTCCATGCAGTGTATGGCACTCATTGGATCGATTTTCATATCTTTTCTGTGGTCCAGTTCATGCAAATTAATTTTTATTATTTTTGTGTTTCTTCATGGGATTAAGGAAGTGATTATGTGTTATTAGAAAAAAATACATTAATAACCGCCTTAACCTGTGTGTTTCATTGAAAAAAAAGCTAGTACAAAAGTCTTCCCAAATCTTATGTTGAAAACTGTGATTCTGATAGCACATTTGCTCACTGTGAATTCTCATGACTCCGTATTTAGGCCCATGGGCTTGTATGTTAAAGGTGTGACCATGTGAAGCAGGAGTGGACAGGTGATCATTTTTGTTTTCTTTTAATCTCCCTTCACTGAAGAATAAGTTATTATTATCTATTCAGCAGCAGTTCAGAACTCTTTTTCTTTCTTGCACTGGACAACATGTTATTTTAATAGCATGATAGTCCAAGTTATTTATGGAGATCTAAACTATCTTGGGCAAAATGTGCCCAGATATCAATGATTATCATATTTTAGGGACTTAATTATCCTTCCTCATAAAACATTCTATCAGTTTTCCTCAAACAATTTTTTTAATCTTACAGAAACTGAGATGAAGTCTGAGCATTTACCCAAAAGCTCCTTGTACTATAGAACTGCTATCTTCTTACAAGAAACACCAATTGTTTCCCTTTTATAATAGTTTCTCTCTTTTCTTCTGTAAGAATGCTACAGAAGTATGGAAGCTTCCATTCAAGTTGGCAAAGTAGCAGGGTGTCCTAGAGTATCTACACTTTGATTGAACATGTTGAATGGGTTTCTTTACATTTGCAGTATAGTGAATGTGCGTGTCAAAATTGGTACACTGAAATTGTAACCCCGATATGACAACATGAGGAAGTGGAACCTTTGGTTGGTGATTGCACCACGAAGGCCTAGTGTTCTAGAAGGAGCTTAATGTCTGCGTGATGGTATTTTGGAATGCTTCAACATTCTTTATGGCACGTAAAGTGTGAGAGACAAGAGTGTATATGAACCAGAAAGTTGGGTCTCACTAGTCAGCGAATCTGCTACTGCCTGGAACTTGTATTTCCCATCCTCCAGAATTCTCAGACATAAATTTCTTTCTATATAAATTGTTTTCACAGAAAATAAAAAAGCAAAAAATTTTCAAATATATAATATTTTATTATAGCAACAGAAATTTCTAAGTCAAAATCATTTCCTTTTCTTTTGTAATTACCAATTGGTATTTAAACAGTTTTTTGGAAAAGATCATGCTGTTTGCTGTGCCAGACCTCTCTCTGCTGCAGTAGCAAACTAGGGAGCCGGGGCCCTTCATGAAGTGATGTACTGGACTCAGATCAAGGGCTGTAAGCTCATGGTGGTGGCTTGAGTGTGCTCTCGTGAGGGCCTCGGGTGTGGGTAGCGTAAGGCTACAGAGCTTGTGGAAGAGCTCACTGTTGAGACAGAAGTCAAAGAGGAGGATGCGCAGGGTCGGGATTCTTCTCCTTTGTGGCAGGAGTAAACTTATTGCCAAGCTAGCCTAAGGATCACGCCTTCCTTTGATAGCCAAGGTTTCGCTCTGAGAAATAAACACACCGAACCTGTGCCCAGTGTCGTTTAGTTTTCTGTCAAAAGATTCATTGATATTTTTATGAAAATAGAAACCACAAAGATTCAATTTAGCATTTTTAAGTCAGTCTCATACATAAAACTGAATGACTTAGAGTTTGACTTCAAGCTTGGATATTTTTGAGTTCAAGCTAAAATATTCATTATAACGTCTGATGCTTATAAAAGTATGTGTTTTAATTATATTGCCTGAAGATTTCCTAGTACATGATTTTATGGTTAATATATGAATATTTTGACTCTCTAAATTGCCTTATTTAACTCACATTTTCAGGTTAACATTAATAATATCTTTATTAACTTGCTTGCTTGCGTGAAATACCCTAATCTTTTAGATAATTTGATTAGTTTTATCTGTAGGCTTCAACCTTGGAAGTACTTTCTAAGCACTTTCGTGAATCTACTTTTGAGGTTAAATCATTGTGTCATTAACATTTTAAAAGACTAAATGGAAAGAGAAGCTCATAAAGTCCAGACATCTTTGTCACTGATATAATAGGACAATGAGACAATTTCTCTCCTAAGAACCGGAAGACAGTTCCGTCGGTTCTGTGTTGGCTCATTTATCTCTGTTACTTGATGAATTCATTTTCATGACAATACTTGTTCTGAATAATGAAAAGCTGAAAAGGATTCTAGTGGTCAAGTTGGAATATTTAAAACATTTCTTTCCAAATCTGGCTAAATATCTTTCTCTGTGATATATCATTAGGATGATCAATCATATTAAATGAGCAAAAAATTGTTATATGATATTTTTCAGCCATATTACAAGTCATTTAATAGTACAGTTTTTTAAAAAAGCTTACAAGTTCTTACATCTTCCTAAAAATAAATGCACAAAGTACCACAGTGGTTTTCAACTTTTGGTCTTTTAATAATTTCAGTATTAAAGATCATGGTAACCTTTATAAAATAAACATTTATTTATAAGCTCATTTTAACATGTTTTCATGAGTTAAATATACATTGTTCTTAATCTGGATCCTTGCAGATAATTATGTTTGTAAGATACTGTACAGCAGAATTCTCAAATTCTAGCCTTCTTATAAAACTCGGGGGTAACTTGAGGAAGCCTGCAACTCACAGAAGGTGCCAGGAATTTTTCTAAAGATTTTACAAATGCAAAATCACTGCACTCTCAAAACAATCTTATTAGTTATGCCCAAATTATTCTGATTTCACAGATAACAGAAATGAATCAGTGGATGGCTAGGCAGTATGCCTAAGGTCAGAAATAGGAGAAATAAACAGGTTATAAAGTAGATTCCGTAAATTCTTTGCTGTACTTCTTTTGTTTTAAAATGAAAGTATTACTGCTATTGTGAACTAAGAAAACAAAAACAAAGCTAAGAAATTGATGAAGAAAATATGGAAGAGGAAAGTATTTATAAAGACACTCCTGTTTTAGAAAAATCTGTGTCTACTATATTCTGCCCAGCTGAAGAACTGTAAAAATTTGAACAAAGACTCTTATTTGCCTTTTTGTGCTTTCACAGAAAAAAAGCTCTTTAAAGTTGAGCATAAATTTAAAGGATTTTAGATATTGATATGTAAAATGGATAATCACAACAAAGCCACTTGAGAGGCAGATAAAAGGCTCATATAAATTTCCAGTTTTACATGTAAAGCAATGGGAATCCATTGTCTGAAAATTGCCCCCAGCTTCTCTAAGATCCTTGGAAAGCTATTTGTGCAAAATCTGTGATGAGTGTCACACATATGCTCACTGGTAATGTCTGCTGTAATTGAGAAACCGGTTACATGGTAGATAATTTTGTCTCCTGGTTGTGCTAAGGAATTCCTTCTTTGATTTGATCTGTCAGTCTGCCTAGCACTTCTGAAAGGTTCTAATGCTGTGATCATGCAGGGTCCTGTGTGTGGGGTGTGCAGTTCTTGGCTGCCATCTTGAAAACCTCAGTCATTAGGTGTCTGAATTTCTGCTTTCTGTGTGAAATGCAGTTGGACAATGAAGAAGATACATGTCTTGGACCATCAGAAGTGTTTCTGTCACAGTCGTGGTGTCCAATTTACATACTCCACTGCTCTGTTGCATCTGAGTCCCTCAAAATAGCACTCTTCCTCCCCTATCTGGGAGACCAGCTGCAGTTACACAACTCGGTCTGGCTTCAGCGCTGCCTGCTGAGTTAACTGCAGCTTTTCTGCAGTCCCGCTACTTGTTCAATATAAGATTAGTTTTTAAGTAAATATCGATTGATCTAATAAAAAATACAGATTGTACTAACAGTTATACAAATATAAAATGTGGGGAGGTGGTGCAAAATATTGATAAACTAATACCTGAGCAATGCACCTCAGTAAAAGCATCCTTGCCCAAAATGTGTAGAACATCTTAACTTTTCCTGAGTGGATATTTAATGATATTAATTAATATAGATTAAACTATTCCAAAACAAATTTCAGTTTCTTTTTCAATATTATAAAATAGTAAAAGTTATCGTTCTGATGATTTTCTGAGGGTGTGCCATAATTCTATGGGTTATTTTTGTCTGATTTTGAGAGCTTGAAGCAGAAGTCTTAATTTAATTGAAAGCTCTGAGTTTACAGTTTTTTTTTTTTTTTCAAAGTTTGGCAGTATATCAAATTAGTTCCCTCATACATACAGTGTGAGAACTGTGATTTATCCATGGTTGAGAAACAATTAGATGGGTCTTACACTTAATAAGCTGTAAGAAACATAAATATTTGTCATTCTTGAGTGTAATTTCTTAGCTTAAGAATGTTTCTCTTAAAAAATTGGATATTGGATTCATAGAAGGTTAAAATTCCACAAGAGACCTTTTTTTCCAGCTTTTAGAACTCCCAATAGTAAACATCTGGTTTTGACATTATAAAGTAGCATACATTTAAATAACTCAAGATTTGTTCTAATGAGGTAAAAGATAGATGTAACCATGCTTTCCTTAATATTTCATTCTTACCATTTTCCATGCCAGTGAACATTCTTCTCTAATAGCAGTATTAAACAGGCAACAAATTAGGTTATAATTTATTCAGTTGTTTTTAGTTCAAAAATGTGATTATTTTCAATATTTTTGTTTTAAGAAAAATCATAATAAATTTCCTTAGGGTTAAGTTTTACAGAAATGTGATTAATTATTTACATTTTATTCTTAAAACTATCAAGGTAAGGATAGCCAAAATTAATTTGAAGTTTAAATTTACCTGTTTTCTTTTTACTTTCAAGAAGAAATAAGACTCAACAAAGTTAAACTCAATCAATATAAATCATCATTAATAAAACCTATAGTTTTCCCTTAAATTTAAGTGGTACATGAATGTTATTAACTCTTTAATTACATGCACCAATTTTCAAACAACATTAAAGTTGAAATTTAAATTAAATTTGAAAATGTGTATTTAACTTTTTATATTAGGGAAAGGTGCTGAGTGAACTTTCCGAAAGAAGTATGTTGAATATTGGCCAAACTCAGAAAGTCGAATTCAATGAATTAATTCTAATTCTAACTTTCATTCTAATTTTCCACAACTCATATAATAGTGTGTGGTATATTATGAGAGTGACATGAAAACAATGTTAGATCAGACTCAAAATATTTCTTATTTTCTGGTAACAGAGTTCTCCCACTTACTTAATTATATTAGGTAAGACAAATTAGGATCTTGGTCAATAAAGGTATGACCACTATTCTTGTTAACAGCATAGGGACTACTGCCAAGAATGCTGACAAATATAGCTATATCTCAGTGTCTTTTGCTCAACAAGCGTATTTTAAAATGATTCCAGGGTATGCCTCATCAAACAACTGCTTCATTTCTTCCTGTATAATTTTGACAGAATTGCTTGGAAAATCAATGCCTCAGAGCTGTGTTTAGATTTACTGCTGAATCCAATTACAGTGTATTATCATAAAAAGCATCAAAGTGAAAATTATTGATGGTGCTTGTTTTGTGAGCATGCCACTGTTAACTCTAAATATAAATATTTTAATGGCACAATTTCTCACTGTTATGAAAAAGAAATAAGAAATAAAATTTCCAATATAGAACAATAACCCACTTAAATTCAAACAAAGTTCTAGCTTCAAAAACTATGCTATGCTATTTTACACATAATTCACAGAGAAGCAGGCCACTGTAAGTTGCTCACAGTAAAAACACATGCCTGAACTTATATGGGAATACTATTATTTATTGAAAAATTTGGATTAAAATGCTATATCTCAACTACATTTGTGAGTTAAAGCAAAAGGTGATAGACATGCTGCCTACAACTACTGGGCCAAGGCTGGTCCTCTTTGATCATTTAATTAATTAAGCACTAAGGGTCTTTTGCTATACAATAGTAGAGCTGAGCAGTTGTTGATGGGACCATATGGCCAGAAAAGACCACATGAGGTTAAATGTAGTTTTTAAATAATTTAATATTTCAAGACTCTATTGAATATTTAAAATCACCATAAGCTTGTTAGAAGTAAAGCATGAAAGATCAAAATAAATGAAGCAAGGTACACACACACACACACACACACACACACACACACACAGATGTTATCCATAGAATGAAAATGATTCTGTTCACTGCCATTTTTCTCTATGGTTATTTATAGGAACGGTTAACCCTTTACAAATATCTATTGACTATTCTCAGAGACAGCAACTTAATCTAGCTTTCAACAAGGTAAGATAAATGAAATGATTTACTTAGCTTAAATGGTTACAGGAAGAGATAAGATGGGATAGAAATGGCCTCAAGTTCAGTTCTCTGGTTCATTAGTGGCTATATAAAGATCTGAAAATGGAGATTGAGAATCTCAAATCTTGTTTTTATTTACTTATTATTAGTGTATATTTACAATACATAATGATCACATTCATCCTAAGGAACTTGTACCTGGACATAATATTTTTTAATTCATATTTTCCCCATTCCCTTCTTTTCTTTAACCCTCCTCCTCCTCTCCCCATTTATAAAAGCTTTGTTTAAAATCTAGTATTTTATAGTCTCATCTCCATCTTCAATAACAGCACCTAAAATGCTGACACCTAAGTGGCACTGTGAGGTATAAGAGAAAAAAATTTGATACATAACTTGATACAATTTTCTACAGGAAAATTTTTGCCTAATTTGCCAAGGAACTCACTTCCAATAAGTACGGTTTTGCACCGACAGGTTGGTGAAATAAAATACTACGCACATGTGAAGTATATGTAAGAAATTATAATATTTTATGCATTTGGAAAAAATATTGTTTTCATTTTTATTTTAAGTAAAGTTTAAGAAAATATTAGCTGTATTTGGTTGAATTTTGTTTGGACACATGAGTAGAGAACATTGAAATACTACCCTATGTGAGAGAATGACATTTACTAACTGAAGAAATGAAATGGTAAATTGCATGTTCAGTCTTATCCTTTGATGCTAGTGAAGGTCATTTTCCTTTGTTGTTTTATTTATTATTTAGAGTTTTTTTTAGCCCTAATCATTAATCAATATCCTGAGTTTTGCACACTGTTTTAATGGAAACTATAAAGTGAATAACCATTACTAATGTAAGATTTTAATTTTCCTTGTCAAGGAAAATATAGTACTTTTTCTGCAAAAAAGAAAAGCTGAAGATACAAACCTATAAGGTTTAGTTTTCACTGACTTTTGTAGATTATATTCAGACCATAGGAATGCATGCAGATTTGGGTGGGGACAGGAGTTGAACACCTTTTCTTATCTGATTACAATTACCAATATGGCAATTGATTTACTTACAAAGAACTAAACGCTAAGGTTGCATCTTCAGTGTTTTCTATGATGTGCTTGTATTTACTATAAAATCCAAATGTTCTTTTCTTTCTAGGCTTTAACTAATTTATAAATACTGATTTAAAAGAAAAAAATGATACGGTGATAAGTATGTATCAATATTGCCATTTTAAATTTCCCATCCAACATTTAAGATCTCTTTCATTTTCTCATCTATTTGTTCTCTAAGACTTCAATTCTGCTTGATGAGTCTTTATTAAACAGAAATTCTAATGTAGGTCTTGTGAAAAACAGGATCTGTTTATTTTCTTATTGGAAAATGCTGGCAAACGAGTCTCTTGATTTATTAAAATCCATCTCATAGAGTTGTCTTAAAATGAGCAAATGAATTCATCTGGAAACATTCTGTGAACTTTAAGTATCTCTCAAGCCCGTGTTCTCACGACCTTTGTTAGGATATCCTTATTAAAAACTGATACTTCGCAGCTGCTCTGGCTGTGTTGCTAAATACAGATCCCAAGAAAAGAATTCATTAAGTTTTATATGTAGTTCTCATATTCAAAGATCATGTAATTAATTTAAAATTATGATTCATGTTTGCTTTTGGTGTTGCAGCAATAAAATTTCCTAGCTAAATTTGGGAAATTAGCAAATCCTTTATACATGCTTATCTTTCAGTAGAACAAATTCAGTAAGGATATATGAATCTTTTCACTTATAGTGACAACCAAAAGAATTAAAGAATTTTAATCAAACAGATGAAAATTATACAAGAAAAGTAAATCAATATTCTTTTCTATGGGACAATTTTTTAAATACTGTTTTAGATGTTAGCTGTTAGACATTTCAATTTGGAGTTATGAATAAAGCTCCTTTGATAAACATGCTACTTTATTAATTCCTGACCTCTGGAATTTCTCATAAGCAATGAGTATCCATAATATTTGTGAGAAAAATTTCCATCATCAATAATATCATTTCACTTATATTAATTAAAATAATATTCTCTTCATATGAAAATGTTAGTGTCATTTGTACAAAGGTATATTTTAGCTGATAAAAAATCAGTACACCACAATCACACATTAATTGAGATGGACACCTAGAAATTTTGGAAATTTACTTTTGGAAGTAAAAGCAAATTGTATTTTAATTTCTTCAGTGCTTCCAGTATTCAGTAATTTTCAAATCACAAAAATTGGAAGAAGTGGGACTTGGAAATGAAAAATGAAAGATTTGTCTTCAATGTTTTTTGACAGGTTAATTGGGGTGCTGAACTTATGATGTGTTCACAAGAAACTAGTGAAATCTAGGAGATGATATCTTAATTCACATTTTTATTCATACGAAACCACTGAGATTACAAGATGTGATACAGTTATGACTTTCAAAAAATGAATTTGATAAATGAGCAGATATTATCATAAGTGGTCAAAAGTCTTTGAATTCAATTAAGCTAAAATTACTAGACAATTTTGATGCACAAATTATTTTACCAAGTATTATGAGGCATAATATATCAGAACATAATAATTCAGATGTTAAAGAACTTAACAGCATAAATGTTCAGAACCTGAGGCTTAGGTGGGTTCAGAATAAAAATAATAAAAATAAAACTTCCTGGACCATTCATTTTAAATCAAATTTCTGTAGTTGAAATACTTCTGATGCTTGAAATAGAATACTTATCTTATGTTTTTACTTCTTTTATGTTACAGTACATAGTTACTTTTTGAATTATTTTATTTGATTAAATTTTTCAAAATTTCTTATAAATTGTTTATTTTAAAATTGTTATATATAAACATTTCAAAACATGAATATTTAAATTCTATATGAATATTTCATACAAATATGTAACATCTTTATGTTTTAACATTGATTCTTCTTTCTGAAAATACACTTTATAACTATGCAACAAAGCTATTATTAATGTTCACTCCATGGAACAAGAGGGGCATGTAGTGATTGGACTTTGTATTTAGTAAGTTTCAGTGCATAGATTTATGTTGTAGATTCAGTGCCAAACTTGAACACTGAGGTCTTATCTTCCTCACATTTTAGTGTAAGATTTAAAAATATTAGCCATCACTGTATGCATGAAATACATATTACGGTGATGCACTATGATCAACAACACCTGTACCAGTGAGGACATATATCATTAAACATTTAGTAGTTTATACATCTAAACACATGATAAGTACAAATGTTTAAAATTTCTAATGGATCTATATCCCTAACAATGTGGGAAGTGAACCTAGACTTAAGCCTGGAGTGAAATTTCATTACTGAGTTGAAATGTGATGGAAGAGTCGAAGTGAGTCATTTATGTTTCTTTTATTACAAGTCAGCATTTGAGCCAGTAGGATTAGTTCCTTTGTTTGGGGGGGACAAACATAAATGTGTATGGATATTGGAGTATTTGAATTGTGTATACATAGGTAGATGTAAATTTTGATATAAAGTTCCGTACATTGTTTTAATTATTTTCATCTATAGGTGCTATTTTTGCTTTAAGTTATGCATAATGAAATTAAACATAGAAAATAAAAAATTAATTAATTTTCTTATGAGAAACCAGGATTTGAGCCAAAGTAATCTGGTTTTGGTGATCACACTCAGACTCAACACTTAAATATATTCCTACTGAATTTATGTAATGGGAAATGACAGAAGCATTAATTTTTATGCAAAAAATTGAAGATTTTTATAGACAATTTGGTCATTCAGAAAACACAAAAGAACAGTACAGTGAGAATTTCCAAGTCTAAAACTTTTATATTCTAGTTGTGTACAATTCACTAGTTCTGTAAGTTTTGTAATGTTCCCTTTTTCCTTTCATAAAGTGAAAGTAATACCAAAATATACTGTTATATTGCTGTAAAATTTAATTATGTGTATCTGAAAGACATGATTTTGTCTGTATATTCCATGCTTACAAGAAGAGGTGGACAGAAACTTAAATATGCAGGTAACTTTTAATGTATTTATCTTGTTTTTATTAAATTTACATTCTCATGAAGTAGATCAAGTAGTAAAAGACAGGATAAAATGATGTGTTTGTTATTTTGGTGAAGAGCATAGTTGTCAGAAGACAAAGAAATGAAATGGTATTTTGCCCAAGGACTGAAATATGAATATAATTAAATATCATTAAAGTATAAATAAAATATAATTTTTTAGTTTTTATTCTTATTTCTTTTTACTGGTTCTGTATAATCTATTTTTCAGTTCTTAATACTGTCTCTGACTGGTTC
Source organism: Cavia porcellus (assembly GCF_034190915.1). NCBI lineage: Eukaryota > Metazoa > Chordata > Mammalia > Rodentia > Caviidae > Cavia > Cavia porcellus. Next base: position 69,991,310 of record NW_026947499.1, on the reverse strand, counting down.
ATTCTAATTATTCTTTTTTTTTTTTGATACTGGGAATCGAACTTATGAACATGCGCTTGCCAAGCAGGCATTTATACCACTGACCTAAATCCTTCACTGTAAATATTCTTAATGTTTGATCATGAATAGTCTATTTTACATTGTAGCATATACATTCAATCATGAACATTCTTTCATGTTTTCTATATTATTCCACCCATGTTTATTTAAGAAAAAGCAAAATTATTTCATGATAGGTCAAGTATAATTTGGCAAATATTTAAATTCAATTTGAAAATATTAAAGATGCTTTACTAATATTAATGAAGGTTTCTTTTCCACAGCAACACTGGTACTTCAAAAGAATTGCAAGTACCTGAAAATAGAAAAATATTCAGACATATAGATAATTCTATAAAAAATAGTTACTTCTATTATTTAGGTTATTGTGTGAATATTTAATATAAAATGCTATTCAAGATAGTTAAGAATACATTATTTATTTTCTTTGTGAGTTTATTTGCATCTTTTGAAATGTAAAGTAGTTGATCCATTCTCTCTGAAAGTACTATATTTAAACATTACTTGTTTGAACAGAATGTTACTTTCCTGGAAAAGCTGCCCAACACCACAACTTGAAGGAAGAAATACTCATTTGATTTACAGTTCCAGAGACATCAGTGCATGTGTCTTAGTCATTTTCTCCCCCTTGGGACAGAATACCTGTTGAATACTAGAACTAAGGAGAGATTTATTTTGACTGGCATTTTTAGTCCATAGGTAGCTGGCTTTGAGTGGGGAAAGCATGGTAGGGGAAAGGGGAAGAAAACCTTTCTTGTCACGGCAGTCAGAAAGCGTGAAGAAACAGGAGTTTCTGAGGAGGGGCACACGTGATTCTAGTTCTTATAATCAGTGACCTGCCTCTTCTCATTGGATCCAGCCTCCCAATAGGAGGTTAGTTGTATCTTCCCTAGGATTCAATCACCTTCCAAAAGCCTTAGCTCTGAGTGCATAAGCATCTGAGGGTCATCTAGATACAAACCATAATGTGTAGCTGTCTGGCTCAAAAGTGGACACATCAGGGCAAGGGATACCTGGGGTGAAGAATCTGAACCCATGAGGCACCGAACAGGCAGGCAGGGAGTTACACAAGCTGTTGAAACGACGGGCAGCAGAAGAGCTGAGTGTGAGGTCAGAGTATCAAAGGAGAAGATGGGGCTGATTCTGGTGACAATTTACAGACATGTTTTGAAAACAACCAGAGAAAACAAAAAAATAGATTTAAGTACTTCTAGATGACACAAACAAGACTAATCAAAATATAACTGGAATCAGTAAAAACATAGAAAGATGGTATAAATGACACCAAAAAACAGTTCATAGAAATAACACCATATTTCCAATATGGGAAAAGAGTTAAGCACACAGATAATTGAGCCATATAAACCCCAAATAAGAATAAAAAAACAGAGTAAGATGATATTGAATCAGCACTGGCTATTATAATGTCTTGTTTTCTTCAAAATAGCTGTTCATACTATCACAGATAATAAACTGTGTTGCTTACATTGTTCTGTTCTGATCTGCTTTGTTATGTCCTCTTTTTGTTAATCTCTTCAAAATAAAAAAAAAAATAAAAGAATAAGAAAACAGTTTCTCTATGATGTGAGATTATCACAGTCCCCATATTCTGACACAAATGCACAAGGACAGGATTTTAAAACCAGATCAGATAATGAATAACATGAAATTAAAAGCATTAGAATTCAGATAGACTTCTCACTACAAATATTCAGAGCCAGGAAAGCTTGACTTAAAGTGCTTCCAGTCCTAAAAGAAAACCACTTCTAACCCAAAATGATATTCCTGTGAAATTTTCTTTTAGACTTGGTGGAGAAATAAAGTATTTCCATGACAAAGAGCACCTGAAGGAACTGAAACCTGAAACCAGCCCTCCAGAAATCCTCAAGGATATTCTAAAGAAAGTCAGTGAATCCAGCAATGCCAGGAAGGGTGATCAATTAAACAGGAATGGAAAAGCAAAAGAAAGAAATCAATAACAGGAAAATAATGCAACGACAGGACCAAGTCAGCACATTTCAGTATTAACTCTCAAGATGAAGGGTTTCAGTGCCTCAAGCTCTTCAAGACACATGTTGGAAGAATCGACCAAAAACCTAAAAACAAGTAATATGCTGTGTCCAAGAAACACATTTAATTCAAAATAAATTCATAGAAAAAAGTTTAAAGAATGAAAAACAGTATTCCATGCAACACGAATACAGAAACAAGAAGAGATACTTTCTTACTTTCAGATAAAGTGTCCTTGAAGCCAAATCTAGTCTATTCGTCAAATGAGTTTAACAAGTTCATTACATGTTGGTTAATGGGAAGACACAACAGGAAGACATCAATTATAAATACGTATGCAATGGACACCACACCAATTCCATAAAACAAACAATATTGAACATAAAAAATATTGCTCCTATACGGAGCGATACAATGGGAAATCAACAGCCCACTGTAACAAATAGACACATTAGCTAGACAAAAATATCAACAAAGAAATGTGAATTGAACAAAACTTTTGAAAACACAGACAACACATATACACAATGTCCTACCTTACAACATAAGGACTTTTCTTCCCCAAAGCACATGGAACTTTCTCCAAGATACATCATATGTGAGCATAAAAAGTGTGCTTATGTAAATGCAAAAGAATTGAAATTGTAATGTACATTATAGGATCATAGTACAATGAGACTGGAAATCAGTGCCAAAAGAAACCAGGAAAGTTATGCAAATACATGTAAATTAAATAATACCTTCTTAAATAATGAGTCACAGAAGGAATCAAGATTAAACTACATGATTACCAGAATAAAATGACAATGTAAGTAAAACATACCAGACCTGATGGAACACAATGAAAACAGTCCTAAAAAGAATGCTTATAGTTGTGAATGCCCACAACAACAAGAAAACCAGAATAAGCTCAAATGAACACCCTAAAGAGCCACATCAAGTTCTTAGACATACAAGAACAATCCAAATCTGAATTAGTACAAGAAAACAAGTGATAAATATCAGAGCAGAATTTAACATTAAGATTAAAAGTCAAATTTAAAACTTTAGTAAATTGAACATGGGTATTTCATAAAATACACAAAGTATACAAACCCTTAACTAATCTTCCCCAAAAAGTAAGAAAAAAAAAAAACATAAATCAATATAACTGGAAATAAGAGTGTGAAATTGTAATGGGCAACATGGAAATCCAGAAGATTGGTAATAAGTAACTAATTTGAAAATCTGCAGTCTGGTAAATTGGAGAATACAGAAAAAATAGATGGATTTTTGGACACATACAAATTATCAGAACCAAACCAAGAAGATAATAAAAAACACTGCATAACTCAACAAAACAAAACAAAACAAACAAACAAATGAACAAAAAAAAAAAAAAACAACTGAAGTAGTAGCTAAAATATTTACTACTACCTGGTAAAATCTCAGGACCCACTGAATGTACTGGTAAAGTCCTTAAGAACTTTAGAAAAGACCCTCACCCAATATTTCTAAAGCTCTTTAATGAAATGGAATAAGAAAGAGGATTCCTAAAGTCACTTCTGGAATTGAGCATTACCCCAATTCTGAAACAAACAAACAAAAAAAAAGTATACTACAAGTCAATCTATATTGTGAAAATAGTTACAAAAAACATTTACAGAGTCTTGGAAAACAGAGTGCAGCAAACCATCAAAAAGGTTATATATTGTGACCAAGTAGGTTTCATCCCAGGAATTCAGGTGTGGTTCAGCATACACATATCAATAAAAATAATATATTATAAAAACAGAAGCAAGAGCAAAAATCATGTAATCATTTCAGAAAGTACAGAAAAAGGCTTAGAGAGAAATCCCACATCAATTCATGATAAAGACTTACCTCAGTCTGATGATGAATTTTAAGGCAAACTAACAGCTGATTTTGTATTAAATGGGGCAAAGCTGAAAGCTTTCCTTCTAAATAGATGTTTACTATCATCACTTCTGTTTATTATAGTGCATGAAACATTAGCCAGAGCAATAAGGCAAGAGAAGCAAATAAACAGGGATATAGAAAAGGAAGAAGTATAATAATCATTAATCTAGATGACAGGATCTTCTGCATAGTGTATCAAAAATATTCGCATAGGTCTGCAGAGGAGGAGCTGGGCAGGTCTGGGGTGCCCTCACCGGCCTCTCTGCGTGTCTGGAGGACTCTGGATGTCTGCGCCCAGACTGCTGGAGTTCCCCCAGGCTTCCAGGTGCAGTGAAGGAGAGAGGTGGGTTTGAGGCTTCCACATCAGCCTCCCCATTCCGGCTTCACTTGGAGACCTGCTGAGCTCCCGATAGGTGGGCTGGCCCACACTACCAGCCTAGCCCAGCCTGTTTAGCTGCCGCGCCTGGCTAGAGGTCTGCAGAGGAGGAGCTGGGCAGATCTGGGGTGCCCTCACCGGCCTCTCTGCGTGTCTGGAGGACTCTGGATATCTGCACCCAGACTGCTGGAGTTCCCCCAGGCTTCCAGGTGCAGTGAAGGGGAGAGGTGGGTTTGAGGCTTCCACATCAGCCTCCCCATTCCAGTTACACTTGGAGAATTGCTGAGCTACCGACAGGTGGGCGGGCCCACACTATCAGCCTAGCCCAGCCTGTTTAGCTGCCGCGCCTGGCCATTGGACTGCAGAGGAGGAGCTGGGCAGATTTGGGGTGCCTGCATCGGCCTCTCCATGTGTCTGGAGGACTGTGGATATCTCTGCAACCAGGGAGGGTCCACAGGTTCCTGAAGCACTGCGGCCTGTGGTGAGTACCCTAACCCGGCTGCGATTGAAGAACTGTGGAGCTTCTAAGGGGCAGGTGGGCGCACAGTGTCCCTGAGGCCCAGCTTGTCTGGAACTGCGGAGTTCTGAGCAGGCAGAGGAGGGCCACTGGTTCTGTAGGCCCAATGGCTTGGGGTAGCGCGGTGCCAGAGTCTCAGTAGCTCCAAACATAGAAGGGGATTTTCAACAGATCCTGAGGAAGCTTTCAAATAACACTTGAAACACAGAAATATAGGAAAATGACAAAACGAAAGACCAAATTACAACCTCAAAACTCCAGCCCATCTCAAGAAACCCTAGGAGTCATGTATATAGAAGAAAATATATCCCATCCACCTCATATATCGGACACAATAGCCACTGAAATTGACAAGCAACTCCAGGAAGCTTTAAAGAAATTCAAACTCGAAATAATCTCCCAGATAAAAGAAGAAATGATAAAAGAAATGAAAGAGATTCTAAATATATCTAAAGAAAACACAGATAAAAAATTGGAGGAACTAAACAAAAAGATAGAATCCCTAGACGAGCAATATAAGAAACAAACAGAATACATAATGCAGATGCACAGAGATTTACAGGAAATAAAAAACTCCACTGAAAGTTGTAAAAACCGCCTTAATGAAAGTGAAGATAGAATTTCAGACCTTGAAGACAGGATTGCAGCTAGTGAACAGGAAAGGAAAGATCTTTTGAAAATAACAAGGAATCAGGAAACAACAATTCATATATTAGATCACAGAACATATTTAAGCAAATGCAAAAGAGTTGAAATCATCCCTTGCATATTATCGGATCATAGTGCTCTGAAATTAGAAATTAATGACAAAGGATACTGCAAAAATTCCGCAAACACATGGAAACTAAATAACACACTCTTGAGTAATCAGTGGGTCACAGAAGAAATTAAAGAAGAAATTAAACAATACCTAAAAGAAAATGAAAATGCAGATACAACTTAAAGGAATCTGTGGGATGCAATGAAAGCCGTTCTGAGAGGCAAATTTATTGCACTGAGTTCCCACATCAGGAAAACAGAACGAATACAAAAAATAACTTGATGCTACACCTCAAACAGCTAGAAAAAGAAGAGCAAGTCAAGCCCAAAGCCAAAAGAAGAGAGGAAATTATAAAAATCAGAGCAGAAATCAATGCAATAGAGACTAAGAAAACAATCCAAAGAATCAACGAATCAAAGAGTTGGTTCTTTGAAAGAATAAATAAAATCGATAAGCCCCTAGCCAACCTTATTTAAAAAAGGGAAGAAAAAGCTCAAATTCATGCAATAAGAAATGAAAAAGGAGAAATCACTACAGACCCAATAGAAATACAGAGGATCATCAACACCTATTTCGAAAACCTCTACTCTCAAAAGTTTGATAACACAGAAGAAATAGACAGATTCTTAGAAGCATATGAAGTACCAAAGCTAGATCAAGAGGATATAAAACTGTTGAATAACCCAATCTCTGCTAATGAAATTGAAAATGTAATTGGGTCCTTGCCCACCAAGAAGAGCCCAGGCCCAGATGGATTCACTGCAGAATTCTACAAGAAATATAAAGAAGACCTAATGCCGACACTCCTCAAACTATTCAATGAAATTGAAAGGGAAGCAATCCTTCCTAAGTCATTCCTGGAAGCAAATATTACTCTAGTACCAAAACCTGAGAAAGACCCAACTATAAAAGAGAACTATAGACCGATCTCCCTAATGAACACAGATGCAAAAATCCTCAATAAAATATTGGCAAATAGGATCCAGCAAATCATCAAGAAGATTATACACCATGACCAAGTGGGATTCATCCCAGGAATGCAAGGATGGTTCAACATACGCAAATCAATAAATGTAATCCACCATATCAATAAAGCCAAAAATAAGAATCATATGATCATTTCTATAGATGCAGAAAAAGCCTTCGATAAGGTCCAACACTTATTCATGATAAGAACTTTACAGAAAATTGGAATAAATGGTCTTTACCTCAATATAATAAAGGCCATTTATGACAAACCAACAGCCAGCATCATACTAAATGGCCAAAAATTGAAAGCCTTTACTTTAAAATCGGGTACAAGACAAGGATGTCCTTTATCACCACTCCTATTTAATATAGTACTGGAAGTGCTAGCCAGAGCAATTAGGCAAGAAAGAGAAATAAAAGGGGTAAAGATAGGAAAAGAAGAAGTTAAATTATCATTGTTTGCAGATGACATGATACTCTACATAGAAGACACCCTAAACTCCATTGAAATACTCTTAGATACAATAAATAAATTCAGTAATGTGGCTGGATACAAAATCAATATTCAGAAATCAATAGCATTCCTATACACGAACAACAAAATTACAGAGAGGGAAATAAGAGAAAGTGGACTATTCACATTAGCAAGCAAAAAAATGAAATATTTAGGAATTACTCTTACGAAAGAAGTGAAAGACTTATACAGTGAAAATTATAATACACTGAAAAAGGAAATTGAAGATGATCTCAGAAAATGGAAAGACATCCCTTGCTCATGGATAGGAAGAACAAACATTGTGAAAATGGCCATTCTCCCAAAACTGTTATACAGATTCAATGCAATCCCAATAGAAATACCATCAACATACCTTATAGATCTAGAGAAATCACTCCTAAATTTCATCTGGAACCAGAAGAGACCTAGAATCGCAAAGGCAATTCTAAGCAGCAAAGACAAAGCAGGAGGCATCACAATCCCTGACTTGAAGTTATACTACAAAGCAACAGTAGTAAAATCAACATGGTATTGGAATCAAAACAGAGCCGAAGATCAGTGGAATAGATTAGAAGATACAACCACAACTACGAACACACTCAACCACCTTATTTTTGATAAAGGAGCCAAGCAGGTTCACTGGAAGAACGACAGTCTCTTTAATAAATGGTGCTGGAAAAACTGGCTCTCCATTTGCCAAAAACTAAAGCTAGACCCATGTCTATCACCATGTATTAAATTAAAATCTAAATGGGTCAAAGATCTGAATATTAAAACAGAAACACTAAATCTATTGGAAGACAAATTAGGTAGAAACCTTGGAGACATAGGAGTAGGTAAAGAATTCATGAACAGGACTCAAACCGCACAGGAAATACTTCCCAGAATCAATAACTGGGACCACTTCTTATTAAAAAGTTTCTGCATGTCAAAAGAAATCTCCAGCATAGTGAAAAGAAAACCCACAAACTGGGAAAAGATTTTAGTGAACTCTCTCTCAGACAAGGGCCTCTTGTCTAAAACATATAAAGAATTAAAAAAACTCAGACCTCCAAAATTCAAAGATCCAATCCAAAAATGGGCATCTGAGATGAATACACAATTCTCAGATGAAGAAATGTAAATGGCAAATAAATACATGAAAAAATGCTCATCATCATTGGTCATTAGAGAAATGCAAATTAAAACCACACTGAGATACCATCTCACTCCTGAAAGAATGGCCGGGATCAAGAAAACCGACAACAAATGCTGGAGAGGCTGTGGGGAAAAAGGAACTCTCCTGCACTGCTGGTGGGAGTGTAGACTGGTACAGCCTTTGTGGAGATCTGTCTGGAGATTTCTCAAAAAGCTGGGACTGGAAATCCCATTTATTCCAGCTATTCCACTTCTAGGCATATTCCCAGAAGAACTGAAAGCATCATACCACAGTGATATATGTGCACCTATGTTTATAGCAGCACAATTTGTAATCGCCAGATCTTGGAAACAACCCAAGTGTCCATCAACTGAGGAAGGGATAAAAAAGTTGTGGTATTTCTATACAATGGAGTATTATTCAGCTATAAAGAAGGATCACATTGAGATATTTATCAATAAATGGGCACATCTTGAGACCATACTCATTAGTGAAATAAATCAATCTCGCATGTGTGAATACTGAATAGTTTCCCTAATGTAAATAATGATTCAAATATATAAAAATATGTGGTAATCATGATTCCCCATTAGGTGGCCTTGAAGCCTTATAAAGTTTTCACTCATTAATTAGAAAGGCTTTATTCTGGGCTTCTTGATATGAAAATATTTGAAGCTAGAGTATATGAAGTTTTTTCCAAATATTTCAAGGAAAAAGACACTATGGTAACTACTATTAAGTCAGGTTATAAGGTGGTGAAGTACTAGGTTGTTGAAACAGTCATGCTGTGACCTCTATTGTTATATTGTTATGTCCTGTTTTATCTCAATCTCCCCCTTATTGTTTCAAAAAAATTATTTAGTCATTTCTTATGTTTGTCTTAATTAAAGAAAAAATTCAAAAAAATTAGGATATATAAATAGTAACTCTTTTTGATTTCCTATTAACTTGTTTTGAAGTCCTGTAGTACTCCCACGATCTTGTTTTGACTGATTAGACTCTGTTCCATTCTATATGATAGTATCAAGTTTGAAGACATAGGCAACTACTTTGAAGACAATAAGATTCACTAAGATACCCATTCTGGTTTGACTATTGTCTTCTTTGGAAGTCCTGTAATGTTTACAATGCCTAAGTTGTATTGGTCTTGTTCTCTACTGTTTTGTCCAACTTTATGATATCTGGTGAGATAGACAATTCTTTTTAAGGAAACAGGGGACAATGTTGATAACCATTGTTGATAAACTTGTACTCTGTTCTGCACCATGTGCTATGTCTATCCTTGGTATTGACTGACAGCTTTGTTTTGCCATATTTGACTGTATTCTTTCCCCCCCCAAAGAAAGTAATGAGCACTAAGGAGTAGTAAAATCCAGGATGTGTGGGTTTTGTTGTAAAAAAGAGAGGGAAAAAAAAAAAAAAAGAAAAAGAGCTCTAACGGATATAACAGCAAGTGTGTTTGGGGGTGTTAAATAGCTGACTATATCAGCTTTTTGGAACATTGAACACAGCTGTTTGCGGACTCCCTGTTTGAATGTCCACCTTGTGTTCTTTGATACTGTGATTTGAGGAACTATATTCAAGAAGATAGTGTGTAATCTACTAGCAGGTGATTTCTTACTGTTATGTTTTTTTGTTTTGTTTTGTTTTGTTTGTAGTTCTGTATTGCATGTACCCTTACGCCGCTTTGGTTTGTTTTGTGTTTTTCTCTTTTTCCTCTTAAATAAAAAAAAAAAAATATTCCATCAAAAGCTTTTAAAACTCAAGGCCAGGTTGAGGAGTACAGCAGAACACAAAATCGACAAACAAAGATTTACAATATTCCTGTATATTAATAATGAATGCACTGAGAAACAAATTAGGAAAACGATACCATTTTCAATAGCATTAACAACACTAAATATGCGTTAATGAAATTAACATAACCAAGCAAAGGAAAATCGTTTATAATAAGATCTACAGTACACTGTAAAAAAGGACATTGAGCAGAACATCAAAAAAATGAGAAAAACAAGTCCTGCTTCCAGACTGACAAAATAATTTTGTCAAAATAACCACATTTCCTAAATTGATATGCAGGTTTAACACAAACATAACGCAGATCAAATTACCAAGTGCATTTCTCAAAGAGCTAGAAATAAACCTTCTAAAATTCATCTGGAATGACAAGAGACTGAAAGAAGACTAAAGGCGACGTAGTATAACAAAAGCCACCTTGGGCAGTGAAAAGCAAGAGGCAACACAACCTCTGAATTCAAGTTACACTAAAAAGGTACAGTGATAAAAACAACACAGTATTGGCTCAAAATAGAAGATGCAGAAAAGCCCCAGGTAAATTCAGCTGTCTGATCTTTGATGAAGTGGCCAAAAATACTCTCCATGAAAAGATTTCCTCTTTAAGAAATAGTGGTGGAAAAAATGGCTATCCACATTCAGAAACTTGAATCTAGAACCATATCTCACATTTACTATTTAAAATCAAAATGGATTAAATATTCACTTAGTGTTCCATTTTATTAAATGTTAAGTATAAACAATCTATTTGCAAATAAAATAATTTGAACTGCTGAGGACAGAAGCAAAGGAAAGGGGTTCTGAACAGAATCCCCATTTCATGAAAATAGTACCAAGGATACAGTGGATACAGCAATGGGAAAAATGTTACCAAGTATTCTTTTCATAAAGAAATAATATCTATCTTATAAAGAACTCAAAAATATTATACCTTCCAATAAAAGATTCAGTCAAAAACTGGGCAACTGAAATGAATAGACACTGCTCAGAAGAAACACACGTGATTCTTGAAGTACACAAAAAATGTTCAACACTTCCTGGCTATTTAAGAAATGTAAATGAAATTATCATGGAAATGTCACTTTACATTAGAAAAAAATTGACTATCATCAAAAAGTCAAATAATAGTGATGAGGGTATGGGGAGTGAGGAAACTTTGTACATTACTGAGTGGGCTTGTGAATCATTACGACTACAGAATGCAAAACTATGTGAGATTCCACAAAAAAACTAAAACTAGAAATTTCTTATGACTCAGCTATTCAACTTCTATGTATCTCCCCAAAAGAGTTTAAGTGTATTGCATGTTTACAGTAACACAACTCATAACAGTTGAAAGCAGTCTCTGTGTCCAGAAACAGATGAATGGATAAAGAAAATGTGATACTTACCAACAGTGGAATACTATTTTTCCATAAAGAAGGATAAATTTGCGTTATTTTTGAGGATATTGGGTGTACCTTGAGACTGTAATTTTAAGTAAGATAAATCAGGCACACAAGGTTAGATATGACATTGTTTCTCTCATGTAAAAAGCCTAATTTATTGACAAAACACAAAATCAAAAACAAGAGGAAAAAGAAGATAGATCTTTTGCAAAAGGGCAGCATAACCAAAGACATGGTAGGGAAGAAAGAAAAAAGAGATATGTGTACATGTACCACTCCTGATCAGGAATGTAATCATCATATATTGTAAGATATACCAAGAAAAGTAATTTTTATAAAAATCAGGAAAACACAAAAAAGAGATAAAGGAAGACAGGGAGGCTTAGAGGGACAAAGAAGGAAGACAAAGGAAAAAGAAATAGTATATGTTTATAAGGAAAATAGAAACATAAGAGGTTATCTCAATACAATATTTCCCTTGGGAAATTTTGATCTTCCTCATAAATTAAGGGAAAGGGCGAGCTGCAGACACAGCTGAGTGATAGTATGCTTGTCTAGGGTGTGAAAATCCCCACGTCCAGTTTCCATCAGTAGAGAGAAAGAGAGAGAAAAACTGAGTGAGACCCAAACATATTACAGATAGATTACATATTATATATTACATATTACATATTACATATTACATATTACATGTTACATATTACATGAGACCTAGTGCAATCCATCAAGTGACTTATATAGATCATATTCTGGGTCTATATAGCTTGCTCTAGCTGTGTATGATAAATTATGTAGTTTTAAAGTAAACACTTTTTTTTTAACCATTTTTGGAAGTGATGAATTCCAACCTTATGTTAAAGATTGTTTGGTAAAACTGTTGCTTACTTGTGAAAGATATCTTGCAAATAGATGACTTGTTCCCTTTTCCTCGCACATTGAGGCACTGGAGAAGAAAAGGAAATAGCATCTTTTCTTTATTTGTATTTATTAGATGTAATAGCATCTATTTCTTTATTTTATTTATTCTATCTTTCTTCATTTTTCTTTCTTTATTTATTTGTAAGTATATTAATCCCAAAATAGACTCATTGTCATGTCCTCATCTACACTAAATTAACTGCCAAATATCTCATTTCCAAATATGATCATACTAGAAGCTAGAGATTCAACTCTCTAAATTCAATTTTGAGAGCAGATAACATTTTTACAGAAACTATGGACTTACAATTATTTTTAAAATAATTTGGAGTACACTGTGGCTGTCAAATGTAAAAAGCTAATATGCTGACATCAATAATCATTTTATAGCCCACAGGATTTATAGTGATGCTGTTTCCCAATTTTTAAAAATCTTCATGTCTATATTTGACTTATATTTTTACACTAAGATAATATTTAATTTCTCTAAAAGCTTAGTATGCTCTTATGGCCTTAATCTGAATGAGCTCCCAAAGCTTCATATACCCATAGGTGGAGTGTTTTGGAAGCGACTGGATCTAGGGTGTGTCTACGTGTGGTACTAAGATTAAGAGTGTGTGGTACTAAATCACTCCACTGTTTGTAATTAGCATTGTCCTCAGTATTCCTGAATGGACTTTCTGAAACCAGAAGCCCATGGTAGGTGCAGACAGCACCACCCATAAGGCCGCTAGCCTGTATGTAATGAAAGGAAAAATCAGGCTCACTGCTGTTTCTTTCCTGCCTTCTGCCTGCCTGCCGTGGACTGCTCCTCCCCTGAGATGTCCCTCTTCCACACCACCCTGCCTTGGGGCCAGCTGACTATGGACTGCAACCTCTACAAACTGAACAAAAATAAACTTTTCCCCCATTATCTTTGGATGTGAGATATTTGGTCTCAGCAATGAGAAAAGACATATGCTTGGAGTAGCAACTTATGGGGTATAAATGTTCAATATTTTTTCTAGGATACATAGCATGTCTTTCAAGGAATCATAAACTAAATATTTCAGTAAAAATATACATAATATTTTAAAAACACAAATGAGAAATAACTCAGAAAAACTATTTTCTGATGATTTCTGAATAAAAAAGAGGTTGCCTTAATACAATTACAAGTAGCTGCCAAAAACTTTTGACAAACTATAATTAATATAAATGATTCTGATAGCTAAGGATCATGAGCTTCAAACACATGTTACTACCATGGACATACTTTCACTCAAGTCAGTTGCTGAATTTATATTATTATCAGTTTCATAAATAAGAAATTAAATGAATGCAAGACTAGCTATTATAAAAATAAGTGAAAAAAAGAAAACAGTTTTTTTTTTAACCTAAGAAATCTGGGCAATTAAGATCAACTGTGAAAAGGTCAAAGTTATAGTTCAGTAACACAGTGCCTGAGTGGAGGACACCAGGTTGTGACTTCATTTCTTAGAGAGAGAGAGAGAGAGAGAGAGAGAGAGAGAGAGAGAGAGAGAGACAGAGAGAGACAGAGAGAGAGAGAGACAGAGAGAGAGACAGAGAGAGAGAGAGAGAGACAGAGAGAGAGACAGAGAGAGAGAGAGAGAGAACAGAGAGAGAGAGACAGAGAGAGACTGAGAGAGAGAGAGAGACAGAGAGAGAGACAGAGACAGAGAGAGAGACAGAGAGAGAGAGAGAGAGAGAGAGAGAGAGAGAGAGAGAGAGAAAGTAAAAGAAAAATTCACCTGCTAAAAATGCCACTGGTTTTCTTCTGTGAAGTTATTTTGGACTGAGCATGAAGTCATACCTGCCCCATGCACTGTATCATCTACATAATTTTCTCCTTTAAACCATTTTGGACATATGACTTTAAAGCTTCTGCTGCAGTTTACAGATGGTTGATAGTAACTGTGGTTTTTCTAAAATTACATATCCCATACTGAAGGTTGAGATAAATCCCCAAGCTTTCTGATTTCTAATGGGTTCTTCCTTAATCTTTGTGCCTTAACAGAAGAGAATACAGTATATTCCCCTTTTAAATCAATCCTCTTTATTAATTGACAGTACTCTTAATGTTACCTCTATCATGCTTGTTTTCAAGGCTCATGGTACTTGACACCTTTTGTTACTTAAATATCCTGAAATTTTCTGACTTTTCCTCATTTTTCCTTCTTAGACAGGAAACAGTCTATCAGAGCTTCTGTAATGCTGTCAATGAAGAAGCAAATTATCTGATGTGATCTGCAGAAGAAGAGTTTCCATGGTTATGCTGGAAGTCATTTGAACAAATACATTCTACACACAAAAGTCACATAATTTATTCACTCATACTCAACAAAAGATTAAAAACCTCTCATATTTTGGTAAGCTCAGCAGTTAAGCAGGCCATTTCTTCACAATTTTTTAAACTTACACAGTTTTTGAAAATTAATTTACATTATTCTCTGGAGTTCTATAGGTCAGACAAGAAATTTCTGAGTTTTAAGTTTTTTATCTCTATCTCTTTTACTATGGCTTGTTTTGATTGCTGTCATCTAAAAAACTAAAAGATACGGGACTGGGGATTTAGCCCTGCGGCATAAGCACCTGCAGTGAAAGCAGGCAGTCATGAGTTTGATCCCTGGTACCGATAAAAATGAAAAAGACAAAAAAATTAAAAGATACACCTGCCTTATTGAGACCTAAATTTCTTAAAATATAATTATAAAACTATACATTTTAGGCAATAATTCCTAGTACCTAAAATTGCAGAATTCAACTAGATGATCTCATGTGTCTTTTCTATATGTCCAATTCTTTGACCAGAAAACAGCCAAATAAGTGCTAAATAAGTATTATGCAGCATATATAGTAGTCACCTAAAGTCTTCAGTTAGTTACAATTTTTAAACCGTTAGTGTACATGTCATAAATTCATTTCCATTCTGTTATGTTCAATGACATTTTGGAGTGGGAAAGAGAGGTATACAGTTGGTGATATTTAAAAAAAAATTCCAAACTTGAAGAACTAATAGATGGCTATTATATCTCCTTGCATAAAACATAATAAGAAAATTGGGAATACCTGCATTGACCTGTAAACTTTTTGACTAATATATTTTATATCTCATAATACTGTAATTGTTGCCATCCTATGACACATTTTATTTTTTAATAGCCTAACAAATAAATGAACATATAGATTCTTTGAAAAGATATCCTTTATGGTAATCAGTCAATTGTCTCACTTCAAACTAAAGTGGGCACTTTAGTTACACCATAATCTATTAATTTATATGCTACATAGTTGTTTCATAAAGTGATATGTACATGTACCAAGTGACATGCTTCTGTTTTGGTTATGTATCTATCTAATGCTTTGCTAAGTGTTTCACTTATAATACCAAAATAATCTTGAATTTCAAAATTTCATTTGCTGACAACTTAGTTGGTACTTTACATGTTTTCATTGAAGAAATTAAATAGTTCATTAAAATTATATCATTGTTAAGTTGATAAGTTATATGCTTAATCTCCTTAGAGGAAAGGAATAGTAGTAGAGAATATCTTCCACTTCCTCAAAATTTTGGATTAGACATACCTAAGTATAAAGCCATGGAAAATTAATAAATTAAAGGAAAAGTCATTTTTAATGCATTGCTATAGTATCCTAAAAGGAAAGGCAATTTCCTATGTGGGGATTGGGCTTGAGGGTGAGAGGGGAAACTAGTATTAGAATAACACCAAAGTATTGAGCCTTAGCATTCTGGTAACAAACTCCTATAAAAAGATCTTAGAAGTTGGAGATTATCAGTTTTTGCAAAGCACAAAAAGTCTGAACCTTGGTCTTTATTCATTTGGGGACATGAATCTGAGACTTTCTGTTTAAAACCTGCATGCTCTACAGATCAAAATAGAGCAATGGCTGCTTAAGTGTGTTACTAGTAAAGATCACCAATGAAAATAGTATACTATAAAATGGTTCTGGACTTCCGGGAGAACATGGCGGATAAATAATAGCAGCCACAGAGGCTCTCTGTGATTACCAGTTTAGAATCCAGGAGCGGTGTCGTGTGAGGAGTCCTATGTGAGGGGAGATATACCCTGCCAACCCAGGAATGAACTAAGCTGAGAGAAACCAACTGGAAATGCAATCCTGATGCTATAACAGGAACAGATAAAATCTCAGTGCGGAAGCTGGATCCTGTGCCATTGAGAGCCGCGATTTGAATTTCCTGCTGCCAATACTACATCCCAATTGGTACAGCAGGGAGAGAGATGTGCGAAAGCTCTAAGAGCAGGAATCGGCATACCAAATGGCATTGAGAGCAGGACTGGCAGGTAGCCCTGCATTGACCTGCAGTAAGTGAGAGAAATGGGGACCCTTTCATAGACTAGGAGGCTTCAACAGAGGACATTCTGGGAACAAGCAGACTAGCTGGAACAGGGCTCTGCAGTGACTTTAGTCGCATATTCCCCTGTCAAGCGGGAGTGGTGGGGAACGCTTGGCCTGGTGACGCCAAGGACTAAGATCCAGTAGGCTAGACTAAATCAGGTCCCTGTGCCTGGCGGTGCACCCTAGCAGTGAAGCATTCAGTAGGCTGACCTGGAGGGGTGGGCCCAGCAGAGGCTGCCCCAGTCTGTGTCTCCCTAGTACACTGTACTGGGTGGGAACACCTAGCCAGCGGATTCAAACAAACTGTAACAGACAAAGAGAAAAAAAAAAAAAAACAAACAAAAAAACTGGGCCTCCTACATATGCTTGTATGGAAGGAACAAAAAGTATGGGAAAAGGGAGCAAAACACTGATCCAGGAAAGGTAAATGCAAAAGAGAATGAAGACAGAAAACCTGCACATAGTAGACACGGCACCAATAGACATAAAGCGATATCTCCGGAGCCTCACAGACAAGTTCAAAAATGAGGTATTTAATGAAATAAAGCAAGAAATAAGTAGAATAGTTACAGAAATGCTAAGCACCACCCAAGAAAAAACAGATGGTGCAATGGAAGAACAGAAAAAAAGGGGACAATTGTTTGATGGAGAAAATAGAGAAAACATAGTATACGTGAAGCAGGTTCAAAGAGATTACCAGGAAACTAAAAACTCTATTGAAAGCTGGCATAACAGCTTGAAAGAAACTAAGGATAGATTATCAGAATTGGAGGACAGATTTGTAAGGTGGGAGCATGAAATGAAAAACTTCTTAAAAATAACAAGAAAACAAACAGCAATAATACAAAGACTAGGAGATGATAAGAGGATCTATAACTTAAGAATTAAGAATGTAAAAGAAAAAGTAGGGATTCAAAACAAATGAACTACAAAGGCTATTCACAGAAATAATTCAGGAGAATTTCCCTAATTTAGCAAAAGGTAAAGATACTCAGATGTATGAAGCATACAGGACCCAAGCCACCTACAACCCAAACAGAGCTACATCCAGGCATATAATAATCAAAATTCCAGAAATCCAATATAAGAACAGAATATTAAAAGCCATCAGAGACAAGAAACAGATCACTTACAAGGAAACACCCATCAGAATTACAGCAGACTTCTTGGCACAAACCATCAAATCACAAAGAACGTGGCGGGAAATAATTCAAGCTTTGAAAGATAATAACCTCCAGCCAAGATTGATATATCTTGCACAACTATCCCTGGAAATTGATGGGAAAACAAGGTGCTTTCAGGATAAAGAGGAATTAGAGGAATATGCAACCACCAATTCAACTCTACAGAGAATACTGCAGGATACTCTAAAAAAGAAAAGAAATAGTGGCAGAGCGGCCACAATGAATGGAGCAGAAAGCGAAATGAGGAGGACAAACTGACAACTAATGACAGAAAAAGAGCTCAACAGAAATGAGGCAGAGAAGGTTGGATGGTAGGAACAGCTATTTTGGAGAAAATAAGACATCATAATAGCTAGTGCTGATTTAATATCCTCTTGTTTTGAAGTCCCATCAAGCTTTTGTTCTTCTGTCTCCATCGATTTTAATGTGTTGTATCTTATTGGATTTTATTATATGTGATAATAAACAAAAACTTTTATAGACAAGGAGATTATACAGAAACCATTGTTCACTTTGTTAGTTGATTCTAAATACCCTGTAATACTGTCATTCTCAGTTTTACATTGTCTTGACATGTTTGATGCTGCAGTATACGAAGTTATACCCAAAGATTTTAAGGGAAGAGACACTATGGTAACTACTATTATGTCGAGATTATCTTGTGGTGAAACACTATTTTGCTTAAATGGCTATGTTTTGACCTGCCTGTTTTGTTGTTATGCCCTCTTTTTAAATCTCAATCTCCTTTTTTAATCTACTTTTCCATTTTTATCCTTTTAATTAAGGGAAAAATAAATAAAAATAGCAGGATATATTATAGTAACCAACTTTGATTTCCTATTAACTTGATTTGAAACTCTGTATTGCTCTCACCATCTTGTTTTGACTGATTTTCCTCTATTCTGTTATGCTTGATAGTACCAAGTTTGAAAGTATAGGCAACAACTATGAAGACAATAAGATTCATTGTAATGCCCATTCTAGTTGACTATTATCTTTGTTTGAAGTCCTCTAATGTCTCCAATGTTTTGGTTTTTTTGGTCTTATTTTTTACTGTTTTGTTCAATTTTATTATAACTGATGATATAGGCAGTTCTTTTTAAGATAACAAGAGGAATTATGGTAACCATTGTTGATCACCTTGTATTTTGTTTTTACATTATGTATTATGTTCATCCTTTTGATTTAACTGACTCTGTCCTAGTATATCACATTTGGTTTTACTTTCTTCAAAAAAAAATTAATAAGAACTGTGGGAGTAATAAAACCCAAAAATGTGTAATTGTCATTGTACAAAAGAAAGGAAAAGAAAGTTCTCTAAAAGATATAACTACATATATATTTAAGTGTATAAGATACATAACCATATTACTGAGTTTTGTTGGATCATTGAACAAAACTGTTTGCAGTCTCACTGTTTGAAAGTACCCTCTATATGCTTTAACTTTGTAACTTTAACAACTATTTCTAAGATGACAATATGCAATTAACTAGTGATTTCCTAGTGTTTATTTTGTCTGAAATTCTGTATAACTTGTACCCTTTTTCTGTTTTTTTTTCTTTTTTCTCCTTAAATAAAATTTTTTGAAGGAAAATATTGACTATAAAAACAATAATAATCTGTTCCCCAAGAATATCTAACCATAGGCTACCTCAAAATGCAAAGGAGGCTTTAAACTATGATTGTATTCTGAGTCTACTGTAGAAGTGGGTGGCTAAAAAACAACAGGAAATTACTCTTTTATAATTCATCAGAAAAGAACACTAAAAGTTGCATCAGCAGTGCTGACATTGATCTGTACACAAGGTCTACCTATCCTGGGGACTCTAGAGGAGGATTCATTACTGGGGTCTCTCGTCTTCTAGTTACTGCCAGCAACCTTTGGCATATGGTCACATCAACTCATTTTATGCTTCATTGTCACACTGAGTTTCCTTTTTTGCATGTAAAATCTTTCTGTATTTTTCTCCTATAAAGACACCTAATGATTATGTGCAGGGCGTGCTTCAATAATGTAAAACATTTCTCTGTCCCTAGACATTATTGAAATTTTTAAAAACCTCATTTTTATTCTATATAAGGTAACACTCTCAGGTTTCAGGGGTTAAGATGTCTTTATATTTTGGTAGGGGACATTTTTCAATCACCCAGTCTTTCTTCTGGGCATTTATGATGCCATAGCCTGTTCATCTTTCAGGTAAAATATAGTCAGCCCCTTCCAGCATCACCCATTGCAGCATCAACTTGTCTGAACTCCAGTTCCCATCTAGATGTCATCAGGTAGGAGTCTCAGATTTCATTACTAAATGTCACTATCTGAGAAAGAAATCAGTCATATTCTGAATATAATCCATTCTAGGAAAAACTGTTCCCCATCTATGGACCTAAGAGTCTAGAAAGTAAGTTTTCTGTGGCCAAAACTTTGTGATGAGACAGGAATAGTATAATAATTGGCCCTCCTATTCCAAGACGGGGTGAGGGGTAAATGGCTCACTGGTTCCAGCGATTTAAAATCCCAAAAGGTGAAATTCATTGTTTCAAGTTATTGACTGTGAGTCAAGAGTACATACTCTGAAGAGCCCAAAGTAGCCACTCGGGGCCCACAGACCTAAACGTGAGTGGCCCCTCCGTTTTCTTAAGAGATACACATGTTTACTGCTATGTGACTGCGTTTGCTTCCTGGTACGAGCTGGGGGAATTTAACTTCCTGCTTTCATTTTGTTGTCTCTGCTTCTTTCAGTCCAACCTATCCAAATTGTCCAATATGACGTTTTCAACCGGAGTCGTATTCTTATTATGAAGCTTCACGTGTTCAGAAGAGTTTCTCCGCATGTCTTTCCCAGCTAATGCTCATAACTGTTCTTGGCTAATGAGTGAATCTGTGAGTCATGTAGCCAATACAGAACCAAGAAAAAGACCAAACATTTAGCCTTCCCTTTAAAATATGCTGCCCTAATAGTGATTTTTTAATTCTAAACTCAAAAGAATTTAAAAGAATATGAATAGAAAAAAATTATTTATTAAATTGTTGATTTTCTTTAATTTAAATCTCTCAATGTGTCTTTCCTGCACATTTACTGGGATCAATAGGAAGAAATCCGGCTCCACCTTCAGGGATTAAGCTTGGTAATCTCATCAGGGAAACTTGCTTATTTTATCCTTTTTATACAGTAATGAGGCTGTGTTAACCTACAATTTCTGCCAACATAGGGATTATCTCACTTTCTGTTTCTGAAGACATGTTCCTTATAACTGCTCTAATATTGCCTAATATAAAAAAGGTTTGCCTGTTGTGGTGTCTTCATCTTCCTGGGCAGTCAAGGGTAGATTCCTTAACATTCCTATTCCAAAACCACAGTGTTTTAAAACAAAGTAGCTTTCAAATCATGGTTCACAAAATTATTCCAACATTTTCCAGTTGCTCAGTTTCAATTCCACTGCCACATTTTAAAGGTATTTATTTCTTCAGCACTGTACTTCACAGTACAAAAATGTGTTTTATTTTCCTGAGGCAGCTATTGTCAATTGTTACATCTGTATTGATTACCACACAGTTCATTCTCTTACACCCTAAAGCCCTGACTTCCAAAATTAGTATTATGGTATAAAATCAGCGTGTGAGCAGGCATTCATTCTCTGAGTTGTGTGGGAGAAGAATTCATTCCTATTTCTTTCTAGCTTCCAAGGGGTGCAGGCATGCTTGCTGCTTCAGTCTCTCATTGATAATCACACTTTCTTTTCCTGTTCTATGTCCAGTAAAATCTCCAAATATACCCATCTAATAAGAATTCATATGGGTGCAGTTTTGGTGCATTTAAATGGTGAGGTAATTCACTTGATTTCAATGTACTTTACAATTATATTTTCTTCTTTGATAGGCAAAGTAAAATCCAGACATAGATATTATGATGTAGATCTTTTGTGGCAAGAATCTTTTTAACCCTACTGTATGCACTCATATAAACATTAATACCTTAACTTAAGATGATTATTATTTTCTGTGCCTTTTAGTTTCTTGAAAAATCATGTGTGGGAATAAGCATTTGGATTGTAACCCCTAATAAATCTTTGTATAAGTTTAGTCAAATGTGGACTTCTTAAATAGTGAATTTTGAGCAGCTTACTAAATGTATGGAGAGGTAAGATATCATGAATATAGATCAGCTAAAAAAAGAAGGAAAAATACAAGCACCATGATATTGGTAAATATGGAATATTGAATTATTATATATATCCTGCTCCATATTTTTGTTACTCTCATAAAGTAGTTGAGATAGAGAGCCTTGTACAGAAGAATTTATTTAAAAGCCAGGTTGAAGACAGAAGCCCTAATACTATAGTTTGTGTATCTTAGGCTGTGGTAACAGTCTCAGTAGTTGCAGCATGTCACCATGTATGGACAGTGGCAGGACTGTATGAGAGGGAAAGATTGCACAGTGAGACAGACACAGAGTGAATCAGGGTCAGGCTGACTCTTGCGTAACATTTCTCATGCAAGAACAAAGGTCATAGGAGAAACACATTCCTTTTAAGGTGAAAGGACTTACATACTTTAGGATCTCCTCTGAAAGGTCCACAGGTGCTAACATCCTCACACTGAAAACCAAACTTCCAAGATGTGACCTCTTGGTGTTGAAAGCACATTAAAACCATTGAAATATATTAAATGCTTAAAAATTAAAGAAATAAGGCATTGGGTGATTGGTAGGTTAATGAACTTGTCTTAAATTCCATAATGGGTTCATTTATCTATCACAATGTATCCCAAAATAAAATAATTGTCAATTAAAACTAAAAAAAATTTGGAAATTCATAATTAAAAACAAAAATTGAGATGAGCTAAATAATAAGTACCCAAAGTAATAAAAACATACCAAAATGCAAATGAATGTTGAGAAAATTACTAGACTAGTATACACAAAGATAAAAGATAGAAAATACAAACCAGAAAATATAGAAAATGGCCTAATAAGGTTTATCACCTGTGTAACTAAAATAGAAAGAAAAAGAGAAGAGTAGAAACACTTAAAAGCCACTAATTAAAAAGAAAATATGTGGTAATTTTCCAGAATTGGTAAAAATATGAATAAAACATGAAAAAATATTATGTGTCCATATTTATACAAATTTTTAAAAATACTACCCAATGCAGCAGTACTAAGAAGAAATGCAAAACAAAAGATTATTATAAAACTAAATGTAAAGATACATAGCAAAGCTGAAATTAAATATATAATGTTTAAAAATAAAGGGATAAATAAATTCATTTTCATAAACAATGCGAGAGAGGAAGAGGCCAGTTAGCAAGCCCAACGGCAACTTAGTAAGAGGAGTGACATTTGTCAGACAGAGTACAGACACAAATAAACAGATTAAAATAGGCTGGACAACGCTAACCATTTGAGAAATACATAGTAGAGCAACACCACGAAACCATCTCACCACAGTAATAATGGCTATCATCAAGGAATCAACCAATGGCAAATGCTTCTCGGCTGTGGAGTCAAAGGAACCCTCCTTTACTGTTGGTGGAGTGCAAATTGGTTCAACTAATCTGGAAATCATATGAAAATTCCTCAAAAAAATTAAAACTAGAGGTTCCATCTGGGCAACTATTTCAAAGATAGCAATATGCAATACAGTGACGAGTGTTAATTTCCTACCGTGTTTCAAAATCCCGTATTATTTTTTTGGTTTGTTTTCTTTTAATCTCTAAATTCAAACATACTGGAGGTTCTATTAGACCCAACATTTCCTCTAATTGAAATCTTCTGGAAAAAATTGGAAGCATCATATCACAAAGATATATGCACACTCATTTAATAGAAGCACAATTTACAGAAACCATATCTTGGAAACAGTCCAAATGCCAATAAATAGATAAACAGATATGGAAATGTAGTTTTTAATGCACAATGGGGCACTGTGCTGTAACAAAAAAAGGATAAACTGGATATATTTCTAGATAAATGGAAGCATTGGAGGCCATTGTTTTTAAATGAAGTAAATTGGACACCTGTTTGAATATAACAGTGTATCTCTTGTGATAAATAAGTGTCAAAATTGATAATAAATATTAGGTAATAGGAAGAAAATGGTCAAATGGGAATTAGTGCAAAGTAGGGAGGAGAAGGAAGTGAATGAATAAAAAGGAAAGTATAATAGGATAAAATGGAAAGAATTATAAATAAGGTGGGAAAGGATGGTGGAAGGAGGAAAAGGGAATAAGGAAAAAAAGTAAGCATCAAGGTGCATTGTGTACCGGGCCAAATTTCCTACAATGAATCGATCATTATATATATCAAAGGAGTGACAGCAAAGTTAATTTACAAAAATTTAGCCTGGTTCTATTTTATTTTCAAATAGCTCAGTATTTGTATTTCATGTTATGAGATACAATATGATGGTTTGACATGTTCAATGATTATCAAGGTGATCATTACATCTGTACCTGAAACATACACAGCTTCTCTCTGATGAAACATTTTCAACATTTCCTTGTTACTCGGAAAAAGGAACATTTTAAACATTTCTTTGTTACTTGTGAATATACAATACATTTAAGCTAACTATAATTATTGTATTGGCCAAAGTGGAAAGGTTGATCAACAGTAACAATCTTACAGGTAGTTAGGAGAAATAATGTGTGGTGCTTTACTTTAGTTTACAACTTTCAAAAATGAAAAACCCTTAGGAATAAAATTTAATTGATGCACTAAAAAGACATCCTCAAATAAAGCAACAATATAATCATTATGAAAAACAAGATTTTTTTCTAAATATTGAATATCAGATCAGGCAACTGTTTTCTTTGGAGCTGACAAGTAAGATGAATATAAATGTGTACAATTTCTAAACAGTTTGCGGGAACAGATTATATGAGGCATGATATAATGAACAGATACTCTGAAGAAGAAGAGACACTAAGATATCCAGTGCTAATTCTGTAGCACTATCAGATAAAATCTAGCAATACTTATTCACTGCTCAAAGTGATATTAGTCTCTTATATTTAATTTCAACATATGTAAAGATATGGACAGCTGTTTCAAAGAGAACAAGAGACATTATGGCAGCCATCGTTGACTTCCCTATTGTCTGGTCTTGAAGACCTAAAAAGCCTCCATCATCGTGTTATGATCAATTAGTACTATAATGTTCAGAATGTATTCACAGTGTGTGAAGTTGTGGACCACTATTTGGAAAAAAATAAAAGACAACATGATAGACAGTGAAAATTTCCAGTGGTCTTGCTTTGAAATCTGTATTTCTTAAAATTGTTTCTTTGTCATCTGTTTTGTTCTGTTTATTTTTACCCTCTTTAAAATAAAATCCGTATATTTTCCTCAAACTCACACACAAAAAAATTACCTATAAATGCAAAGAACCAAACAAAGATAAAATGTTGCTAAAGATCAATAACTTCAAAGAATGACCTGATGAGTTAATAGATGTATTTCAATGCAATAATTATTAAACCAAGGGAAATTTTCCAAAATCTGTGCTGAGGTAAGCTGACATCAGGTACCTTATTACAAAAAAAAAAAAAAAAAAAAAAAGGTTGATTCTAATTTTTTCAAAGTAGATTTTATAAGGTGTCCTCAAACATTGAGCTAACAAATATTATATCATTTTGTCTAAGGGAAATAGATTCCTGAGAGACTCTGGTCACCATGTTGCATTTGCTGATCAATATGGAACTTTGTTTTATGTATGTTTCTGTTGATTTCTCTTTATTTAATATTTATATTATTGATTTGCTAACACTGAACTCACAGCCAGCCATGCCGTAACTCCTGGCTGACCAATGTTTCTCTAACAATGTTTGCTTTATAATGTTTAATTTTCTTGTCACATATTATGTTGTTCTTGTACTTTTGAAAACTAGAAAGCACTTTTAGCCAGTGCTTTGGCATGTTGTTCAGAGGTTGTATTTGATGTGCAAGTCATTGAAAAGTAGCACAAAAGTGTGAATAACCTGAATCCAAAAACAACTTTCATTTACAGTATAAAATGTAAGAAATGACTTCCGCGGGAAAAGTACACATAAGGAGAAATATTTGCCGCTAGACACATGTAAAAAAATGATAATTAAATCACCAAGTTAGAGTGATTTTGTGGGTACAGATAAAATTTAGCAGGTAGTGAATTTGTAAACCCAAAATCTGCAAATAAAGAGGAAGATCTATGTATAGAAATGTGACAAGTGAATGAATCTTCACTGTAGCTAGGGGAAAAGGCTTTTGAATGGAGAGAAGCTCTCTATCATTCGGAAAATTGAGAAATTAATCATTTCTAGATTTTAGTAAAGGATATAGTAAGACAATTCAATTCTTGGGCAAATGCCTTGAAAAACATTTTCCACCAGCTGAGTTGGAAGCACGTTTTCAGGGTGTACGTGTTAGGCAGCTTTTGACAGGTACATCGTGTACTCAATTTAAAGAAGAGTTTATGAGTGTTCAGGTCATCGCAGGGCGCAGTCCATGGCCAGCTGGCTCCAGTGCAGAAATGTCATGGCAGAAGGATGTGGTGGAGCAATGCTCAGCTCAAGGGACCCAGGAAGCAGAGCAATAGTATTACAAAGACAGGGGACAGGGGCAAAATACAGCATGCGAGGTCACAGCTGCATGATCCACACAGACCCACTCACAGTGTGCATCAGGGGCACTGAACCTAATGGAGCTGATAATACAGTTTAACTGCTGCATAGTAATGTTTTTAACGGAAAACTATAAAAATGTAACTGTACATGTCTCACTAGGGAACACATGTCTGTTATATTTATGAAGTGAAATTTATCAGGTAAGAAATGAGTGACAGTAGTTACAGGAATTAACATTGCATATGTAACAAATGTGAAATTGAATGAGCTTACAGATTTTCAAAGATCACATGCACTATGATACCATGTATGCAAAACATTTGCTACTATTAAAATATTCATGGTATATTTTTGTAGAGAAAAATAATGCATAATACAGGTTAATGAGAAAAGAATAATTTGATTAGCATGATAAGCTCTGGCTTTAAAAGTATTACATTTTTAGAAAATTTGTATTATGTGTCCATTTTTCTGTGGTTCATGATATTTGTGGATAGATTATGCTTTTTTATGAAAATAAAATAACCCAATAAGGAGAATAACAGGTATGCAATAATTACATTTCAGAATATAATGAAATACAGCTTGTGTATTTAAGGAAGAAAACTATCAAACACTAATGAACATGTAAAAAAAAGTATAATTATTGAAAATAAATTCTTTGGATCAACAACAGAATACCACTGACATGACAGTAAGAGCATTACATGCAGAGTTCTTTCATGAAAGTCATTATGTCTGATTTGACGTTCTTCGCTTTCTAGTGTTTGAGTCATTATCTACTTTAATTTGATATTGACTGTTTTATGCATAAGTTACTATGCTTTAGTGAGAAGTTTTTGCACTGACACTAAGGAATTTTTCCAACAAGCTGAATATTATACTCCAATAGGTTTATGGGCAAAAGTTAATTGAAGGGCATTTTTAAAGGGGATTTCTTGAGTGGGGCATAAAATGTTTTAGCAAATATGAATGATAGGTCCAGTAAGAACCATGAACTCTGAACTTCACTGCATCTGTTTTTGCAGGGAAGCCGCTCTAAGTGTTGGAGCATTTAACATCAGCTGCCTGTGCTCTTAGACCTCCTCCTACTGTGTGGTTCTCCACCCTGTCTCATCGCTGCTGTCTCTCTCTCCTCTGTGTCGCACCCTTCCCTTGCTCAACTGCTTCATTGCAAACCCCACTTCATCTGTGAACACATTTCCTACTGGCTGTCTGCTCAAAAGAATGTCAGTGTGATTTGTGTTGTAGCTGAGATTCTCTTCAGGCATAGGTTTAATTGCAAATACTTCAATTGAGTTATTTCTCTTAGTATATAACAAAATTCTGAAAAGTAGAAATTACTTCTTCCTAAATTTTATACTTCTTATGATTCAAACACTGCCTAAAACCAACAGCAATGTCCCACATGAGTCCAGATAAAAACCCAGAGCTCAGGACAAAGCCTCCCAGGAGTCCAGCTGGAGGCCCAGAGCCCACAAGAAGGACTCACGCCAGTCTCTTTTATGGATCCGTGCCAGGAAGACCCAAGGGTCAGAGGTGGAAACCAGAAAGTCTATGCCAGCAGGTTGAAGGAGCTGTGCTAGTGGGATGAGGGTTCTATGCTGGAGCCACTCACAACAAAGACCAGGGCTACCCTGAAAGGCACCACAGGTGTCCTCAGTGACACGGAGGCCCTGAGCTCCTCTGACAACAAGCACAGTTCAGTATGAGCCAGAAAGCAGCATGACGAGTTCATCTTGGAGACCAAGCAGCACATGTCTTCCCCTCCAGAGCCAGGAAGCAATGCTCGATATGAGGACCAAAGCTTCTCCAGGAGAACCAACAGCTCAGACAGCAACTTGTAGGAGAACTCACAATGCCTCCTTAACGCCTCAACCCTCAACACCTCCCTTCTTCTCCACCTATTTATCCTGGCAGTTTTCCTGAGGTGGAGAATCTTCACTCAGTGCCATGCTGATGTAATCTAGCTTGCTTTAAGTTGACCACCAGATCTTAATCCATAACACTGACAGTCATATTTGAGAAATCACTGTGTGCTAGCCAGTATGATGAGACTTTTTCAAGATTCTTTCATTTGTTCTTTATGCATCCCAGGAAGATAGACACGATTATCTTCATCGCTTACAGGTGAAGGAATGTAGAATAAAGATATGGTTAGACACATGTCTGAAACTCAAAACTGAGGATTAACTGATTAACATGGACAGTTTGGTATGTTACTTGTGAAGCTATCAATTAAAAGAAAATAACCAACTTCTCAGGGAAATACCACACAGAGTTGTACAAGGTTTTAGCAAGGTAAAATGGAAGCTATGGAACACTTAAACGCTTATGCTGTGTGCTGGTGAGGCACATTGTTCACTCAGAATTCATTTATGAATAATTCAATAGTTTAGAATGCCATAACAAATTATAATTGATTGGGTGACTAAGGCAACAAACTTTTCTTTCAGAATTCTGAGAGTAGAAATTCAGTATCAGAGAGTAAGAATGGTAGAGTTCTTGGTGAACAACTGTTGTTGTTATGCATGATTATATGCTTATGATAACATTTGAAATTGTATGAATATATGTTGAGATTTTTCATAGAATTGTGAAAAAGTTAAAACAATGTTTAAACATTTTAGCATTTTGTGGAATTTTTCAAAATAACTTGAATGGTAGAAATACAAAAGTATGACCAAAATAAGCATAAACTAGGAATAGTGAAGTGAATACTCCAATATAACGTAAAGATAAAGGGTAAAGTACAAAATTTGATTTTATATACTAAAGGCAGTAAGTTTTTTAAAAGTCTAAAAAATATGAGTGTTCTCTGTCACTACTCTTATTCAACAGTGTAGTTGAAATCCTAGTTACAAAATCCATGTTAGAGTTATAAATAGAAATAAAGAGGAACAGCGGGAGTAAAAAGCATTAGCCTTTGCATACACAAGTGGGATACTCTCACAAAACCAAAGCAGAATAGCAGTCTGTTCACCGTAACGTGATAATGACAGACACAAAAACACAATGATGACAAAACTCAGAATGACCTTGAGGATGTGAATGATTTTTATAATGAAGATTATAAAATATTCAAGAAAGAAGTCATAGAAATTGCTAGAATGTTCAGGAATCACCAAGAATAAATAATAGTAAAGTGACCATACTACCAGTAGCTAGAGATTCATGCATTCTTCATGATAAACCCATGTTGTTACACAGTTGGAAGAAGCTATCCAAGAATTAGTCTGTTAGTGTGCATAACTTTGCATAGGCGAAGCATCCTGAGAAAAAATAGAAACATTGGATGCATAACAAAATGGTACTGACATAAAAATTGATACACATATCAATGGAATAAAATAGACAACCTCAAAACAAACTCATGCTGGTACTGTATCTAATTCTTGGCAAACATCCAAACTTTACGTTGGAGAAAAACAACCTCTTCACCAAATGAAGTGGGAAAATTGATACCCCTATGTGGAAGACCAAAACTTGATGCTTACCCGACAGCCTACCCTAAGTGCAGCTCACATAGATCCAATAAATTAAGACTGGAAAATTCTAACATTATTAGAAGAAAATATTTTGAGATATTGGGGCAGTCAGTGATTTCCTGAATAGAGTTCTAATGGATCAGGAAATAATAATATAAAAGCTGGATATCATCAAATCAAAAAGTCACACAGTGAAAGTAATAATTATCTGAATGTTTAGATAGCCCACATAAAAATATTTAACAGATATTTATCTAATAAGTAATTACTAGATAATATACAAATATATAAAACATATGTATATATGAAATATCAAATACCTAACAACAAAAGAAAAAAATTAATACAATAAGAAAGGGCATTAGAGCATAAATTTTCTACTTTTCTTTTCTTTCTTTTTTTTTTTTTTTTTTTTATCGGTACCAAGGATCGAACTCATGACTACCTGCTTGCAAGGTAGCCGCTTATACCACTGAGCTAAATCCCCAGCCCCAAACATTTCTTAAAAAGCATAAATGTCCAATAAAAATGAAAAATTGCTCAATATATTTAGCCATCACAACACAACACAACAAATCACACTATATTAAGATTTCTTTTCACTGTGCTCAGCTGAATATTGTCAAATTTGTAAATCTCCAATCCATTTTGATTTTAACTTATTACATGATGAGAAATTTGAGTCTAGTTTAATCTTTGGCATGTGTAGAGCCCGCTTTTCCAGCACCATTATTAAATAGACTATCTTTACTTTAGTGAATGTGTTTGCCCTATTTGTCAAAGATGAGGAGGCTAAGTGTGTTTGGAGTTAATTCTGGATCTTCTACTCTGTTCCACTGATCCTCAGGTCAGTTTTACTGCTAGTAAAATGCTGTTTTTATAATTGTAGCTCTGTAATATAATTTCAAGTCAGGAATTGTGATGCCACCTGCCTTGTCTTATTCCCTAGGTTTGTCCCTATTTTAGGTCTCCTCTGGTTCCAAGTAAATTTTAGGAACGTTTTCTTTAGTTAGAGTTATGCTAATGGTATTTTGATTGGGGTAGCATTAAGTCTGTATTATAATTTTGGAAGTAAGTTATTTTTCAATGTTTTGGTTCTTTCTACCCATCTTATTTGGAACAAAACAGAATACTCTTGAAGACACAGTTGCAGGCAAAGATTTCATGAACAAAAACCAAGATCACACAGGAAATAATACAAAGAATCAACAACTGAGATCTTATTAAAACAATTTTTTGTACAGCAAAAGAATTTACCAATAGAGTGAAAAGACAACCCACAGAGTGGGGTAAAACTTTAGGCCATTTTCCCTCAGACTAAAGACTAATATCTAGACTATATAAGGAATTGAAAAAATCAGATCTCTCAAATTTAAAAACTCAACCCAAATATGGGCATTTGAAATAAATACACACTTCTCAGAGGAAGAAACACAAATGGAAAATAAATATATGAAAAAATGTTCAATGTGACTTATCATTCAAGAAATGCAAATTAAAACACTGAGATTCTATCTCCCTTCAGAGGAATGGTTATTATAAAGAAATCAACCAATAACAAATGCTGGAGGGAGTGTAGGGGAAAAGGAACTCTTCTCTGTTGTTAGAGAAACTGTAGATTGGTGCAACCAATATGGAAATCAGTGTGGAAACTCCTCTAAATATGGAAACTACAGACTCTTTTTGACTCACTTATTTCCTTTCTCAGTATCTTCCTAAAAGAATCAAAAACATGAAACCACAGTGATACATGCATACCCATGTTTATTGGAGCACAAATTTTAATAGCTAAATCTTGGAATCAGCCCAAATGTTCACCAGTGAATGAGTGTATAAAGAAAATGTAGGGTCTTTGTCTGTCTGCAGGTTTCATATAATCGAGTACTACTCTGCCATAAAGAAAGATACACTTGAGACATTTCTAGGTATGAATGCACCTGGAGACCATATTCTTATGTGGAATAAATCAGGTGCACATATTTAAATATAACATTCTTTCTCTAATATGAGAAGCCAAAAGGGCAGGAAGGACCACAAAGTGTAATAGATACTGGGAAATAAAAAATTTTCAAGCGGGACAGAGAACAAGTGAGGGGCAATGGGAGGAGTAAATAAGGGGGAAATAGAGGAAGGAAGGAAAGCAATGTAAACAGAACTTTTATAAATAAGGAGGCTGAAGAGACCTCAGTGGCAGCGCACCTGCCTGTCAAGTACAAGGTCATGAGTTTGGATCCCTGGTACCAAAACTAAAAATATAAAATTATAAGGAGGGAAACAGAGGTTGAAGAGATGAGTGGAGGTTGGGGAGAAAAGAAGAATCAAGATATTTTACATACCAACATAAATTACCTGTGATGAACATGATTCTTACATGTATCTAAAGTATATTATGTATATCTAAAGTATACATAGATTATAAAAAATCATTTAAAGAATAGTTAGAATAGGTAAGTTACATGAGAAAAAGGCCACTCATCACAAATTCTAAGAAATTGTTCAACTTTCTAAAACAAAAATCATTTTGTATTTCAATAGATTTCAGTTTTTTATTAATTATATCAGAAAACCTTAAAAAATGAAAATGTTCCTATTTCTATACATTGAGCATATGAAGCTGTATAATTCTTTCATATTATGAAGTATTGTATGAAGTATTCTATTTTTAGTTATGCCTATTATTCTAAATAAAATAAATCATAAATTTTGATATCATGAACAATGATAATTTACACTAGATTAATGGAACTATACATTTCTAGTATATGAAATTAAAACTAATCTAAACCAGAGCCAGGAAGCTCAAACAACCTTGTTGATATGTGAATAATTCATGGTTTTGAGTGAGTCATTATTTTTTTAAAATTTTCCAAATTTTACTTTGTTTTAAATCTACAAATTTTTATGACATTCCAATATATTTTCTTTGTAATAAAAGTAAGTAAAAATATCTAAAAATATTTTACCATTATATTTTAAGTAAACCTGAATACAAATAAGTTTTAGAACAAAGGAATATATGTTATTTCATAGTTGGCCTTATGACTATTTTTCTTTCTGCTTGGAATGATTAAAGCAGAGATTGTCAAATTTTGTTTAATACAGATTTCAAGTCATGAAAAAATATATACATATATAATGTTTCACAAAGCATTGTATCCTTATAAAATTAAAATACATTATATTTACCAAGACTATGCAAGAAGCATTCTTAGAAAATATTGAATTAATACAAAAAAACAAGCAGGTATGGAAGACTCTACCACAAATCAGAAAAACAATTCCTTTATTCCTTTGAGGATTAATTATTTCCCTGGTTTAGAAAACAAAACAGAGGAAGCAAAAATACTTTAAAATCAGTGAAAATTAGCTGAAGAAAAATCATCTCTGGTATTTTAATACATTTTAATCTATATATTTCATTATTTGTAAATCAAGATAAATAATAACTATGTGTATCTAAAGTCAAACATCTAAATCAACATCTAAATCTAAATAAGGTTTCATCAACAAAGCATCAAATGTATATATTTAATGATATTGTAATTTAAACCTGCAATGGATATGCTATACAGAAGAAACAATAATAATCACATTAAATTTTATATGCTTCACGAAGTCTCAAATGAGTATTGTGAATTGTTTCATAATTTACTGAAGTAAATGTTCTTTTACTAGGCATTTAGCTTCTACTACAACCTTTAAAATGGTTTATGAACTAGCAAACATCATGGGGTCTGAGGAACTTAAATATTAACATACATTTAATTTTAATTTTTATGGTTTAGTTTTTTATGAACCTATTATTCTAAGTTTTTTCCAGGTTATGCATCTATAAAGCCCCTTACAGTGGAAAATTAAATATACTATAGTTTGTAAAATCATAATTATATTAATAAAATGTTTAGCATTTCTATTTGAGTGTGTTTACAAACAAGATTAATTGTAATATATTTTAGAGTCTGAGACAAGTATGGTAATCAAAATTTGTCTAAACATAGATTTTTATAATGCATTCATCTACCTTTTATACTAGTGGTTCCTAGGCATCATAAATTATAATTTTATAATAAGAGCAATAGCAGATGACTTGCTAACCTTCTGATTTTTTTGTGAAAAATCTGTAATTTTTTAATTTGAATTTGAACTAAGAACAAAATATATCTAATGAGTACCATGTATAAAGCAGATAAAGTATGGGTGCTCATAACTCATCTACTAGTAATAAAATTCAAACCCTTTCCTTTGAAACTCAGCAACTATTTCCAATCATCTTGGAAAAGCTTTCTAACTATTGCATATTGTATTTTACACACTTGCATATGATAATTATTTTATTTGTGAGTGTATCATACAAACAATTCAGAAACATTACAATGTATGAAAATTTATAAATGGAAGTATCTTTATGAAATGTTCATTTCATTTTACTGAAGGGAAATGGCATTTAGAATGCTTAATATCAAGATCTTTTCTCATCTACACTAAGTGCAGGAGTAAGAGTTTGCTAATACTGTACTTTTAAAAAAATCTTTTCAGTAGAACTAAAATTGTGTTGAAAGTGTATAAAATATATTTAATTCTTCTGGTAGTTCTAAATTTTGTTTGAGAACAGATTTTGCAGCCCAAACTAAAACCTGTAAATGAAATGGAAATTTAAAAACCCACATCATTGGGATCCATATTATGAAAGATATTACATTCAAATCATAAATTTAGTTTTAAAAATACATGGAAATTACTTTCATTCTGTGTCTTAAAATATGACCAATGTCTTGTGCATGTTTTTTCTTAATCTTCTTAGTCCTACAACTCTATTTTTTT
Source organism: Cavia porcellus (assembly GCF_034190915.1). Lineage (NCBI taxonomy): Eukaryota > Metazoa > Chordata > Mammalia > Rodentia > Caviidae > Cavia > Cavia porcellus. Next base: position 69,956,509 of record NW_026947499.1, on the reverse strand, counting down.
TACCAGTTTTAATGTTCTTCCAGAATATTTGTTCAGCAATTTCCTTTTCTTGTACTATTTATCACTTTAAAAATGTTCACCTTTCTTCATCCATTCTGAATTTCATTTTTCTTTGTTGTTTTGTAATCTTTTATGTTAAATAATAGAATAGGAATACTTTATTTTTACATTTGGATGGGCCCCATATAATTTCCAGTATAGAGGTTTTACATACTTTTCTTTCTCCTTCATGATTAATATAGCTTTAAATCTTAGTTCCCCCATCTGTGAAAAACTATGTCCCTTTGGAAATTCTGTTGAGCCATTTCTTTCTACCCTCTTTTGCTAATGAAGAAAGCCACCATAGTGATTATCTGCAATGCTATTTTGCTCCAAGACAGTATGTGTCTTGAAAATTGAAACCGAGGCTTCATTTCACCAGCTGCAAAAATGTAAAAAAGCTGCTTCTCTAGCCACTTCAGAGCAGCACCCTTGGATTCCGAGTAGCTCTTTATAGCGAAGGTGAATTAGAATGTAAACTTGTGTAGTTCGCGTGGAAATTGTGTCCGGGTGTTTGCAGGCACATGGGTAAGAGTGAGAGCAAACTGAATTATGACGGGGTTATAAGAGAGCAAGATTACTTGCAAATAATATCCATTTGCTAAGTTCAAGACTTGACTTTTGTGATGATTCAGAGAAATATATGGGACCACACGGTCAGCATGTGGCATGCTTGACAGGGTCTTGGCAAACCTCAAGGGACCTCTCTGTTCCATTCAGAATGTTACACAGGAGCCAGTCTTGACTTTTAATGAGTTCACACCTTTCCTGTCCATTGTTCATGTAGCTGCCCCAGAATGTGTGGAGATTCCCACAAGTGTTGAGGTTATCAGAATTCTAATGATTTATATCTTTGATGGGCTCCTTCACCTTCTTCTTCTGTTTTTGGGCCCATGGGGTACATTTGTGTCCCTTGGGTAACCAGAATAATCTCCCAATTCAGAGCTGCTAAGTTGTCTTAATTATCTCTGCAAAATCTTTTCACAGTATGTTCAAGACTAGTGTTTGTTGGAGCTCCAGACAGAGATACTATGGTACCTCTATGCATGGTACTTGCACAAAGATTCATGCTTGACAGAGTTAGGAGATGAGAATCTTGGGAGATCAATGATTCTGCCTCTGATATTGCTGGTGTCAGCCATACTATCAAAATTTTATCTCTAATAGATACAATGATGACTACTGTGATATTTACATATTTATCAGATCATAGGCTAAAGTCACATGTTTATTTTCTTTATTTTTCATTTAATAAATAAGCATTGAATAAATATCCTGTATTATGTAAAATGATTTTCACTGGTGATTATTGATCGTAGTGAAGAATTTCTTTTTTTCAGGTGTTTTTTTTTTTTTTTGAGTTTGCAATTTATCATTTACTAAAAGGACAAGTGTAGAACATTTAACATTTTATGAAGGCAAAGAATTGTGTCAGACCCATACGGGCTTGTTGTAACTCTACTGAACTAAACTTACTTGTTTCACTCACATAATAAATGCATGTTCTCTTGAAAACAATTCAGAGTTAGTATTTTAAGTCTGTTTTGCTACTGTAAATGAAATATTTATATGAGTAAAGTTTCTTTCCATCCTTGCTTTTTTCTTTATATTTCACATTTGATTAACAATTCTTTTTAATATCATTGCATGAATGATTGTCAATTTACCCACGTAAAAATATTAGTTTTCCAAAGAAACATTTGCAGTTATCATTATTATTTAAAATATAATTGTAGCAAATTAAACAGCTATAAATTCTATGTTTAAATTTTGATCTTATAGTGTACTGATTTGTAGAACACTTACAAGCTAAGTGGAATTAAAAGTTTGTAAAGAAAACTTGTAGGCATCTATTTAATATGATTCTGCCACTAACGTTGACATTTGTTTTTCATCACAGTTTATGAAGTTTGAATAATCATCAGCCTAGAATATTCCATGTTTACATACAAATAGTGCTCTGTTGCTCTTCCTTTGTGGTGATCTGTTATTTGTTTGCTTTAAAAGATTACAAGGTCACTGTTGAAAATGAAATCACATCTATCAGCTTTGCTTTCAAGAAAATAGGAAATACTCACTTATCCCTTAAGAAGAATTTCATAAGTTTCAATGACATGCTACAATCAGTTGTGAAGAGTATGCTTTCTTCTCTCATATCCTAGCATCTCCAGTGCTCATCTGGTTCTGGAATGAAGTTTAGGTGTATTTTGTTATTCCCTAAGACTTGAGCAAATGGAAAGCAAAAAAGAAACAAAACAAAAACTTCAGAACAGGAAAAGTCAAATATTCTAAAATAAGGAACTAAAGACCGAGATATTTTGTTTCACTGACTCATTACTTTTTTTCATTTTCTTAAGACATTTAATGTTTCTACATTCAATTCATTCTCTTTATTCAGTAGCATTTAATTGTGATGAATATTTTTGCTTTTACTTTTTACTTTAGGACATTCTATTTCCTACTAGGAAAAAAAAATAAAGAATTCTCCTGATTCTGGTCTTGTGATGATAATAAGAAATCTAAAAAACCAATGAACCAAAAAACAAGTGGATCAAAATCTGATTCAATTATAATTATATTATATTCCTGATCTTGGTTCTCTATTCCTCTGCAGTTATGTTTGTTGGTGGAAAGTGACATCATTTTTTTATTTTTTTACATGCTTTTATTTTTTACTCCAATGTGTGGCATTCACACATTAGAAAATATAGATGAAGCACAGAGCCTCTAATGGGACAGTTAAAGAGAAAATTTAAATAATATTCCACCTAAGACAGAAATATGAATATGGAGCTCTTTCACTGAAAAGTAAAAATTAAAATCAAAGTGTGACAACCTCATGTTCTTCCAGATAACTAATTGAAAAACTGCTCTATTGAAAAGACATGGAGCTTGATTATTTTGGCACTCATGTAACATCAAGATGAGAATGAGAGCTCTGAGCATTAAAAGCTATTACCATACACATCCTACAAGTTACACTTTGAATTACAAACCCAGTGTTCTTGTAAGATGTCTAAATTCGCAGGCAATTTATGTGTGAGAAAGAGGATAAGACCTGATTCTAGATCTGGATTTTGGGTATCTCAAAATCTGAATGATACTTAATGTTGTGTATTCTTGATATTCTGTTATCAGAGATATGACAACATTAAAAGATAATTTCCTGGTACAAGCAACAAAAAAATACTTGTAGCACAGGACAAAGTACAGCTTACAAACAGAGGTGTGCAAGCTTCAAGAAGACTGACAGACTCCTCTTCAGATTAAGGTGAGCTGTAATTTATTAAGAATTTGTAACATTTGTATGGAAGCTGAGGTCAAGAGAGGAAAGCAACATGGTGGCTTACACAGGACATATATCAGCATAGCCTACGAAATCTCACAGGGCAGAAGGGACACACTGGGGATCAAACATCTCTGAGAATAATTTGCTTTTATACCTGCTATTTTCCTGCAGATCTTCTCTAATCTTTAACCATGCATTCCAGAAGCATGCAAACTATTCCAGTATCCTTTCCTTATTGCTATTATTTCAATGACTCATCTGTCCAGAATTTTTCCTCATATCATCATGTTTGTTTCTGATGTTTTTATCATGCAGTGTAGTATAACTGATGGTTTTTAAAATATGTATTAATAACCTTAGGAACCTGTGGATCATTACTGTTCGAAATGGACTAAAATCATCAGTGTACAATAAATAATAATATTTATAGATTCTTTAAATTTGAAAGACGAGAAGGTTTTCCAAGATTGAGCAGCCTGGGAAGTGTACTGGGAGATGCCACTCAAAGAATACTGATTGATTTTAATGTGCAAAAAAATAGGTTCTAATCATTAAATATTTAAAGCTCACAATAAAGTGCTCTGTCCTTGGAAAGACACAAAGGTAACACCGTGGCTTCTGAAAATACAGAAGGAAAAAGACATGCTATTTCAGAAGTAATAAGATCTAACCAGGGAATGCAGCATCATGAATACCGAAATCTTACCCTATCTCTGGGATAACAAAATCTAAAAGTGGCTCTGTTTAAAAACCTATGATGTTAGTGTTTTTGGAATGTAGACTAAAATATATGCTGCTTTCAGCAAATATTGTACCAAAATTTGCCTAGCATGTCTATCTTTGGAAACTGATCTACAAATTTCTAAGCATAATATCTTCAATTTTAAGAATAACAATATAGATTTTTTGGACCTTTGATATCATAAGCATTTTATTTTGATCACTATAGATGTAATCCTTTGTTCTATATTTAAATCCAATTAAAAACAAAGTTTATCAAAATGTTGTTATATGAAATGGCAAGCTTTTGATCTTGTTCAGTTTTAGCTGTGTGTGTGCCTGTGCATGGAGGACACATATTGCATTATTCTTTCAGGGTTGGCAGAGTATTGCTAGAATTTTCTAGGTTTTTTTTTTCATCAAAAATTTTAATGAATTCATCAAAAGGTATTTTAAAAGTCTTATTATGTCTTTAATGAATGAGATATTACTGCTTCACAAATCCTCACCTTTTTTACTTCATTAGAAATTAAGGAAAGGGAATTATATCTTAGCTTTTGATGCTGCTTGAAAAAGAAAAAGAAATAGGCAGTACATAAAAATCATAGAGAAATACAAAAGTGTACACATGAGAAATTGCTATTTCCAACCATCTAGAAACAGAGTTATAGAATATGATCCTATACATTTGAAAATCTGCATATAGGAAGCAACCAGGCTGATTTTTCTACTAAAAAAATCCTGTCAATATTAAAATACAATGTTATGAATTGCTAAGAATATTTGGGGCCATTTTAAAGTGTTCTCTGCTAATTTTGTCCATATTTTTACTTAATTTAGCACAATAAACTCACATTTAGTTCTGCGGCATCCAGATCCATTCCATGAATTTGAAATACAATTGCAATTTAAATTGTGCATATTTAAAAGTATATTGCTTTGTTTCTAAATGAGTTTTGACTAAATAGTTTTATTATCTCTAAGGATATCTTCTGAGATATGGAAAAGCTTGGATTTCTGTCGTGTATGCTTTATAGTTTCTGTGTTCACTTGCTATGGAAAATAAGGATTAGATAAAGATGTAAAGCTTAAGGTGAATAAAGGTATTTAGTAAAATTTAAGGAAATCACAATGGCTTAAGAATTCTAGAAACCTCATAAGTTCTACATTTATACATAAATAAAACTTTTAGACATGTACTTCTTATACAATATGATCAAAGCTGAAACAGAATTAATTAAAATATAACTCCTGATGTCAAGAAGTTAAAAAATAAGCATCAGTGTGCCTCAAGTTCAACAGAGCAAGAGAAGACATGCCAGAAGATGCAAACTGAAAGAAAAACATAGTGCCTTTTGGCTAGCTCAGTGGGTCCCAGAGATTCTGAACTCTGCACAGCCAGGCACAAGGTCCTGGCACCAAATTTTAGGAGTGTGTCCTTTCCAGCTGCTTGGGGACCAGAGGACCCAAGCCCTGTCCAGACAACATCTCAGAATTGTCCATCAAGGGAATGCCCAACCAGCCTCACAGGTCACAGAGTACTGACTCCTGAACAATCCAGAGACCAGGAGCCATCCATCAGGGAGAAACCAGCAAGGCTGATGAGTGCTGGAATTTTTGAGGTCTGCCCATCAGAATAAAGGGCCCAGTTCAGGGGTGCACCCCAGTTAGCCATGTGGGTATCAGGGGAGTGAAGCTTTGCCTAGCCCAGCATCCCAATATAATCTACAGAGACGGTTCTTGACCAGTTGCAGAGTTCCCAGAGGAAAACCTGCTGTCACAGTCCTCTAGCACACTAAGAACAAACCCAGGAGACAATGAAATGGAAGACATTGGAAACTGTGCAACTGAACTTTCTGAAATGAGAGGAACTGAATAAAGAAACATCTCCATAAAGTTAAGGAAATCAGATAAGAAATAATCTCTCAGATTACAAAAAAATAAGGGCAGAAAATGGGGAAAGAATCTGATCTATAAATCAGTTAGGAATAAAGAACTTCAATTAGTCATAACCAAAACAAATGTTCACCCAAACATACAATAATTAAGATCTCAGAAATTCAGCACAAGTATAGAATACTAAAAGATGCTAGAGAAAAGAAACTTCACCTATGAAAGAATACCAATCTAAATCAAAGCAGTCTTCTCAAAACAAACTTGCAAGTCAAGAAGAACTTGAGTGAAATATTTCTAGTCCTAAAGGATAAAAACATTTAAACTTAAACTGATGTGCCATACAAAGGTATCTTTCCAAACTGATGGAGAAATAAAATACTTCCATGACAAACAACAGATGGAAAAAAAAAAACTCATGACTACCAAGTCAGCACTACAAAGAATACTGAAAGGAACGTTAGAAAGGGATAAAGATGACTAAAATTACGAGAACAGCAGCAGAAGGAAACCACCAAGCACAGCAAACATTAAACAGTGAGAAAAGGTAAAGAACAATGACAAGATAATATGACAAAGATAATTCGGTACATACCAGTTACACCCATGAATGTAAATAACCTCACATCAACAATAAAAAGAAAGAGACTGGCATAGTGCTTTAAGAAATAAAAGTAAACAATGTGCTATATACAAGAAACACATTTAACTGAAAAAGAAATTCACAGAGTAAAAGTCTAAGGAAGAAAACAACACTCCGTGCAACAGGAACCCAGAAAAAAAGTGAAGGTAGCTATTCTGTTCCCAGATAATGCAAACTTCAAACCAAGAATGATCAAAAGAGATAAAGAAGATCACTACACACTTGTTAGGAGAAAAGTTTAGGAAAAGGAGGTAGCACCCATAAATATATAGAGAACAAATATGGAAGTACCCCCTATGTAAGACACATATTAATAGATATAAAAATCAATAAACAATAACACAGTTATAACAGGGGACATTAATACCCAATTATCACAAATGGTGAGACAAGCCAAACAAGATCAGCAAAGAAATAATACTGAATAAAATTTGTGAACAAATGGAGCTAGTAGATAGGAACAAACTGTTCCACCCAACAACATCAGAATACATAGTCTGCTCAGATGCACATGTGCCATTATCTAAACGACCATATAGTAGCCCAGAGAATGTGTGTAAGTAAATGCAAAGGAATTAAAATAATTTCATGCACAATATTTGACCACAATGCAATAAAATTAGCAATTAATGATAAAATACTAGGGAGAAACCCATCAAAACATGGAAATCAAATATCACTCTCCTAAACAACCAATGGATCACAAGAGAAATTAATGTAAACAGTAAACAATATCCGTAATCCATAATCAAATGAAAATGCAAATATATCTTATCAGAATCTGTGGGCCAAAATAAAGCCGTGTTTAGAGGGAAATTTACAGTAATAAATTCCCACATTTTGAAAATGGGAAAAATGCAAACAAGCTAATGCTGCACCTTTGGTTCTAGAAACCAAAGAGAAAATCAAGCCCCCTGCCCAATGAAGGGAGGAAATTATGAAGATCAAATCAGAAATCAATGCAATTGAAACTTGGAAAACAATACAACAAATTAATGAATTGAAGAGTTGGTTCTTTGACAGAATAGAAAAAAGTGATAAACATCTGGCCAACCTTATGAAAAAGAGGAAAGAAAAAACTCAAATCTAATCAATAAGGAATGAAAAGCATAAAATCACCGCAGTCCCTGGGGAAATACAGAAGATCATCAATATCTCCTTAAAAACATATACTCTCATAGGTTTGATAACACCAAAGAAATAGATTCCTAGAAACCCATGAATTATCAAATCTGCATCAAGAATATGTAAAACTGCCAAATAACCCAATTTCACTGAATGAAGATGAAAATACAGTTCGAAACTTACCAGAAAGAAAAATCCAGATACTGATGGATTCACTGCTGAGACCTACAAGAAATTCAGGAAAGACTTAATGCCAACACTCCTCAAATGCTTCAGTGAAACTTCAAGGGAAACAATTTTTCCTAACTCATTCCTGGAAGCGAATATTACCCTAATATCAAAATCAGAGAAAAACCCAACTTACAGGCCAATCTCCCTGATAAATATAGATGGAAAAATCCTCAGTAAAAAACTGGCACTCATAAGGCAACAAATTATCAAAAAGTTTATACAGCAAATCAAGTGGAATTCACCCCAGGAATGAAGGTGTGGTTCAACATCTACAAATCAGTAAACGTAATACACAAAATCAACAATGCCAAAGGCAAGAATCACATGGTCATCTCAATAGATGCAGAAAAATCTTTTGACAAAATCCAATATTAATTCATGGTAAAAACCCCTTGGATAATTCACATAAATGGTGTGTTCCCCATCTGATAAAAGCCATAAATGATAAACCGATTGTCAACATCTTACTCAGGGATAAAGAAGAAAATCTTTGACTGAGAATCAGGAAAAAGACAAGGATTCCACTATCACCAATTCTGTTCAATATAGTTCTGGAAACATTAGCTAGACAAATTAGAGAAGAGAGAGAAAGGAAAAGAAAAAATGTGGGGAAAGAAATCAATAATCATTATTTGCAGATGACATCTCTACATAGAAGACGCCCAAATCTCCATTGAAAGAATTCTAGAAGTAACATCCAAATTCAGTTATATAGCTGTATACAAAGTCAACACTTAAAACTCAATAGCATTCTTATACACAAACAGAAAACTCACTGAGGTGGAAATAAGGGAACCGACACCCCTCAGAATAAAATCCACATAAATGAAACACTTAGCAATCAATCTAAGAAAGGAAGTAAAAAAAATCTCTACCTTGAAAAGTACAGTACTCTTAAAAATTAATTAAAGAGGATTTCAGAAAATGGAAAGACATTGCTTCCTCATGGATAATAAGAAGAAACAATGTGAATCTTTCCAGTCTCCCAAAATTGTTATACAGATTTAATGGAATTCCAATCAAAGTAACATTAGCATACCTCCCATATCTAGAGAAATCACTCCTAAAATTCCCCTGGAACATAAGAGAGCTAGAATAGGAAAGGCAACTCTGGGTAACGAAGCAAACACAGGCGACATCACAGTCCTTGGCCTGTTCTGTGACTCTGTTTCCAGAGGAATCCAGTGGAAGCAGTGGCATCATTGTCATGACTATGGGAAGCTGTGACAGGGCAGAGGAGTCCTGGTACCTGACTTAGTCACCAACTCCCTAGCCTTTGACAAGTCTCTCCTAGAGCAAACATTGCTCACTGAATACAACCTTCAGATTTTGAGGTAGAGGGAATTAGAATTGGATTTTTGAGAATTAGATTGTATCCTCACCTAACTAAAACAGCTTATATATAGAATTACTTTTTTTTAAATTAGGTGTTTTGTTTTGCTTTATTTTGAGATAGGTTACACCTGCACAAGCCAGGATGACTTTGAAATCGTTTTTTAGTCCAGGCTGTACTGAAACTCCTGGAAATTCTCCTTCCTCAGCATCTGGAATGCTGCGATGACAGGCCTCCTTCACCTTACCTGGCATAGAGATGCACTTCTCAGAGGTCAGTTGTCATCCTTTGTACTAAATGGTGATCAGAACTGTCTCGTTTAACCATGCAAACTTTTGCCACTAAAGTGCTTTTTGTCAATATTGCTACCTTCTTTAGAACTGGCAAATTAAGAGTACGGTGATCTTAAATATAGCTGTGTTATTAGTATAAAATACTTGTTAGCTAATGATGTTTTAAACATTTATGAATGGTGCCAGGGAATCATTATCAGAAAGTCATCCTCTTGGTGCTAGTAAGTCATACAATTTCAAAAGTTCATGGTCAGTTATTTGTATCACAGATCTTATGGAACCAGATGTGCTTTGGAAGGCTTATGAAGTAATGATTTGCTGCCCAGTTCCTTCTCCCCTGGTGTCTCCCTAGAGGCAGCCCCTTTGAAGCACTAATGCTCCCTGGTGACTAGGTCATGGTGTTGTCTAGGAGGTGCTCCTCCTGAGCCCAGATCTCTTACCATGCCTGCTACTCACTCATTGGTGGTGCCTGTAGGGTGGGTGGGTGCTCACCTTAGTTGCCCAGTCTCCCAGAATGTGGGATGACATCCTGTATTACCCAGACCTGTCTATGTTTCCTTTAGCAGCTCCCTCCCTTCTCTGTGGAAGGAAGAGAACACTGGGAGGTCGGACAGGTACCCAGGCTTCAAGGCCTGGCTGATATCATCTAGATACTGCTTCTCCTTGAGAGCTTCTGGTGGTTCCCAGCTGACTCCGTAGAGCAGAGCCCCTGATGTCACTTCCTGTCCCTGGAAATGCCTGCTCCTGTAGCACTGCCTTTGCTTTTCTGTTTAGATATTATTTTGGCTGCATATTTAATACCTTTCTGCTTCCTTGTACTTTCCTCCCCTCATTGAGCAGATATTGTAGTTGAAGATTGCTATTTCCCTGCTTTTCAAAGCAAATGCACAATTGTTGTAACTTTTCAAATATTCATTCCCAAATTAATATTTTCAAATTTCAAACATATTGTATCTGAGCTACTGAGTATATAGACATAGTAACTAAAAGTAAAATGGGTTTGTTACTTTATTAGTCTACAGTCAAATTGCCACTTTGCCTACTATATTTTCTATGTTATTCTAATTGTTGTCAATAAATGGAAATTCTTCTCAAAGTTTTAAATGAGGCTACATATTCAAAATGTGCTGCTTCTCACTATGTTTAAATAAGCCTTAGGAAACATTTATTACTTTTATAAAAGATCAAGTAAAAGCACAGTGACTGTGTCAATAAAAGTAAATATGTGCTATTTATTTTGTGGTGTTGAAGTTTTAAAGCAATCCGTGGTATCACTGCACTGTTCAAGATGGCCCTGAATGCATTTTAAGTAATGTGTAAGTATTTTCTTCTTTTGGATTCTATCTTAGTCACTCTTGAGGAAACCTGAGGACATCCTTATATTAAAAAATAAACAAACAAAAAAGCCCCATATCTCCTGATAGTAATCCTGACACCTCATGTCTGTTAAAATCCACAGTGTTGTCTTACTCCTTCTGTTTCAGCTGGTCCTCCAGGACTGCAAAGCGGCAACCTCAGCCACTGACCTGCATTTCTTTTATTTTATTTTATTTAAAAGGAAAAAGCGAGAAAACAAAACAAAACAAAGCAGTGTAAGGGTACAAGTAATACAGAACTACAAATAAAATACAGTAAGAAATCACCAGTTAATAGATTACACATGATCATCTTAGAGATAGTTGCTCAAGTCACAGTATCAAAGCATACAAAGTGGGCATTCAAACAGTGAGACCGCAAACAGTTGTGTTCAATGATCCAACCAAAAACATTAATATGGTCAGCTATTTAACATACCTAAACACACTGGCAGTGGTATCCTTTAGAGCACTTTTTTTACAACAAAATTTACACATTTTGGGTTTTATTACTCCTTAGTTCTTATTACTTTTTTTTTTGGAAGAGAATAAAGTCAAATATGGCAAAACAAAGGGCCCTCCATTTCTTAGTGCAGCCAACCTGGCCACTTCAGGCTGAATGTTACCCGGAGGCAAGAAAACCAACTGGAGTAAGGCCAAGTATGCCAGGCAGAAGGTTGTTTGAATCCCTTCCCTCCACTTCTTGTTTTGTTATGCCTGTTGATAACTGGAATGTCTTAATGGAAATCTACAAACTGAACTCAGGTGTGTGCTTCCCACATCCCTGCTAGCCTGGAGTGAGGAAAGAGGGGAGTTCCCCTAGGGGGTTGTCAGTATATACCCAGTAAAATGTACACTGTATTCCTGTTTATTACCTTGTATTTGATATAGACTTAGGAATGGAGCAGCTACAGGTTTTCATACTAAATTCTCTTTATTTACTAACTATGAATCCTAAGAGCATAAATGCAGACAGTGAGGGGGAATAGGTCATTGGGAAGAGACTTTTCTCATGGGAAATGTGGGCTGTGGATTGGGGGGATACCTATGATATGGAGGTTCTCTTGGAGGAGGCAGAAGAGGAGGCGGGAACTTGTCAGAATTTGGCCTGTGGGAGGGGTTAGAAATGGTGGAGGGAAGGCTGGAGGACTCAGGCCCTGTCCAGTGATTTGGCTTAGGACAGGCAGAGCTGGATGTGAGCTTTCTGAGAGACTCAGGCTGGGGTTGCTGGCCCTGCTGGAGAGGAAGCCTAGGATGCCAGCGGCTCCTCCCACAGCGTTGGAAGAGGTGGGGGAGCAGATCTCCTTGCTCGGGCTGGCCTACCTCTAGGGAAAGGTCCAGGGAGCCAATGCTGCCTGCCAGCTGAGCTCTTCATCACACTGAGAGTGGCAGGATCTTGGCCTAAAAGACGAGCCTTCATCTCCATGGCACACAGGATCTCTTTGGTGAGAGCATTTCCCCTTTTTAACTCCTGGAGCAGGCTTCCAGCAGTGGCATCTGCATCCAAGTTCTTGAGGGCTTTCTTTTGAATGCAGGTCACCTGCCTTTGGTGGGAGTGAATAGTTTTCTCCCACTCCTCCTGCATATCCTGGGTTATCATCCCGTAGGTCTCCAGCTCTTGAGCAGTGTGGCCCACCTCCTCTTCCCATATGGACAGTCTCTTTCCTTGCTCTGCCCAGGCTTTGGCCTGCTGTCTCAGTTTAGTGTGCTAGCACAGCACAGTTTGGTGGTGAATCTCACCCCTCACTGTGACTTTCTCCTGAGGCTTATGGCGCTCCTCTCCCAGCTGTGCATTGACTGACTCCAGAGATCCTTTTTGAGTGTGGAGATGATGCAGAGACTCTTCCAGTTCTTTCTTAGTTTTCTCTGCCACCCTGAGTTGAGTGAGAAGTTGGTTATTTTGTTCTTCCATGTTCTTTAAGGACGCATTTAATACAGCACCATAGACCAGTTTCTCCAAAGGCATTCTTGGCCAATGACTTGAGCCAGGACCATTTTCCAGGTGACTCTCACCTTCCTGCTGTGAGTTCTCAGTTTGTGTGGTGTCTTCTGGGAGCCCAGAAGCCCAGCCATTCGTGATGATGATCAGGCACTGGGTCAGCGCCTTGAAGTGCTTGCCTTTCTCCCTAAGCAGTTGTTCTGCTCGAGCCTGGGAGTCTTGCAGTGCCCTTTTCTGTGAGGTGAGTTCAGCCTCTCATTCCTTCCACCGTTGATTTTCCTGGGAAAGCTGTGAGCGGCTTTTGTGGATTTGGCCATTTTCAGTCAGAGCATCCTTCACTTCTCTCTGGAGCTGCTTTTTGCGCATATTCACCAAGGCGAGCTTCATGTTAGCTATTTTGGATGTCTTTGATGTTAATTTTTCCTCTAGGAACTGGATCTTGTTGGATGTCTCTACCATCTCTGATTGCCGCTGTCAAAAACATTCTGATGGCTCTTCTTTTCGCTTTTTAAGGAGGCAGTGTATCTGCCCTCGAATCTTGGCTCTGTTCCTCAGCCCCAACACCTTCTTGTGGACTGCCTTCTGACGATGCTGTGCTCTCCTCGCCTCCTCTGCTAGGCAGACCTTCTTGAGAGCTGTCTCTAAGGCTTTGTGTTCTATCTGAAGATCACTGAGTTCATCCAAGAGTTGGCACTTTTCTTTAATGCGTTCTGCAAGCTGCAGAGTGAGCCGTTTTTCTCTCTACACTCCCACCCGACTTCAAATGGAAAGAAAAGGCCTCCATGAAATCAAGAGAAGGGTCAGAAGACCCACCGTGGCTTCCAACTCCATCACACAAGGCTGTATGACTTCTTGCCTGAGCCACAGTGCTGGCCTGGAATGTTCAGTGTTTGGTCCAGAACCTAGCAACAGGAGTGGCCCACTGCTGAGCTGGTTAGGGGGTGAGTTGATGGGAACTCGGGGAAACACGATCTGTCAGGCATCATGGGCTCAGTTTCCCTCTGCTCAGAGATCTTCAGGGGCTCTTATTTTGCTCTCTGTCCTGGAACAACCCAGTGCCACACATCCCCATAAGCCTGCCATGTGCCCATCCTTACAGCACCACCCCTTCCCATTGGTTACCTCTGGCTTGATGGTGTTACGTAGGTGGGGAAGGAAAACGAATGCTGAGGTAACTGTATGCTGTGTCTCCCAATGCCAATGAAGTACATTTTGAAAGACACAGCCTAAAACACTGCCATACCGCATAAGTCATAAGTCATAAGTCATTCAAATTATCTTGAGAAAAAAGAAAAGTCCTTTGTTCCCCAGGATGGTTTCTTCTGCCATCATTAGATATTTTAGTCCCAAGTTTATCTACACACCTTGATTTCAGGGCTATGTCTTGATTGTCCACATGCCACATGTTCTTGTATCTGCTCTGAGCCTATCTATTCTTTTTCCTTGTTGGCCTTAGTTTTCTTTGGGCTCATTTTTTTTCTTTGATGTTCTCATTTCAAATGTTATTTTCATTTCATATTCCCTTCCTGACTGGTTTAATCAACTTGCGCATATTTAAACTATCTCTTCCTATCTCTCATATCTATACTTCCATCCCTTGACATCCCCTAACTCCAGCCCCTCATAACTGGCTTCATGTTCAATACCTTCTCTCAGTGCCTCAAACTCTCTGTCCCAAACAGAATTCATCTGCCCATCACCTTCTCTCTCTCTCCTTCTCTGTTTCTCTGTCTCTGTCTCTGTCTCTCTCTGTGTCTCTGTCTCTCTTGTTTTTCATGTGTTTGCTATGACCCTTATGTTTTTGTTCTTATCTGGAAAGTTCTTCCAATCTCTTTGTCCTCATTTGCATGAATTTTCTCATTCACCTAGGTATGTATATATATATATATATATATATATATATATATATATATATTGTTTTGTTTTGTTTTTGAGAAGCCTGTGTGACAGTCTCCTTCTCTAAATTCCTGGGTATCTTGCTCCCATCTCATTGAACAGCATGGTATAGTTTAATATCTTGTCTTCCTGCCATGGATAGTGCCATGCAGAGAAGACTACATGTGATTACCTTACCATTTGCAGTACACCATTATAAAATAACAAGGAATGTTCCATTTGTAATGTTATCAATGAGAATTCTGAAATCTGGAAATGCCTTATGCATTTGAATCCTCTTAACTGATACAATTTAAATGAGTATAACCAGGGACAGTATGGCTTTCTGGTTTGACCAGGAGGTTATGTTCTGTCCTATTCAGTCAGGATCTCTGCTGTTAAAGGGGTTGACAAATCAAACATGAAGGGAAAACTGGAAATGGGAGAGGACTGCAGTGGTAGGAAAAGGAATGAGAGCCTGTGGGAAGTGATACGTAGAGCAGAGACAGGGAGGACCAGGAAGTTGCTTTTTGTGTTGTTCTCTGAATTTGAACTGACAGGACAAGGAATCCAGCTAGCAGTGATTGTGACTGACTGGCCTCAGTGCTTCCAGGCAGTTCTGACTTCTCTGAACTTCATACGTTGAATAAAGACTTGAGGCTGTGCTCAGATGTCCACCTATGCATTTTACATAGACCGAATCTCACAGACTCATTTTCATTGCAAATAATCCAATAATCTTCCTGTTATTCTTCCTCGAGAGATTGATCGGAAGGCACTGAGCCCTTTCTGACTGATTACCACTGCATGGAAGAGCTAGACTATGGATTACTTTACTGTAGAAAGCATCTTTAGCCTGAACTCCTAACAGAGATTCCTTCCTGGAGATTAATCCTCTGAAGAGGAAAGATAAATTGTGGTATATTGCTTAAGAGCATCTCTGGCAATATGCAGAATTAACCAATCCTGATATTATTGAGACCCAGTGGTAATCAATGCAGCACTGCATCTAGCATTCAGAAGGTTAAAAGGATTATTTTCAAGGATCCTATCACAGCTATGGATTCATTAACATCCCCCCAGGTATGCGGAGGCAGGCATGAGGAGCCTATCACTGCCAAAATAGATGTTCTTTAACCTTCCGCTAACATACAGCTTTCAGCATGTTGTTTTCCCATTTGTTTCAGATCAAAGTTGGGCCACTAAGTCCAGGCTGCCCCAGGCCAGTTCTGTAGCCAAATTGAAAAATACTTTTTTCTGTATATTCTCCCAAAGACAGAGTTTATTTTTTCTTAAAAAAAAAGACCTTCTGACAATAGATTTTTACATTGATTATAGTGTTAGTTCTTTTGATGTTAAAAAAAACAAAAACAAACAAACAAAAAAAACCTTAAAACTTCTGTACTTATAATCTTTCATCTGCTCTAAATTTCCACAGTAGCTGAACTACATTATATGGTTTCTCCTTAAATCAATTCATTTATTTTGTTTTAGGCTCTACCCTTAACCACGTTGGCTTGGAGCGTAACTTTTAGTCTGCGTACCACGTAAGAGTCGATAGTAAGGATGAACCCCAGGGGTCTACCAGGAAGGCTGGATTGTTTTAGGGCAAGCAGAAATGGTTCTGCCTTCACAAGTGACTCTTCAGAGTACACAGATTTTTTCCACTTTGTAAAACTGTACTGGATTTGGCTCTTCATCAGTGACTACATTTTCTCTCAAAGGCTTGCAAAAATCTCTATTGGTCTATTCTTGTCATCTTTCTAAAAGCATGGTTGGTTTTTACTTATAAGACAGTGAAAAATGACAATCATAAGAGTAGGTTACAGATGAACCCTCAGATAATAAGTTTTTGTCGTGTCTTTCCAAACTTCTAGAAATAATTTTTCAATAGCCAAGCTACAATTCTCAGAAAGACTCCATTGTTCTAAAATCTATTGATTAAGTATATTCTCATGGCTAGATATAGATACATGTATCCTCAAATTAGGATGAAACTTCACTTGTGGCTTGATATGCTTTCTCTCAGCATTTTTGCTCTTGCAGTTTCATCAGGTAAAATACTAGATGGTAATATTTTAACTTGGTAGATGCATGTTATTAGCACATATATAATTTTACAAAACATAGAGTTTTGTGCTATTTTCATAAATGTTTGTATCTTGATGATATCCAACCTCACTAATGCCTCTTGCAAGCTTTATTCTCTTCCTTTTATATGATAGTGATGTCACTTCTATTTTCATATCTTTTTTAAAATGTACTTCATACTAGAAATGACATATGATGAATTATCTTTCCAAGTCTACTATATTATTTAACACAACAGTGTCTACTTATATCCATTTTCTGACAATTGTCATAATTTTTATGGCTGGGTGTACTCTATTTTGTATGCATACCACATTTATATTACACTCACTAATCATTGAGCCCTGAGGATGGTCTGATATTTTGGCTATTATTGATTGTGCCACAAAAAAACATGGGTCCATGTATCTCTCTAGTAGGCTGCCTTTTATTCCTTTGTACACATACCAACAAGAGGTGGGAGAGAGTCATACGGTAGCTTTGCTTTTAGTCTTCTGGAGGAAGTTCCATATTAATTGACATTCCACCAACATGGCAGAAAAATTACTTTTCTCCTGCATCATGGTCAGCATATAATGCTTTTTATACACTTGAAGGCAGCTTTTCTGACCAGAGTGAGATGAAATCTCAATCTAGTTGTATTTGGATTTCTCTAATGACTGAAAACATTGAAAATTTGTTCATCTAATTACTGGATCTTTTTTAATTATTCTTTTGAGAATTGTCAGTTAGTTCCTTCCCTTCTTTGGATTGAGCTCTTTTTTCAGTGTTAAGTTTTTGAGCTTTTAAATATATTCTAGATTTTCATTTTCTGCTTGAAGAGTGGCTAGCAATGGATGATTTTTTCCCATTCAGAAGCCTGCTGTTTTTTACTTTGCTGATCATTTTCTTTGCTTTCAGAAGATTTTTAATTTCATGTAGTCCCATTGTTGGATAGTTGGTATTATTTTCTGTGCTGCTGGTGTTGCAGACACACTGTCCTTGGCTGTGTTATGCTTCAAGTGTTTCCCCTGTGTTTGCTTATAGCAACTTCAAATTATCAGGTCTCATCCTTAGGTGTTGGCAAATAAAGTCAGCTTGACTTATTCCTTCCCTGTCTGCATTCTTTTTTATTTCTTTCCCTTCATCTGTAGAGTTTACACAGAGAAATGTGTAGTTATGCTGATTAGTTTTTCTTTATAGGCGATTTGACATTTTTCTGTCAGTTTTCAGGGTTCATTTTTTTTTCTGTTTCCTTTGTATTTTAACTAAAATATCCTATGAGGATGTTCTATTTTGATTATGTCTGCTAAGGGTTTTAATGTTTCATGTTTCTGTATGGCCGTGTCTGTCCAACAATATGTGAGATTTTCTGTTATCATGTCACTGAATAGATTCTCTACATCATTAATTGTTACTTCAGTGCCACGCTCTATATCAATCATCTTTAATTTTTTCTTGAAATGTGCCCTAGTGTTTATGGATATTTGTGGATAATTTATCTATTATTTTGTGAGTGTGGCAATCCATCACCTTGATTTGCAACCCTAAAATTCTGCCTTCTGCTTGCCCCATGTATTAATGATACTTTCACTACTTAATTCCACGTACTCTTTCATTTCTATAATTTCCATTTGGTTCTTCTTCATAATAGGTGTCGGTAAGTTGAAGTGCTCTGACATGTCCTGTGTTCACATCCTGAGTTCTTTCAGCTTTTTTTGTTA
Source organism: Cavia porcellus (assembly GCF_034190915.1). Classification (NCBI taxonomy): domain Eukaryota; kingdom Metazoa; phylum Chordata; class Mammalia; order Rodentia; family Caviidae; genus Cavia; species Cavia porcellus. The sequence goes on along the minus strand of NW_026947499.1, from coordinate 69,937,980 downwards.
TACTTCCATTTAGGCCATTTGTCAATCTAAAAATCAATATTTGCATTCTTTGCCCAGGATTCTTTCATGGTAATAACTTTGCATTCACTCACTAACAAACAGTAGGCCTTTTGCAGTTGCAATGTTGCCCTTTTTAGAATTCTTGTTTCCTTGCTGAGGTGTGTATATCTAATGGCAGAGCTCTCTTCCACTTACATGGAAAGTCCTTGCCAGTGACCAGTCTTGTTTTGAGGCTTAATCCCCAGTACTACTTGGAAAAGAGGAAAAAATCTGAAGTAATGCTAATCACACACACACACACACACACACACACACACACACACACACAGCCTAGATATTGAAATACAGCAAAACACAAAGCAAATAGCAATATAATCGTAGAAAATAAAGCAAAGTGATTGTGGTTTAAAATTAGACATAGTAATACTAGCTAGGCATGATGATACATGCCAGTCATTGCTCTGTGAAGCTAAGACAAAAGGATCTGATCTTTCAGCCAAGCCCAGGCAGGTTAGCAACTTATTGAAAGCATATTCAAAAGGGAGAGGAAGGTGGTGTAGCATGATGCAGAAGCCCTGTAGGCAATCTACAGAAAAAAGTAGTAGTAGTAGTAATAATAATAATAATAATAATAATAATAATAATAATAACAATAACAAATAGAGTTTGTGGATAATGGAAAAAGGGTCATGATTTTATGAAAAGGAAGACCACATCAGAAAAAAAGGACAAAATGGTAAGATATACATATTTAATAACTGGAAAAAATTTTTTAAAAATTTAAAGAAAAAAAGAAGTGAAGAGAAAATAATGAAAAAAAGTGAAAATTATTAAAACATGTATCCCTTAAGTCAAGGTATTTGGATTACTAAAGTTTCTTTCAAGGATGTATAGTTTTGAATCACATAGGATATTCAAGAGGATATGGGACCTCTGTATTGTCTCCACATTTATACCTAGTGGGTTTGTACTGTGTAAACGTTGTGCTGTTACCTGCTTTTCTTGCTATGTGAGGCCAAGTAGACCATGTTCTATTCCTTAGGTCAAATTGATTCTATAGGATTTTCATGTTTTTTTTTTTTTTCTGTGAAAGCAAAGAGACTGCTATGCCCTAAATACCTATGAAGCATGTGAAATGGCCAGGTACCCTAGACTCTCCAGAAACTGCCACCAAAAACTACAGACCCATGGCTATGAGAATGTTCAAGCAGTGCTGTATCCCAGCGGACCAAAGATTGTGGAATGCAAATAGATCACTGTGTTCTGGGTTGCAGAAAAAGAGAATTAAAATTGCCAGCTTGATCACAACAGGTTCATGCACAATCCTTTCAGAAAATCATGGAGAACGTGGCCTACTCCTCTCCATATAGAGCGTAATGCCAACCACAAACTGCATTTCCTGCTGCTTAAACTGCTCAATGATCTCAAGCTACTTGCCCTCTTTCTATAACTGTCCCTTGTCTGTCTCCCACCCAGTCCCTGCAGAAGAGTGTCTCTAAGAAGCTCAGTGTGGGATCATTCTGAGACTTCCCGTGCCCAGCACTGCCAAGCTGAAAAACAATAACTTCTCCCTCCAAACAGCTCCTGGTTCTATCACTGTAAGTTATGGAGAAAGTTACAACAGATTTTTTCCTCTAAGCTAGCCTGCCATGAGACAAGAATGACTCTCAGAGTAAACCCACATCCTAAACTCACAGCTTCAATAGCTGTAACATTCTCTAGTTTTTCATAAAGCTTTGGCTTTCAGTTCCTTTTTTATACTCAGGATTCCAACCCATTCAGGCTTACCTGGTGCTTGCGGAGTTGGGCACCATCTCTGTTGAGAGCTGGAGTTGACATTGTAGACACAGTTCTATGTTTTTCCATGTTGACTTCCTGATTTTCTGAGAGTTTTAGCTTTTCTGTTGTGAGAGTTGACCCCCCTGCTATAACCCCCTCCCCGAGTTATAAAAAGCAGCAAAGAATGTTTAACTCCCTAACTCCCCAGAGCGGGGAATGAAAGGGTTAACTCCCTAACTCCCCAGAGCGGGGAATGAAAGGGTTAACTCCCTAACTCCCCAGAGCGGGGAATGAAAGGGTTAACTCCCTAACTCCCCAGAGCGGGGGAATAAAAGGGTTAACTCCCTAACTCCCCAGAGCTATCAGAGCAGAGCAGAAAGAAATGCCTAACTCCCCAGAGCTATCAGAGCAGAGAAAAAAAAAAAGAAAGAATGCACCTGCAAGGTTGTTCTGTCTCAACGAGATAAGTAAGACAAGTAACTGTTCTGTTCTGGGCACATAGTGACTGGGCTAGGACCCCCAGTCTCCATGGTTACTCAACCCCAAACCCCTCCAATCAATTTCTGCCAAATCCTATGCTGCTCAAAATTAACCAATGCAATCTGCTTCTGTAAACTCGCTTGCCTCCCGTTTGCGCCCTTAAAAACCCTACACGATTCCCCCTCGGGGCCCTCCGCACTTGTTTGCCTGGAGGACCCCATGCGCATGGAAATAAACTTTTTCCCCTCACCAAGAGTTGAGTCCTTGGGGTCTCTTTCCCTGCGGCGTCGGCCCTAACATCTTGGAGGCCCTAGCGAGATAGCACGTCTGTTAAAATGAGAAAATGTTAAAATGTTAAAATGTTAAAATGAGATTATAGGTGACCTCAACGGCTCTGCGGTGGGTGAGTACGACCGGTCGCTTCTTATTTTTACTCTGAGGATCAATCTACCGGTATTTTACGCCTGGAGCCAACCGGGCGATTTTTGTTACCTGTTTTTGTTACCTGTTCTCTGTTCTCTGGTGACCGGGGGACGCCCCACACGGTTTTCCGTGACTCACCGTCTGCGATAGGATTTTCCTATCGGTCTGGGGAATTTCATTCCCAATCTGTGGTCCTTCTGGGCCAATCTGGGGAATTTCATTCCCAATCTGTGGTCCGTCCGGGCCAATTCGGAGACACCCTCTGAGGTGACTCGTTCGGGGAATTTCATTCCCAATCTGTGGTCCGTCCTGGCCAATTCGGAGACACACTCTGAGGTGACTTGTTCGGGGAATTTCATTCCCAATCTGTGGTCCTTCTGGGCCAATCTGGGGAATTTCATTCCCAATCTGTGGTCCATCCGGGCCAATCTGGAGGCACCCCCTAAGGTGACTCGTTTGATGTGAAACTAATGCGTAAGAGTGAGGTGGCCGGCCTGTTTGTCCTGTGTGTTATGACTGTTGTGAATGGTTATTTGTTGTGTCGCGTGTACGCTAACCACTCTTTGTCTTCAGAACATCATGGGCCAGACGACATCCTCCCCATTGTCCCTCAGCCTCGACCATTGGTCGGAGGTTCGAGAGAGGGCTCACAATCTCTCCTTACAGGTTAAAAAAGTAAATGACAGACTTTCTGCTCGTCTGAGTGGCCCACATTCTCCGTGGGTTGGCCACCGGAGGGGACTTTCCACCTTCCCCTCATCTTAGCAGTTAAGAACATCATCTTCTGCCCTAGACGAGAGGGCCACCCCGACCGGATCGCCTACATCTTGGTATGACAGGACCTCAGGGAGGAGCCCCCACCATGGGTAAAACCCTTCCTTCCTCCGCCCTCTCCTTGATTGCCTGTTTAAACTTGTTACTAACTTAGGGGCTTGTTGCCCATTTCTGTTGTAGGATCCATATGGCTTATTAGATTAAAGGTTCATGATAAGAAAAATTATTTCCTTTAGCTGACCAAACTATGCAAGAAGCTCCCTTTGTTTGTGTCTTTAATGTTGTGGCGCCTTGTTTAATATATAAGACTTCAATTGGTTGCTTGCAACCTCAGCATGCCTTTTAAAAGGAGTATTTTTTTCTCTCTGGTAAAAATATAAACATGTACACATATATATATATCTATGGTTGTTAAGAGTCATGTCAACTTTGCCAAGTAAAAAACAGGCAGTACTATATTTGAGCCAGTTAAAAGGTTACAGTTTTGTTTTTAAAATACAGCATTTTTATGTGGTAAAAAGACATAAAATAAGTATGTTTTGGACTACTAAAAGGTGACTTCAAGGGTTTTGTTGAGAGTTTTGATGTTGTCTGAGAAGTAAAAAAAAAAAGGTAATTGACTGGTAATAATAAAAAGAGGGACAAAGAGAGTGGTCTTCAAGTAAAGGTATCTGGCTATGCCAGAATATGAAAAAAGATCAAAGCTTAGTTTGAAAAATATTATTGTAAGTTGTAAAAGGCTCAAGAGGATGTAAATTTTATTTGTCTTGGTTTATAGTACTACAAATAACAGGTTTGACAAGAAGTAAATGTGTTCAAAATTTGACAGTATTAGATCAGTTTTGGTAAAAGTATACATAAGATTGTACTTTGCTGCAAAATGTTTTCATTAAAATGAGATTATAGGTGATACTAAAAATAAGATACAAATTCTTACATGTGCTGTAAACATCTGGGAGATTATGCAGCACAATTTTGTTACCTGTAAAAAAGCCCTTTTTGTTAAGAATATAATTTTAATAAAATGATGGCCTGTCACGTGACACCCTTGGACAAGAAACAGTGTGCCATCCAGATGAAGCCGGCTCTCTGATCCGGAATGCCAAAACCATGTTCTCCTTTTGTGCCACCCTGACTGGACATCCAGAGGTAAGGAGGTTTCCCAATATCGCCAGTTGTTCTTTTTGTAACTCAGTCGGCCCCACATGTTAGACAAAAATTAGGTTTGAGAGGTTTAAAAAAATGCCCCTCAGCCAGTTAATAAAGATAGCCAAGGTGTTATGAGAAAAAAAAAAAACTTTTAAAAAAACAGACGAGAGTTTCTGGGGACAATTGGGTACTGTAGGCTAAATTTTACTGGAAAGCTTGCCTCTATATGACTCCCATAAGGGAAAAACCCAAAATTCGCTGAACTGGACTGATAAATGTAAACAGGCCTTCCAACAGCTCAAGCGGGCCTTGACAGAGGCCCCAGCCCTGGGACTCCCTGACGTTACCAAGCCTTTCATCTTATTCATAGATAAACTCAGGGACATTGCCAAAAGAGTCCTAACTCAGGACATTGGCCCTTAAAAGAGGCCTATAGCCTACCTCTCCAAAAGACTTGATCTAGTAACAGGAGTATGGCCCCCTGCCTTAAAATACTAGCTACTGTGACAATGCTACTTAAGAAAGCGAAGAAACATGCTTTGGGCAAGTGATTTCTGTGGTAACTTCTCACAGTTTAGAGACTCTTATCAAAACCCCTCCTGAAAAAAAAGGCTCTCAAACACCAAAATTCTACTGTCAAGCCCTGCTTCTAGACCCAGAGTCAATGATATTCAAGACTTCTTCAGCTTTAAACCCAGCCACCCTTATGCCTGATGATGACCCGGAGGAACAAAGGACACCTCTCTCCATGAGTGCGCTGACATCCTCGAACTGCAGCAAAACCTACAGGCTGATCTTACTGACCAGCTTTTGGAAAATGCCGACAACTGTTCGATGAAAACAGCTTCATCCAAAACGACAAACGAGTGGCCGGGACAGCAGTGACCACCAAAAAGGAGGTACTCTGGGTTAAGCGGGTAGAGCCTGGCACTTCTGCCCAAAAGGCGTAGCTTGTTGCTTCGACTGAGAGGCTAAAACTAGCCACAAAAAAGAGGGTAAACATTTTTTACTGAAGATGTCCCTTTGCTACTGTACATATACGTGGAAGCCATCTAAAAATGCTCCACAGATTCTAGATTTGCTGGCAGCTGTCTGGCTGCCTCAATGGGTTGCTATTCCTTACAAGGCTCACCCAACCGGAGATGAAAAATAACAACCACATCAGAGGGGTCAACCAAGAAAGTAACTGCTCTGATACTAGTCCTCCGACCTTGTCAGAACCGGTTTACACAAAAAAAGACCTACAGTTGGCATCTCAACTTGGAGTAAAGTCTCCCACCCCAAGGGGCTAATACCAGTTACCTGATATACAAGTACGGTTACTGGAGACACTAAGGCAGGAGCTGTTATACCGGGCTCGCCAGACTACTCGTTTAGAAAAAACTAAACTTGTGGATTTGTCCAGAACTCAGTATTTTATTCCAAAACTCTACAAACTGACCACCTCTTCGAGCTCCAGATGCCCACAGTGCTTGTTAGTCAACTCAGCCAAGAGCTCTGCATTGGAGACCACCCGACATCAAGAAATTGTTCCAGGAAAACATTAAAAAATAGACTTCATGGACATGATAAAACTTAATTTACAGGGACACTGCTATCTCTTGGTATTAATAAACATTTTTACTGGCTGGGTAGAGGCTTTCCCTACTAAGTCTGAGTCAGCCTTAGTGGTAGTTAAAAGGCTATCGCATGAGATCATACCTTAATTTGGCCTCCCACTATCAATGGGGTCCGATAATGGCCTGGCTTTCATAGCCCGAGTCACCCAAAAGTTAGCCCAGGCATTAAAGATTAATTAAAACTCCACTGTGCCTATCAGCCACATAGCTCAGGGCAAGTAAAACGTATGAACCAAAGTCTCAAGGACATTTTAGCTAAGCTGTTTTCAAAAACTGGCGATAATTGGATGAGCCTTCTTCCCTTTACACTGTTAAGAGCTAGATATACCCCATATGTTTCTAGAATTTCCCCCTTTAAAGCCATGTTTGGGAGGCCCCCACCATTGGTTCCAAGATTGTCAAAAGACAAATTAGCTAAAATTACTAATCGAGATCTTAAGTCCCTACAGACACTCCAACCTGTGTTGGCCTGGATCCACCAGCTGTTTAGACAAAAACACTTGGACCCACCTTCAGAGACCAAGGCCCCAAGGACTCCAGTCTTGGTTCGATGTCACCACCATGACTCCCTCAAATCCTGCTGGGAAGGACCTTTCACCGTGGTGCTCAGTACCCCCACTGCCATCAAGGTAACAGGAAAAACTGCGCGGATTCACTACACTCATGTAAAGCCACGGAAAACAACAGACAACGAGGGACATACTCAGTGGACTACACAACAGACTGGTAACCCTTAAAGTTAAAAATTGACTAAAACATAGTTAGATTATGCTGGTCATAAACTGTTTTAGCTTGCTTGTTTTGATTTTAATAACATTGATGCCGACCTTACATGGCGGCTTTGGTCCCCCTGTAAACAAAAAAAAAAAAAAAAAACCAATTGTTAAAGATCTTTTGTTTTAAAAAAAAGGAGGTCTCTGCGCCGCACTTAAAAAAAAATGTTGTTTTTATACTGATCATACTGGGATTGTAAAAGATACAATAAAAAAGTTGAAAAAAAAATCAGATCTCAAGAGCCCCCTTCAAATAAAGCCAAAATGTTCTCTTTCCGGGAATCAATCCTGCCCTATATTCTCCCTTTATTGGGACCCCTGGCCAGATTCATTATAGTCATAACTATAGCCCCTTGCCTCATTAACCGAGTAACCCGGTTTGTGAGGGCCCAGATTTCTCAAGTAAAAGTTATAGTGTTACGTCAACAATGTGATCCCTTACCCATACAGGACCTTTAAGATTAAAAGTCATCGAAAAAAAAAGGGGGGAATGTGAGAGTTGACCCCCCTGCTATAACCCCCTCCTCGAGTTATAAAAAGCAGCAAAGAATGTTTAACTCCCTAACTCCCCAGAGCGGGGAATGAAAGGGTTAACTCCCTAACTCCCCAGAGCGGGGAATGAAAGGGTTAACTCCCTAACTCCCCAGAGTGGGGAATGAAAGGGTTAACTCCCTAACTCCCCAGAGCGGGGGAATAAAAGGGTTAACTCCCTAACTCCCCAGAGCTATCAGAGCAGAGCAGAAAGAAATGCCTAACTCCCCAGAGCTATCAGAGCAGAGAAAAAAAAAAGAAAGAATGCACCTGCAAGGTTGTTCTGTCTCAACGAGATAAGTAAGACAAGTAACTGTTCTGTTCTGGGCACATAGTGACTGGGCTAGGACCCCCAGTCTCCATGGTTACTCAACCCCAAACCCCTCCAATCAATTTCTGCCAAATCCTATGCTGCTCAAAATTAACCAATGCAATCTGCTTCTGTAAACTCGCTTGCCTCCCGTTTGCGCCCTTAAAAACCCTACACGATTCCCCCTCGGGGCCCTCCGCACTTGTTTGCCTGGAGGACCCCATGCGCATGGAAATAAACTTTTTTCCCTCACCAAGAGTTGAGTCCTTGGGGTCTCTTTCCCTGCGGCGTCGGCCCTAACACTGTCACCACTTTCTTAATTCCTGGAGCTCTTTCTCTCTTTAACATGCAGTTTCTCTTTTCAAAGTGTTAACTCCTCTTGCTTCCAAATTTATATGAAGGATGCATTTATTCTGTCTTATTCCTTTTTAACTTTATGGAAATAATAAAATTCATTTTCAAATATCTCTTAGTGCAAAGGGATGTTTAAAAGATCATGTAATTCATAACCCATGGGAAAAAAAAAACAAATTTATACAATTCTAGTACAACATTTTAAAATCTTAGTACTGGAAACTTTAGGAAATAGACACAATGCAAAAAGCCAAAAAATACATGAAAACTAGGAACAAGTTCCCAGTTGGTAAAACACGCCATGTAAGACCAGTTGCTTTTCCTAGTGACTTCTTTTAGAAGTGCTTACCACCAAAGGCTCAACAGCACAGGATCATCTGCTGCTTGTCACAGCTGACTACAGGAGCCAGCAATAGACTCAGAGTAAGACAGCCAGGGTCATGTTTGGTGACTGACACACAAAAAGAATGACTTTCCATGTCTTTTGTAAGTTTTTTGCTCTGAAGAAGGTTTTTTTTTTTTTTTGAAAACAAAACAAATCAGGAAGAAAATACACATGTGGATTTAGAAAGAGTAAAATTTAAAAAAGGTCTTTACGCTGATTGTAAATTTTGATCCCCGTACTCATAAGACCTAAGCATAACTCCTAATTTTTAATTGAATGAAAAAATATGTATGCCCAAAGTCCATAAATGGCTTCCTTAATTAATTCTAATTAGTTCCTGCGATTTGAAGCCAAGGAAGTGATTAAAATATCAATAGCTTTTTACAATATACAAATTCATAAAAATTATAAGAAAATTTTAAATTACCCAACTATAAACATGAGGGAGAACCAAACAGATATTTATAAAATACATAGAAACCATGAAATAATTTTATCCTGTTTTGATTAGAAATGAAGATGGATCTTACTTTTTCTTTGAACACACTGTCCATGGAAAAAAAGGATAGGTGAGGTTTTTGTAGTGGTAAAGTATTCATTCTTTATAAATCTAAAATAGGGGAGGGTGTGTGGGAGAAATCCCATTTTTCTCTAAAATTTGGGAAAAGTACTCAGACTCCAAATCATGCATACTCTGTAACACATTTCTAGCAACAATGATGAATCAACAAGCATACAAATTTAATCACATGATCTTTACTAAATCAATATTTTAATAAACATTGAGAAAATATAGTCATTAATTGTACTGAAAAGTTAAAGGTATTATAAAACAGAATATTGGATCTAGTGGTTCCATTTTGGAAAATTGTTTACTTTGCAGACATGGAATCTTACATACATTAAAAATTACTTTTAAAAACTTTCAAGTATTGTGTTTATTATAAAATTTTGGGAAAGTATATGAGTTAAAATTAAACAATCACATTCTTGAGCATTGAAATATCTTTTATCACCATGCATCTTCAGTCCTATTTGGTTTTGTATTATAAGATATAAATTATTTCTGTTTCAGTGTTTCCACTCTATCTGATACAGAATGTCACAGCAGAAGCACCCAGCTGTGGAGGGCTGCTCACCACTTAGATATTTGGAAGCTAAAGAAATGGGTATGAGGAACCCCGGGTCATGATGCTCCCCTCAGGGCACCCCTCAGGGTGTAACTTCCTTCCATAGACCTAATCTTTGCAAGGGCCTCTCACCTCTGAACTGTGTCACTGGCTGGCAATTAAATCTGTTCCAAATGAGGCTTTGAGAGACATTTAAGATCCAAAGCGTAACAATGAGGAGTAGAATCACAGAACAGCAGGTAAACAAAGACCAACTGAAATAATCTTGTCTCAGTGTTTCTTTCTGTTCATCTTTCTTCTTAAAGTGATTGTTTTCTCTTCTTTCTTTTCTCATATTTCTTCTCATTGCCCCAAGCAGTACTGCACAAAGTTTAAAGATGTCTGAGTAAGGAAAAAGGGTCCATGGATCCAAGACTACAGTTGGTGGGAGAACAAGTGCTGGCACAGTTCAAAATCTATGGTTAACAATACTTCACTAGATAATTTTAAGTAAGAATCTGAACATTGTCACCCCAAAGGAATGATAAAAACTTGTGCTGAGGTATGTGCTACACACCTTGATTGCGTAGTCACACATAGATGTTTCACACACTGAGACATCATACTGTAACCCACAAATAGGTATAAGTTTATTGTGTCAATCAGAAACAAAATTGAAAAGAAAACAAAAAGTAAAACAAGTATGAAAATTTCATAAAGTCATAGTGATTATGATAAAATTTGGGAAATCAGAAGAGTGGTTCAGTAATTTTATGAACTGACACTTCCAAATTAGAATTTGATTCTGTGTGGTCATGGTTTAATGTTGTTTGTGATGATTGCTTTCTTTTAATATACTTTAAACATTATAACCTACAGCCAAGTGTAATGGCCTTTGGGAAAAGAAGTAAATTAATAGAAAATTAATAGAAAATTATCTGCATTAAAACAATAATTTTTCTGAGTAACAGTGTTTCTGGTTGACACAGATGATTCACCTGTCTAGAAAACTCTGTTTCTCATTCCAAATAAAATCACAGAGTCTTGGGCATATGTCTCTCTTTCAGCCAGGTAATTGCATTTTTGTAACTAGCAATAACTGTTTACTAAAATGCATAACACGAGAATATAGTAAATTATGAATGCACATGTGTGCATATATGCAATGCTTTATACTTTATGTATCATATGTCAAAATTTAAAACACATATATGCTAATGAAAACATGAATGTTTTCCATTAGTGTATAATTTACAACAATTAGAGTACATTTGTATATGATAATGTGAACTGACCATAATTAAAAGTATTATATTTTTTCACTTTGTGTAGCAAGCTTCTCTCTTGGACATGGTATTGGGTGGATTTCAGGCTAACCAGGAATGATTTTTTTTTATAGATCTTCTAATTGTTAAATTCACCAATTATTCACCAAATATTTAACTCTTTCATAAGATATGAAAATTACATCAATGGAAATTTGGATTTTTCATTAAAATATATAATTTATAAAGATAGAGTTAAGATGACACTTGATCATGTCACAACACACATTACAATAACAATTTGTCTAGAGTGTCATAACTTCACAGAAGAGGGGCATTTATATAAAGGATCAAATATTCAGTTACCTTCAGATATTGAGGCATGTATCTTTTTAAAAACTTTTAAATTTTTAAATAGAATAAGATGAAAGAGAACAGAACAATATATGCAACATAAGTACTTCACCACAAGACAACCCAATATTAACAATAGCTACCATAATGTCTCTTTCTATGAAATAGTTGTGCATATCTTCACGTGGAGGTCAGTCTGGAGATTCCTCATAAAGCTGGGATTGGAAGTCCCATTTGACCCAGCTATTCCACTTGTAGACATATTCCCAGAACTGTAGACATATTCCCAGAAGAATTGAAAACATCATACCACAGTGATATATATACACCCATGTTTATAGATGCACAATTTGTAATAGCCATTACAATAGACACCTAAGTGTCCATCAGCTGAGGAATGCATAAAAACTGTACTTTATACAATGGAGTACTACTCAGCTATAAAGAATGATCACTTTGAAATGTGTATAAATAAATGCATGCTACTTGAGACCATACTCATAGGCTAAATAAATCAAACTCACATGTATAAATACTGTATAGTCTCCCTAGTGTAAGAAATGGTAAGAGTGCCTAAGATATTATGGCAATCATGATTTCCCATTACATTGCTTTGAAGGCTTATAATGTTTTCATTCATTAATTGGAATGTTTTATTCTGTTTTATTTGATTTTATTATGTGTGATGGTATGAACAGCTATTTTGAAGAAAACAAGACATTATGACAGCCATTGATGATTTAATATCATCTTGCTTTGTTCTTCTATTTCCATTTGTTGTATCATATTGTATCTTATTTGATTTTAATTTGTGTGATAGTATAAACAAATTTTTATGGAAAATGAGATAATATATTAGCCATTGTTCATTTTTTGTTATTTGTTTCTGAATGCCCTGTAATACTTTCATTCTCTTGAATGGTTTTATACTATTTTGTTATGTTTGATTCTATTGCATGTGAAGTATGCTCAACTATTTAAAAGAAAGAGTCATGTATCTTAACAACAATAAAAAGAGAGAGATACTATTTGTTTTAAAAAAAATTGTGTGAGCAAATAATGCAGGAGTGGGAAAACCACCAAAACCTCTGACCTGTGTTAACTACCATGGTCTGTTGTTGGTGAGAGTTGTGTGGTGTTCAAAGGGACTGGGATTCAACTCAGAAAATTTAGGAAGTGTTCAGGGGCAGACTTCCGAGCTTTTGATGATACTAAGAACACTTCCCTGAAGGCAATGAAGTGTATGGTGTAGCAATGAAGAACAAAGGCCAAGAAGAAATCTGAAGGGATGCTTCTTTGATAAGTCACAAGGTAGTGTTATAAAGTACCCAGAGAGCAAATCTAGGAATCAGGTAAACAGTTGAAGAGACTTTCTTAGTAACTCTCATGAAAAATGATAAGACTGTTAATTAAGATGGAGAGAAAGTATGGGAATGAGGAACAACCAAGAAGAACTAAAAATAAATAATATGTAATGGGCAACACTCTCCCCATCCATCCTGTATGTCTTTTCTTTTTCATGATACTGTTCTCATGAAAATATGCTGACTTTTCATCATGAAGTACATCAAATAATGATAAAGTCTCTTCTGCACTTAATTCTCCTTTAATCTTTTTCATATATTTTAGAGTAAAACTGTTAGAACTGTGATAACTCAGATTCCGGTATGAAATTCAAGGAAGCAAGAAATTAAAATTTGGGAAGCAAAGGCTTTATTTCCAGGCCTGGTGACACAGTCTCTCTAGGGTCAACCCAAAGACTGCGCACCTCACAGCTAAAAATCAGGACCTTTTATCTTGTAAATCCACAAACAGCTGCTGGTCACACAATGTAAGGAGGGGGGTGGGGGTATGACACACTACGGAAATGGCGATTACGTGTCTTGGGAAGGGCAAGATCAGGTAAGGGTTGTGCTAACAAGCAAGTCTAACAAGTTTAGATAAGAAGAAATCTTGTTTTTCTCAGCAAAGAATAGAGAAGCCTAACAGCAATTAACAACCTTAGTTACCTTACTTTAGCACCACAACTGTTCTATTTGTAGAGGGCAACAATGGTTAACATATCAATTAGGTAAGATTTTACAATTCTTTACAGAGGAGAGCATTGATTGTCATATCAATCCTTTGCCCAGAGGGAAAGGAACACACAGGTATGGCTATGATGCAAACGAAGCTATTACAATCTAATGCAATTAACACAATTTGTGATGGGCTACCTGTTAGAGAAGGGGGGATGTCAGGAGCTATTACCTCAGGCCTTTGTTTCATGGCCTTTTAGGAAGTTAAAACTTAACCTAGTTAGATTTGAAGGGGAAGAGGAGGGAAAGCAGCAGGCGGGCTTATACAGAACAGGCTTCACGGCGCAATAGTTAGGGGGCCTTAGGTTATTACAAGAACCTGGTAGTCTTACTGTCTGGAACTTCTGTCTACATATTTTCTTTGAATCTCATTCAGTCAATATTCAGTCTTCACCTGGTTTAACGTTGCACACATGGGCACACTTGATTGCTTTCATTTCTGTAACATTTGAATCACTTGGTTTCTCAAAAGCATCACTATTTTTTTTTCTAGTTGCCAATGGTCATACATGTTCTTTATATCTACACTGACGTATCCTCTTTACCCAAGACTCTGATGGATCAAATGGTCTGCACTGAACTCGGTTTTTATCAGTATGCCCCATGCTATCATTTCCATTCTCAGAATCCCTCTTGTCATCCACAGCTAGTGACCACTAGTGTAAAGCTTCCATTTCAAACTCTTTCCAGATGCCAGGCTTATGACTTCTCCACTGATATGCCTCAACCACGTCTCAGTGAAAACAAATCTCCACAGCCCATCACATTCTATTTTCAGTGAAAGTTTCACATATTCGGTTGCTGAACCTAAACACCTCTTTAATTTTTTTCCAGAGTATGTGCTCCAAGAGGAGAGGAATATTCTCTATTTTACTCCTGACATGTCCCCAATACCTAGAAAAGTGCTTGACTATTGTAGGTTCTCAAAAAATGCTGAGCTGTAATGAACTTTTATGCTAACTCCTTTATAGACTTCATCATATAGTCAGGCAAGGTTTATCTATTTATTATTTTCATTCTAAAAACAAAGCATTTCTCCTCTTCATGACCATAAATTTAGTCTATGACACAATTATATCCATGGCAAGTTTACAAAAATACCCTGTTTTTATCTGCTTTTTCCCCCAGAATTTATTTTTATTTCATTAGTTGGAATGATTCCCTTAAAACACAGATATCTTACTCAGGTACTTGAAATCAATCTGCATAGTCAGTTATGACAAGTAAATGTTAAGTACTATACTTCAAACAAACTCCCTGTGACAATTTGATTGCATTATCAAGTGTACTCAATGGATTATAACATGGTTAACTTCTTCCTCATTGTTCCTTGAATCTATGGGATGCTTCTGCCTCTGGGTCATTGAACTTGCTGTCTCCATTTCTGAAACCTGAGTCCTTCAGCTGTCTACAGAACTCATCCAGCCAGCACCTTAAGTCTTTATTTACTTCAATGTAAGTGAGCACCTCTGGACCATACTACTGTTTTTAGCTTCTCCCATCAGCTTCCTTGTCACTTGTGTCATTTTGTGTTAGTTAGTTTTCCATCATTATAGCAAACAAGTGAGATAATTACCTTATAAAGAAAAAAAGGTTTATTTTGGATCACTGGTTTAAATGCATTTGGTGGTAATCAGTTGATACCATTGGTTTGGCCTATAGTTAAACAACGTATCATGAAACAAATTATGGAGGGTAAAACTGAGCACTTGCTTAGTTTTATTAATATTCACTTTCTTCACATATAAAGAATTTTGTAAAAATCAGGCCCTTAAATTTGACAACCCAATCCAAAAATGGACATCAGAAATGAATACACAGTTCTCAGATAATGAAATACAGATAACAAAAATACATGAAAAAATGTTAAGCATCATTAGTCATTAGAGAAATGCAAATTAAAACCACACTGAGATTCCATCACACTCCAGAAAGAATGGCCAGGATCAAGAAAACTCCAAACAACAAATGCTGGAGAGGCTGTGCAAAAAAAAAAGGAACGCTTCTGCACTGTTGCTGGGAGTGCAGACTGGTACAACAATTGTGTAGATCAGTCTGGAGATTCCTCATAAAGCTGGGATTGGAAGTCCCATTTGACTCAGCTCTTCTACTTCTAGACATATTCCCAGAAAAACTGAAAACATCATACCACAGTGATATATGTGTACTCATATTTATAGATGCACAATTTGTAATAGCCAGATTTGGAAACAACTTATGTTCCATCAACTGAGGAATGGATAAAAAAGTTGTGGTATTTTATACAATGCATTACTATTCAGTTATAAAGAATGATCACATTTAGATATTTATAAATAAATGGATGCAACTTGAGACCATACTCACAAGTGAAATAAATCAAACTCACATGTATAAATACTGTATTGTCTCCCTAGTGTAAAAAATGGAAAGAGTACATAAGATTTTATGGTTACATGATTTCCTATTATATTGCTTTGAAGGCTTATAGTGTTTTCATTCATTGGTTGGAATGGTTTTACTCTGTTTTTTTTTTTTTTATTTTATTATGTGTGATGGTATGAACAGCTGGTTTGAAGAAAATGATACATTGTGGCAGCTATTGCTGATTTACTACATTTTTACTTTGAAGTTCTACCATGCTTTTGTTCTTCTATTTCCATTGGTTCTATCATATTGTGTCTTATTGGAGTTTAATGTGTGTGTTTGTATAAACACATTTTTTGAGTAAAATGAGATAGTATAGCAGCCATTGTTCATTTCCCTTTATTTGTTTTTGAAGTCCTATAATGCTTTCATTCTTTTGAATATTTTTATATTATTTTGTTATGTTTGATATTATTGTGTATGAAGGTATGCTCAACTATTTTGGAGAAAAAGAGAATTTATGGTAGCTATTATTGATGTCCTGTTGTCTGGGTGTGAAGTGTTATATTATTTGCATTGTTTTGTGCTAATTTGCTTTCTTTTGTTCTCTCTTGTTTTATTCTCTTTAAAATAAAAAAGAATCACTTTCTTCCTAAGTTACTCTGTGAATTAAATCTGAATAATTTTACTAGATTTGTAACTCTTCGCTATATCTATTTGTTATCCATGTTGTCTAAAACTAACCTGCAAATAAATCCAAATTATCTTTTTCAACCATGCCTTGCTCCATTTACTTTTTTTCATTTTATATTAGTTATTATTTTGTTAAATTAACCTGTGAATGCATTTATGTTTATTGCTATATATTTTGTCTATAATAAGGATTCCACAGAAGCACAAAATTTGCCTGATTTATTACTTGCCATATTCCTGTATCTTAGCACAGTGACTGGTATGTAGCTGGTCCGCAAAAAATGTTTAATCAATAAGTGGTAATAAAATCCTCAATATTGCTATAATTGTAGCACTTGTGAACTTAAATATCTCTACCAAATAGTGGATTTCAATAGAAATAACTGAATAAGGATATATATTTAAATCAAATCTACTCTAAACCTAGTCAATTCAGAACTATATCATAAATCTTACACAAGGTAATGGTTCTCCATGATAGTTTTATTTTTCTTAAACATTGACATTTGATTCAGATAAAAATATTATTTCTAAAACTTTCACACATTTGTACCTGACCTTGGGAAACAATTATATAGAAGCCATATTTTGTGTTTTAAACAGGATTAATGACTAGAATTTGTTTGAAGATGAGAGGATAAAACTTGGATATTTATAACTTAAGATAAAATGGAAAAACTACATAAAATATGAACTGTTTGTTGCATATTTTTGTTTTCCTTGGCTTTCCATTCATAAAGTGGATATTTCCTTGAGCTCAAAATCCACAATTTTAAATATGAATTTAATTATAGTATCATAAGTCAATAAAGTTCCACATATGTTTTACTGAGTACTACTTTCATTAAGATGAATTATTTCTAACAACATTTGTAATTTAGGAAAATACATAGTATCTAATTCAGTTTCATCACACATGTAGATAACTGGACTTAAGTTTTGTAATATTGAATGCTCGTTTCCAATAGACAGGTAAATTAAGACCAAAACCAAAAAGGCCAGATTGTCTCACCATGACATTGAAAAGAAATCAAAATAAATAAATATTTGATGCATCTGGATATCTGGATAATTTGATATCAAAATGTCACCAAATAAACAATTTTTGTTCAGTGTTCAGGTTCTTAAACCCTTGGTGAGGGGCCTTTCCTTGATTTAGAGTCTCTTTATCAAGTCTGTAAGGTTTGGCAGAATGTCTTATTACTTTTTTGAATGTTACAAAAAAAAAATTTAAACTTTCTCAATTCCTAAATGTGAGAAAATTTGAAAAGATGAAAAAAAGTTTTTCTTAGTGTCACTGTATTTTTAGTTTGCCTCTATTATATTGGTATTTTCTACTTTCCAAGAAACAAGCAGAAAATAATGTATGAGCTTCTTCTATTGAAAACTGAATGTAAAATTAAAATGCTATGTAAAAACAGACAGACAAACTCTGTTCCCCTAGTTCATCAGATTGCCCTTTATTCAGTGAAAATATCACACCATTTTTGGCCTTTTAGTTCCCTGATGAATTATATAGTTTAGGAAGACCATTTGATGATGTCCTCACAGAACCTCTAGCATGGTTCTATGTCTTTGCCTTTAGGACCTGGCCCCTCCTGTTACTATTTGCACATAAGCCATGTCAGTGTTCTCTTTGGTTCAGTGAAAATTAGTTCAGTCTGTCCTGCTCTTAGTGACACACCAAAACCCAGAGTCACAGCAGGATAATAGCTCTGCTTTATGGCGTACAATCAATCCACAATTTCTCTTTCCTGTGTGGCAGGAGAAATAACTCAATTATTTCTTCAATCCTCCAAGTATACCATTAATATCAATAGTAAATATCCTCTGTTGAAACTAAAATTGATTGAAAACAACATGGTTGTCTTGTGTCTGATTCATAAAGAACTATTTAAATTCCATGCCTAGTGCCATGGTATTTTCTGTGGGGCACTCATCCACATCCTCCTACACTTCCCCACATATTGTTAACTACATAGCTTATATTTGTCTCTTTGTATTTTCCTTAGATAAAGAGATGCATGAACTTAATACGTGGTTATTAAAAGGTATAATTTAACCTAAGATTATGTTCCTACATGTTTATGTATAATATAAACTATGCTATATTATACATGTTTATGTATATTACAAATTATGTTATATGTACAAAAATAAAATGCCTTAAAGAACATAATAATTGAATAACTCCAAGATCTCCAAGGAGATTTCAAGCAGTCTTCCTATATTTGTTACAATTTCAAAAGGATAAAATTTCTATATACAGTTATAATTGTCCTGGATCCAGGAGACTTGATCTCTATCTAAGAAGGAGAATATTCTTGCTCTGATATAACTGAATAAATACATATTTCTAGGTCTATATCCTAGAGCTGACAACCCTTCTGTTCATGTGTGTTTATGTCATATAGCTCGCATGGTCTCAATTAGAGCATACTGTCACTAAAAGTTAAACCTTCAAATTTTCTCTGACATCTTAGTTCTGATTTCTGACCAGTGTGGTTTGTGATATATATATATATATATATATATATATATATATATATATGCAATAAATGCTACCTTTTAACTCCAACTTGTCACTGAAGAAATATTAGTCTTCATATATAGATAGAATATATCATGTATAGTTTATTATTTTTCTTTTGAAATGTTTAATAATATGCATATATAAATATATCTTTCAAATGTGAAAATTTTGACTATATGGATAGTATATTCTTATATAATTTAAATATTAAATATATGAAGAGAAAATGTAATATCAAATTAAAAATTTACATATATACATATATAAAAGATATCATTAGATATCATGAAGGTTCAAACAGTTTATACAAGATAAATACTTGGAGCTTCCAAATTTTCTCAGTAAAATTCATGTACATATGTATGCTTAGCAGAGTAGTCATGCTCATCAGATGGTATATATTAGTATGTTTGTTGGGAAAAACAGTTGCTAAAACTGAAATTGTCAAAAGGATAAAATATGAGGTAACTTTAGTTCCTAAGGTAATATTTGTAAAAGTGTCGTGTCCTTTGCTTGTGCCCATGAAAGTACACAGGTGCCAGGGTTTTTTGTTTGTTTTTAGATTTGGGTTTAGTTTTCTCATCTGTCAGCAAAAGAAAATACTTTGGAAGATAATTGATCAATTTCATGCTCATGACAATCATTAAGTTCTGCGCTTTTTGTTATGCTATACAAATAATTTTTTTAAAAGGTAGGTCTATATTTCTGTCCCCAATCTTTTCACTAATTTATCTGCAAAACTTTAAGAATAATTTTTTAGATGTCAAATATTTCACCCAAGTATGAAGAATTATAATACTTCAAAATTCGTAGTCCTACTAAGTTTAGTGCTAATTATTTTTTGCTCATTATTCTATACACTTTCTTGACCAGAGATTGTCGATTTTACTTCATGACTTCATACCGCATCAATTGTAAATTTCCAGGAACAAAGACATATCCACCAGCATCTCTCAGGAGGCTTTCTTTGACTCCCTAAGAGAAAAGGAGTGTCCTGGGACCAGCTTCTCCTGCTGAGTAACTGACTCGTCAAAGCATTCTCCTTTTCGAGGGACTGTGATCACCATTTTATTTTATTGCCTGCCTTACAAGAGGAGCTGCTCTGTCAAGCTCCCAGGCCTTTGCTAGACCATCAGCTTGACACAGGAGGTGGGACAGTGTCAAACTACAACTGAAAAGCCACAGGAAGTCCTCTGATGGAGGACTTCAGCAGTACCAATAGATTTTACAATCTTTATTATGCACCATGTTTTAAAATTTTTGTGAATGTTCAGAACTCACTTAGAAGAAATAAATTATGTTACTTTAGGCTATTCTCAATGCTTCATAATTCTAGGAGCACTAAATTGAAAGTAGGAATGTAATTTTGATACTTTTATTTATGTTCATCATGCCGCATTATTTGGCACCAAGAAGTGTACACTCATGCCATTATCTTTTAGGGTTGCCAATTCCATCGGGTGTGTGCTGTATGTCCTTAGACTGAGGCTGTTACAACTCTTGACTATTTTCCCCTCTCCTTGGTTTCTGCACTTAGCTCCCTGAGGAATGTTCAATCAAGGCTCAGTAAAAACTATTGAACTGTTCAGATTTTATTGAGAGTCTTGATGCTATAGCCCCACAGGAGCCCAGTGAAGAAAGGATTAGCCTCGTTATCATAAGAAAGCTCAAAGAATGCCAAGGACAAGGGCGAGCATAAAACCAAAGACTGTGATCAACCACTCAGCCACCTTTAGACAGGAGAAAGCAAAGCAAGACACAAACACTAAAGGAAAGTCAACAATACAGTAGAGGGACTTAAAGTGTCAGAAACATGATTATTGATAACTCACCCTGTATTTAAGTAGATTGGAATGGCACTTGGAGAATGGCTTTCTTCCTCTAATTATTTTAGAAGAATTCATTGAAGCATTAATTCAAATATGCAATCCACTCAAATATCACCAATTACCCTTTGGTACTTCTTCAGTGTACTGTGGGCTTTTCTATCACTGAGACATGGTACCTGACATCCAGAGTTTAAATGAGGAATTTGCTGTGGTCCACAATTTCAGGGCTTTCAAGTCCACGGTTGACTTGCAGAAGGGCTTACTGAAGCAAAGTGTTTTAGTTCATGGTGTACTAAAGTAGAGAAGGATATCAATGTCAAAGAGGAAGTAGCAAGAGACTAGCTCAGTGATAGTGACTCTTTCAGAGACAAGTGCCCAAATGACAATTCTTAACCCATGGATTTATTGCAAAGCTTCAAGACTACAATTAAATGTGAATACTATGGTTTCATGTGGAAAAAAGAACAACTCATACCTTAGCATTATTATCCTAAAAGAAAATGAAATAACATATATGTCATAGTTTTGCTGCTGTTGGACTAGATATAGTATACAAGACCATGCCTCCATGACCCATCTGGATACAAACAGAAGCATAATTCAGTAATTCACTATATGGCGCCAAAGCCATCACACCAACAATGAAGCTTAACCACTACTTTCAGTGTAGAAACATTTAACTGCAAGCTATGCGTAATAGTCCCAAGGACTTCGTATTTCTGTCTTCCTGTAAGAAAAATTAGCATATATACATCAAGAGATTTTTGGAGAGCTAGTAGGTTTGTTTCTGCCTGCCGGTTTCTGCTACCAGGCCTTTCCTCTGCGTGCCCAGCACAGGCAGAGAGAGCCAGCAGGACCACCCCTGCCTGCCAGGTGCTGACACTAGAAGGCCCTTTATTCCACGTTCCCAGCTTAGGCAGAGAGAGACAGACAGATCCACATCTGCCTGCCATGTACTGTCATCAGAAGGCCCTTTCCAGCAGCCACCAGCAGATCTGCCTTCACCCTCAGGGAGCTACCACCAGAAGGCTCCTTCCTGCAGGCAGCTAGCAGGAGCAGGGACACAGCCAGGTAAGCCCTGTGCATCTGTAGGCCAAGATGAGGAGTCCTTGGTTCCCTCAGACAGCCATTATCTCCTAGCAGAATCAGACAAACACACACCTGTGTATCTGCCACCGTCATTAGATTCCCAGTACAGAAACACAGGAAGAGAGAAGCAGCCCCACCTACCGCACCCCTGATCATCAGGGAATCCCCAGTGTAGCTGTATAGGTCTAGAGAAGCCTGCTCAGTGCCCTGCTACATCCCTATAAACTGGGGTTAGAGGATCCCAGGTGCCTTTCCTACTCCCCTACACTGCTTTGGGGTGGCCAACATGGAAAGTGCCTGGGGCCCCACAACCAGCTTGTTGGGAGGAACAAAGGAGAATGTTAAAACAAAGTAGCCAAAGGTAAACTCAGAACCCCAGCCCACACAGAACCTAAGAGACACAGACTAGAAGAAAATGGAAGTCACACATCTGAAATCTCTAACAAGGATAGTAGTTGATATAAGGAAAAAACTTTATGAGATTGTAAGTCCAGTCAAATCAGAAATAATCACAAACTTACTGAAAGAATTGCTCAGCATGTCTTAAGAAGGCATAGACAAAAAAAAAAGGCATAGGAAAATGATGGAAATCTTGAATAAATATAGAAAGGTATTATAATGCATAAACAGATTTAGAGAGAGAGCCAAGAAATTAAAAATTCACTCAAAAGCTGGCAAAACTTCTTGAACAAAACTGACTTTCGAACCTTGAAGATAGAATTGCAGCTAGTGATCATGAAAGGAAAAATCTCTTAAAAATAACACGGGATCAGGCTGCAAGATGATGCAAAGAAGCATAATTTAATAATGATAGGTGTCAGTGAAGAAGCAGGGTCAACACAAATGAAATTGAAAGTATATTTGCAGAAGTAATAGAAAACTTCCAAAACATGGGAAATGCATCTAGCATGCAGATAAATGAGGCATATAGGACTTCAGTTAGCCATAACCAAATCAATCTACACCCAGACATATAATAACCAAGATCCCAGAAATTCAGCACAAGAACAACATATTAAAAGTTGTTAGAGAAAAGAAACAGATCACCTATAAAGGAAAACCAATCAGAATCACAGCAGACTTATCAACACAAACCATAAGGTCAAGAAGATTTTGGAGTGAAGATTTCGAAACCTGAAAGAAAACAACTTCCAATCCATATTGATCAAACCTGCAAAACTATCTTTCAAAATTGATGAAAAATAAGATAAAGATGCTCCATGATAAAGAGCATCTGAAGGAATTCAGGACTACCAAACCAACCCTAAAAAGAGTGCTAAAGGATATTCTAGAGAGAGATAAAGCTAACCACGGTTCCAGGAGCAGCTGCAGAGGAGGATCACCAAACAAGACAGGCAACTGAAGGAAGGAAAAAGTGGAGGGTCAACAACAGCAGGAAAACAGGGCATAGACAACCCAATACATGCTGGTGGTAACCATTCATGTAGGTGGCCTCAGGTCAGTAAGAAAAGAAACCCCTGGGAGAGGGGATCAAGAAACAAAATCCTTCGATATACTCTATATAAGAAACACATTTAACTGGAAAGGAAATTCATAGGCTGAAAATCAAAGGAGAGAAAACAATTGTTTCATGTGACAGGAGACTAAAAGAAAAAAAAAGCAAAAATAACTTACATCAACTACAGAATGGATAAGAAAGATATGGTATTTTCATGCAGTGGAAAGCTACTCAGCTATAAAGAAGAATAATCTCAAGGTGCCTACCAGTTTCTCAAGGTAAATAGAAACTGGAGATGATGTACATGGGCAAAACAGTTCAAACTCATATGCATGAATACTAGTATAAGAAACACAAGTAGTTAATGGCATCCAAAAGCAAAATAGTTAATGTAAGATTGATAGGGGAGGAAACATCTGGGAGGGAAGGATGGTGACTGCTGTTACTTTCTTATTGTCTTGTCTTGAACTCTTGCGTTGTTTTCACAATTTTGTTAGAATTAGCTTTGTTCTGTATTGTTTTGTTAGATTTTAATCTGTCAGATGGTAGAGGCAGCTATTTTGAATATAATGGGATATATTACCGTAATCATGGTTTCCTATTATATTGCTTTGAAGTCTTATAGTGCTTTCATTTAATTTTTTATTGGTTTTATTTTGCTTTGATTTTATTATGTGTGATGATATGAACAGCTAGTTTGAAGGAAACAAGACATTATGGCAGCCATTGCTGATTTACTATTATCTGGTTTTGAAGCCCTACCATGTTTTTGTTCTTCTGTTTTGATTGGTTCTATCCTGCTGTGTTTTACTTGATTTTATTAAATGTGATGGTATAGACACTTTTTTTGAAGAACATGAGTTATTATACTAGCCTTTGCTCATTTCCTGTTATTTGTTTTTGAAGTCCTATAATGCTCTTTTTCTTTTGAATGGTTTTACGTAATTTTGTAATGTTTGATATCATTGTATGTGAAGGTATGCTCAACTATTTTGAAGAAAACAAGAGACATTATGGTAGCCACTGTTGATGTCCTGTTGTCTTGTTGTGAAGTGCTATTTGCTTGCAGTTTTCTGTTATGATTTGATTTGTTACGTTTTCTTTTGTTTTATTCTCTTTAAAATTAAAAAGAGATTTTAGAGAACAACATAAGACACAGTGTGTATGAGGAGACATAACTTCTGTCCAGATAAAAGGCCATGCTATATTGCAGAGAACCACGTCAGTAAACAAAAATGCTCACAATTTTGTGAACTTCTTGCTTATGTATTGACTCAACTTGACCAACATGACAACTTGAACATATGTCAAATGCTTGAGCACTATATTTAAATCAATCAAACATAAACAAAATGATTTAGGAATATGATTAGTAAATTAACAATCATTTGGTTTGCAATAAATCAATTACTTACTGAGCAATTAGGTAAGTTAGTAATATTCTTTAACTTCTGTGGAATGTTGTATAGCTTCTGGATTGTGAGTTCTGATGAAATTGAATTTCACAGAATAAGTGTGTCCACATTTTGTAAATTTCACCCTAAATGTGTTAAGAAAACTCCCTTGATCTAAAATAAGACTGTCAACAATGTCTGGAGCAATGTTTCAGGTAAAATACCTGTTATATTTAATTTTGTTCTGTTATTAATCCTCTTGTGTAGAAAACATTGATATGGATTCATTGAGAACAGTTGATTATTGTTAATTTAAAAGTATTTCTTGCCCAATTATTCTCAGAGCTAATTCTGAAAAACATAAAACAAAAAGTTGAATGACAATCATTACCATCTAGCCTGAAATCTCTCAGTTCTGGTTGTATCCATGTTTCTGCCCACGGCTGCTTTAGAAAAATGGCAAATCTCATACATCTTCCAGGCCAGTTACTTACACTCTTGGGTGTAATATGCATATGTGAATTTTTATAAATCTGACCGTGTGAATTGAGTCAAGTTTAAGATGTATTAGACTAATTCTTTTTCTAAAAAATAAAACAGAACTCAAGAGTATAAATAATTTAATTTCCTTGAACTCTATTCCACTGATTAGCAGTCACAATTAACTTGAGACACTTATGAAAATATATTTCTAATGTTAGAGTCAACTACTTGTGCATTTCAAAAATGACAAACAGTTCATAAATTAATCAATAAAATAATTAATATAAAAGCACTTATTAACAAAATAGAGCTCATTCCAAATCAAATATGACACTTATGCAAAATATAAATTAGCATTTTGTGTGACTTTTCTGCTTCTATGATGTGATATAAAATTCATATAACATTTTTTTAGAAATAGAAATTAAAGTTAAAAATATAAAATTAAAAGCACTGGAACTACACAAATATTTGCAAAATAATTTCTAATCTTAATGTGTGTATTCTCATAAAATAATTTCTAATTATTAATATGTGAATGATGAGACTTTTATGGTTTGTTGGATTGGAAAATAATATTTATTGAATTTCTAAAATGTTTTGTAATTCAAAAATTAACATACATTAAATTGTTTAGCAAAAAATAATGTTGTGAGGTAGGAGATACTTTTTAAATCATAGGCTAAATAAAGCTTTTTTAGATTCATATAATTCTCAAAACATAGCATTCAAATTTGTATTCAAGCCTATTTAGCAACAAATATTATTTAATCACTTTTTTCTTAGTTTTTGCTTTTTTATTATTTTGAAAACATTTCAAATATAAAGTGAAAACATACCTTTTGCTTTTCTCTATTTATTTAAAAATATACTGCTTATTAAATTATTCAATCATTCTGAACCTTTTAATGCCTATTTTAATGTCTATTTTCTTCTAAAAGGTTATATTATTTTGAGTTATCAGAATATCAATACAAAATGGGGAAACTAATATTGATATATCATGATTTTCTAATTCATAATTCTGATTTATGATTTGTCATTTACTTCCATAATCCTTTTCATATCAAAATTATCACATCTAAGATAAGCAGTTATTTTTGTTGTTAGACTGTAAAGTTCACAGCAATCTGGAACATTCCTACTGCCTTGCGGTTATGACTTTGAACATTGCTAATTGCCAGAAAAACTGTGAAGAACAGACTTCAATATGGGTTTGATATTTTCTCATGATTTAATGTTGGTAATGCATTTGGGGGAAAAACATCATAGGGATAATGATGCATTCTGATCTTTGCATGCATTAGGTCAAGCGCTGTTTCATTCTTCTCATGACTGGTGATGTTAACACTGATTAATTGCTTAAAGATATCTGATGACTCTCTGCACCATAAAGTTGTATTTTTTATAATCAAATGCATATTTTGTGAGAATATGTATAAATATTTAACTTCTTCAAACTTTTATCCATGAATTTTAGTGTTCAGAATTTTTTCTGAATGAATTATTGAAAGCAGTATTTTATTTCCTTATGGGATATTGTTTAATCAGAGACACTAAATAAGTGAGTTTAGAATATGTGAATAGATGTATGCATGTTAGCTAACCTTGATTTTAATATTTTATTTTATTCATATTAAGACAGTAGCTAGCTATATATATATCCATTTCAACTTATAATTTTTATCTGAATACTCTCACAAAGAAAGGTTTTTCACAGCTTCAGGATTGTACTTAGTCTTTTATTGTCCTCCCTGGTGATGTTTTTGTTTTATTTAGAATTTGAAGAATATGAAATTCTAGGACCTGTTTGTTTAGTTCATTACTAGTGTTTCATCTTCGCCTACAAATGGAACTGGTTGTGACAAATTAAATGTTTTATACTGATCTCTCCGATCTTTCTTCTCAGGTAGTTCATATTTGAGGAGTTTTTTGAGAAAAATTCTTCCTGGATATTTTCACAGTTTATATACGCTGGGCATTGTGAATTAATGAAAACAGAAAATGGAGAATTTCACATGTATTATTACTAACATTGTAATTATTCTAATTTAAAGAGTCTAGTTTCCAATGTTTCCCCTAATTTGTTTCCTAAAGTAGACTCACTCCAATCTGACACTTATAATTTGGTTACCTTTTTGCATTAATTTTCCTCATTGGAATTATTCTTTCTGACCTAATAAATGCCATCATATTGAAATAAACACATCTTTGAAGTTACAAATGTCAAAAAGTAATAAGAAAAATGTGGAAAAGAAGATCAAAGATGATTCAAAAATCTCATTAGTGAATCATGAAAACTAAGCTTCCAAAAATATTCAGAATTGATGAGTTAATTGAAATGGGTGCATTTCCTACCTCCTAAGGAATCATTACGAAAAAAACAAAAAGGAGGAGTACATTCAAGGACATTCTGAATGTTTTCTGAATCAAAAATCTCACAAATCTAAAGGGTGTCCTTGCACCCCTGATTTCTCTTCTCAGGACAGTCTTAAAGTCGAAAGGATAACAGAGATCTTTGCCTTGCCACCAGAGTGATGGCAGAATATAATTAGTCTTCTCAAAAGTATGAGTCAAAGAGAAGTTGGTTTTATTCATTTGCACAATTCTTCAGATTCTATTTAAAGTTCCATATTTATGGAAAAAAATAGAGATGATACAAGGGTATCTAAGGCAAAAATTGACCAGATCAAGTATTGCAAGGCTAGATTAGACAGTGAAGAGTGCATGTGTGTGTGTGCATGCGTGTCTGTGTTTGTGTGTGTGGGTGTGTGTGTGGTTTTGTCTGTCTTTGCTATTTTGACCAAGCTCAATAAATTAAGAAGCAATAAACATTTAAGCTGAGTCTTAAGCAAGTATAAATGTGGTATTTGTTTTTCAATAAAGGAATGCTTTAGAAAGAACAAATACTGTATTTATATGATTAGTCACATAAATGGTGTACTCAGGAATTTAAAAATCAGTAATAATATTTAATAACTCTGAAGCCTAAAGCAGAGGAATAAGTTGTGCCTGAAGTTATAAAGAAAGAATCTGGCTTATGAGTAACTTTTCTAATCATCCCAAAGAAACTGGATTTTCTGCTGTATAAGAAGACATGAAAAAGGTTCACTTGGAGTCTACTGTACTTATGCTTTTCAGTGGACAGAGTGTCTTTTGCTAATGTAGCAAACAAGGAAAGTGTAGACTTGTGTGTGGGGGAGAGTGTAGCTTTAAACAAGCTTTGGACAGATATCCAGGGGACATTTATATGCAAACTTCCCTAGGAATTTAAACTTACAGGGCAAGAACTGCTTGCTATGGAGAGTGGGGTGGACCACACAGATTTCAAAGTCATAATCAAGACAACAAAATCATACAGGGAATGAAGGAAAGTGAAAGGAAAATAACTATGACAAGTATCAACATTTAAAGAGAGTCAGAGCCTGGGAGATGGGAAAGCAGGAGAGCACAGTGCCACATTGTGGACTGCAGGCAGTTAGCAGAACACTTCAAAGTTACCTCTCATGTCTGAGACCTCAGCGCAAACAATATGCTTTGTGCACAGGGAGGCAATCCTGTGTAGATGCAATTTTTAGTGCAAACAGCTATAGGGATCTAAAAATGTATATTTTAAAAAGCTCACTTATATTTCATGCTCAAGAGAAATAGCACTGAAGACTTGGTGAAAAGTGCAAATTAATCTCCAGGCCTCTTAGGAGAATAAAAACTCCGAAGACTTCATACTTCCAGAATACTTCAGGGATTTAAAACCTTATTTTGTGTATTATTTCTTGGTAACATCATTTATTAGTGGGTTTCTGTTTAATAACATATTTTGAGAAGAAAAATGAGAATAAATTGGAAAGGACTGCGTTTATATCTCTGCTGGAATGCGACAGTTAGGTCTGAGCTACCTAATTAGGAAGTGAAGGTAAAGCTAAATAAGACAGACTATTTTACATTTCTGCCAGAAATCCTGGCAGAAACTTTCTCTTACCTTTCAGCAGGACAGGTGAAATGAGTCGTCTTCATGTCTAGTTCCTTTCCAGAGCTGGCAATCTAATTTTAGTGTTTGTGGATTGTACTGCATGACAATATGACAACTGCTATGTATTTCTGATACAGCATAATTGCAAAGTATTTAATCTCACTTTTTGTAGGTACATCCAAAGGGAGGATCACTACATTTAAAGATAGTATATTTAAAAAGCAAATATTTTGTATTTTTGCCATTTAAGCAAATGGTCTTTGAGAATAAACAATTAGTATCTTAAGAATGTGTATATTTTAATTATTGCTGTGGGGAAAAAATACCTGAGAATGAAGTAAATACTGATGTTTAACGGCAGATCCTAGCACTCATTTTCCATATTCTTTCCCAAATCCATATTTGTGTGGGTAGCAATGTGTTTAGCTAAAGTGTTTTCATTTTATTCCAATTTTCCATATACGTGTACAGGAGTGTTTGACTTGGAAGTGCCCTGAAGTCATTCCAGAAAAGTCTGTCAAAGAGAAAGAAAAAGGAGCCTTTATGCTTCCTTACTGTCTCTTTCCACATTTCTAATGGATGGAATATGGTGCCATGGATCATTCTACAGCCCTGTGGAGTACAGTCGCTGCATAGTGTGGTATAGAATAGAGCTATACAGTCTTGCTTCTCTGACAGCATTGGGAATGTTATCATAGCCTTCATCTCCTATTCTGGACTTCTGCTTATTGTAAGAGAAACATATTCCTCTGTTTTGCTTGAGCTATTGTTATAGGGTACATTGTCGATTAAAAATAGACTCTGACGGTGACCGAATCTTAATGTCTGGCACCTGTGAATATTACCATGTGGTAAAAATGATTTTACACACAGGGATAAATTCAGAATCTTTCAATAGCAAGGTTACCCTCTAAAGAGAAAGGTGAATGGATTACTGTTCACACAAATGGTTGCCATTCTCAAGCTACCAGTTTCAAAGATTGGGTAAGATACCATGAGCCAAGGGCTGTAAGGGCAGAATCCGGGATGAGGAGTAAGGTGGAGGGAAAAGCGGACAGGTTCTCATTCCAGGGCTTTCAGAAGCAGTGCGATTGTCTACTTGGTTCAGTGTAAGGTATGTGGTTTTTGGCTTCTAGGCCAGTAGAACTGTAAGAAAATCAATTTTTGTTGTTTTAAGGTACACATTTGTGACAATTTCTCACAATAACAATAGGAAAGTAAGTACCCTCCCTGTTTGAAAGTGAGCATGTTCTTAATGCAAATTGAATAGTAAACAAAGAAGTTATTTTAATTAAATGTTTAAAATATTCTGAAGAGGAAAATTGTATTAACCTATGTGAATGATACATAGATTACCTTACACATAACATGTTGTGATTTGGATTTAGAACTATCCCCAAAGAGTCATATCCCTAGTGCAATAATGACCAGAAGGGACGCCTTTGGGAAATTATTATGTCATAAGAGTTCTGATTAATCCATGAATCAGCTTCTAAATTAACAGGATACTGGATTGTAAAGAAATACTAGGAGACAGAGCTTAACTGTAGTAAGTAAGTCAACTGGGACATGTCCTTGAAGGGTATGGTATAGCCCTGGCCCCTTCAGGGTTATCTATCTCTCTGTCACTTTGCTTCAACATATGTTCTAGTGATGTTGTCCTGGTTCACCATGGACTAGAGAAAAACAATGGAGGCGAATGATCATGAATCATTTCCCTTGAAACCAAGAGACAAAATAAACCTTTTTGTCTTACAACATGTTTTTCTCAAGTATTTTGTCATGACATTGGGAAAGTGGCCATCAGACTGTCCAACAAACAGTGGATAATTTCAATATCAACTTCAACTCCTCTTATTGGATGTATTAAAACTTGGTTTAAAAAAGTAACTCAAATATGATATCAAGTTAGATTTTTTGTTGATGTTTAGTCCTATACGTGAATGATATCTAATCATTTAGATATAATTTATATCATAAAATAAATTAAAATGCTTTGAGGAGTGTATATGACCACATCAAAGTGATCCAATTTGTAAATTAATTGATTACAGAGTCTGAAAAGTTATTATATCTTTAAATGAATTATAAAAAATATACTCCTGCTGATCTAGGTTTTCCTTGAGTAAAAATTGAGATAAATAAGGTTGGTGATATAAATTTAATTTTTATGCTTTGAATAATCATATGCTTTCTGGCATGCATATACATACAAATATATATATATATATATATATATATATATATATATATATATATTAAACATGCTCAGCTAACCTATTTCCTATTAAAATCAAGACATATAAGTAAGGATTCAAAGTCCACAGTTCTTTTATTTAGTGGTATTTCTAAGAATGTAGATGAGTCTTAAGAATTTCCTACATTTGGTCATACTTAAAAATGATATTGTATTGTGGGTCTTTAAATACACAGAGTATAATGATGGCAACATTTTATTAAAACGGACATTTAGAGGTGTTCTTCTTATAGATTTTGATGGACATGCATGGGAAAAGAAGAAAATTGTATGTGAATATCCTCACCCTAATTATCTCTACTGGACTCAGATATTTAATATCCATGCATGGGAAAACAATTTTACATTAACACTTTTACAAGATAGTTAAGAGACAATTTAAGATAGCCATAGTATCTAGTGCATTTTGTTTTAGTGCAAATAAACTTATAACCTTCATAATAATAAATAATATTATAATTGGAAAATTTTCATCTTAAACATAATTGATTCTGCATTCATAGTTCTCTATGTAGACAGCTTTATTTGAGAGAAAATTTCCAGGTTGAAACATTAAGGGGCATTAGTCATCCTCACAGAACCTCCTGAAACAAAGAATACTGTGAATGGATTATGCTATGTAGCATATTCTGAAATTACCTTGATGCACCGAAACTCTGTGCACTGAGATTTACTAAAAGATGGCTAATACTGTACTGTAATCTGCTAGAAAAACTTTCAAAGTCTTGTGTGAAAAGCAAATTTCTCAGAAGAGTACAATAAAAAAGTACTGTGAGCTTTATATCATTTATACACATATTATTAGTTATTAAACTCTTCATAATATGCAAGATTTAAGTATTTATAGTTCATCACAAAATAATGAACTATATTTTAAGAACCACAAGAAGATCCACAAAATTTATTTGGTTAATTCTTATATATATAGTTCATTTTGGGTTCTTATTTTGTTTGTTGATTATACAAATTAGTGGATTTACTTTCTACAGGTCCATACATTAGCAAAACATACGTAGGTCATTTCCATTGCTCATAACTCCTTTCATCCAGCCTCTTCCTAATTCCATATTCATGGGGGCTCCAAAATACGTCATGCATTTTGTTCATATCCAATTCCCCATTATTTCCCTCCTTACAATTCTACCCCTTTGTATTTCCTTCCTTTTGCCTATCTGTAGTCTCTATTTTTATAGTTCAGATGATTCTTTCATAGATTCTTAAATTAGCAAAGAATAGAATCCTTCTGATAAAAAGCATAAGCCAGTATTTATTGTCTCTTTGCTACTCTTCAGGCACTGTGCCATAGCCCAAAATATTCAAGTGATACACCAACCCTCTGAGTTAGAATATAAGTTAGAATTCCCAAGAAGAAAAGAAACAGGAGAATATAGTCATAATTATCAATGTGTGTTTTATAGTAGACTCATGAGGCTATATCATTGGAGATGTTGGATTTCTCTTGAATGGCTAAATATCCTCTGTGATTTTTACACAATGATGGGCTCAGTTAATGATTCCTTTCTCAGAATATATCCCCTTTGTTAAGAAGCACATGACTGTATTTAAAAATATCAAAAGAGAGATTTATTTTAAAAGATTGGCTCTTTTGATTGTAGTTCCAGCCTCTCTGAAATCCTTAGGGAGGAGCTTCAGAATGGAAATTTCCATAGGAGTTTATTTGCTGTCTTAAGTTTAACAATAATGTAAAGTCAAAGATCTTTCTTTTTAGGGGATGTCAGTCTTTTATCTTACACTCAATAAGATATAGAAACACCGTGCAGTATAAATCTGCTTCACTGAAACTGAAGTGGTTTAGATATTAATCACTTCCCAAAGAGTCTCTCAAAAAACATCTAGGAAGATTTTGATAGAATAAAGTTTTGTAGGGTTATAAAATGAATAAAACTGAAATCCAGGACTCATGGCCAGGCTGTGGAATAAGTACACTTACGGTGATGTAGTCACCATTATAGCAATCTTAGCAAGATACGTGGGAGTGTGAGGGAATCACAAAGGTGACATAGAGGCAGCTTCCCCATTCATATGCAGAATCTCGTCCCATCTTTCCTTGGACAACTTGGACAAGCTTGAAGCTGTTGACTGAGGTTTGGATGTAAGGACCAGACTGTGGGAGGCATGGGATATTCTGAAGGGCAGTAATCAGTTTCCATTTACCTAAAAGTTTCTAAATCGTGTCAAATGCTGGTTGAGTTATTGCTTTGCTCAAAATGATTTCCTCCATTTTTCTTTTACAGACATTGTCATATACACCCCTAAGTTTCTCTTAACATCTTCTGCCATATATACAGGTCATTTTGTTCGAAGCATGAGTTTGTAAACCACTGCAAAAGAATGAGCAAAAAAAAATTATCAGGCATTGTGATATACGAAGTTGTAATGAAAACTAAGATAAAAACAAACACATGGTCCAGAGAAAAAGGATAGAGGGCTGGAAGTGAAACCAAACATCCATAGCCAGTAGATTTTCAACAAGGTGTTAAAAACCTGCACTGGGGAAGCACAGTCCTTTAAAATGTGGACAGTCTTTTGAGTCTGACCTATCTTTTCATATTTGTATATGACTGGATCCTTATAAAGTAACTATGTTTTCCTGCCTGACTTCTTTCAATCTTCTTTCAATACTGCTTGTAAGAATCAGCTGTGTTTTGCTTAAGCCAGCAGCCCCTTATTTTATTTTTGGGCATCATTCCATCGCTTAACTTTGCACAATTTGTTTATTTCTCCACCAGTTGTTGGATTATTTCTGGTCTTTGACATAATATGGTGGGACTGAAAGGTGGGGCAACTATGTTAGAAAATATTTTGGCAATTTCTTATAAGGTATACCTAGGCATCATTATTCTATTTGCAAACAATGTGAACTGCAAAGACAAGTGATCCAAAGACATAAAGAATTTTAGGCATACTTGTTAGGGGAAAGCTTTGAGAGGAGAAGATAATAATCAGATATATTTTCACATCAAATATAGGATCATCCAAACATATAGGGCATATATTAATATATATATATACAGGTAAATGAGGAATAGCACTATTCTAATGGGGGAAATTAACACCCCACTCTCACAAAAGGGTAGATCAAGCAGACAAAAAAACCAGCAAACAAATATCAGAATTGATCTAAACCTGTAACAAGTGGACTTAGTAGGAGGAACAGAGTTTCCCACTCAAGGATATCAGAATACATATTCTCCTCGGTTGCACAAGGGACGTTCTCTAAAATAGAGTTTGTAAAAACCCATATAACATGCTTAAATATATGCAAAGGTATTAAAATAATCCCATGTATGCTATCTGACCTCCGTGAAATGAAATTAGAAATTCAAGACTAAGGAATCCACAACACAATAAGCAAATCAAAATTAAAAAAACAAAACAAAACAAAACAAAAAAAACACCCTCCTGAACAAGCACTGGGTCACAGATGAAATTAAAGAAGAAATTAAACAATATCTACAATTAAGCAAAATGCAGATACAAAATACAGGCAACTGTGGGACACAATGAATGCAGTCCTATGAGGAAAATTTACTGTGATGAATTTTCACATCAAGAAAACAGAAGGAGCATAAAGAAACAACCTGATGCTTCACCACAAGTTTCTAGGAAAAGAAGAACAAGTTAAACCCAAAACCCATACAAGAGAGGAAATTATAAAGATCAGAGAAGAAATCAAGGCATTTGATACTAAAAAAATAAAAAGAATTAATGAATTTAAGCATTGGTTCTTTGAAAGAATAAATAATATTGGTGAAGCCTTAATCAATCATCAAAAAAAAAAAAAGAAAAGAATAGAATTTATGAAATAAAGAACACAAAGATCACTAAAGATCCTGAGATCATCAATACCTGCTTTGAAAACTTTACATTGATAGGATGGAAAACACACAAGAAATGGACAGATTTCTATGTATGAATTGCCAAAATTGAATCCAAAAGATAAAAATTCTGAAGAAGCCTAATTCAATTAATGAAATTGAAAACATAATTAAAAATTTACCAACAATGAAAGGCCTAGAACCTAATGGATTCACTGTTGAATCGTACAAGAAATTTAGAAAAGATTTAATACCAATACTCCTCAAACCCTTTGATGAAATTGAAAGAGAAGCAATACTTCCTAACTTGTTCATGGAAACAAGTATGACCCTGATATATCCAAACCAGAAAAAGACTAAAACAAAAAAGAGAACTATAGGTCAATCTCCCTAATGAACATATTTACAAAACTCCTAAAAAATATACTAGGAAACAGAACGTGGCACATTATCAGAAACATTATATATAATGACCAAGTGGGGTTCATCCCAAAAATACAAGGAAGGTTCAACATTTGCAAATCAATAAATGTAAAACATCCCATCCACAGAGGCAAAAACAAATATCTCATGATCATCTCAATAGATGCAGAAAAAGCTTTTGACAAATTCCATCATTATAAAAGGCCCACAGAAAATCACAGTAGATGGTCTTTACCTCAATATGATAAAAGCCACTTAGGATAAACCAAAAGGCAATATCGTACTAAATGGACAAAAACTGAAAGCTGTTTCTCTCAATTCAGACAAGAAAAGGATGTCCACTACTACCTCTTTTATCAAATATAGATCTGGAAACACTGGCCAAAGCAATTAGAAAGGAGACATAAATAAAAGGAGTAAGGATAGCAAAGGATGAAGTGAAATTATTATTCACCAGTAACATGATGCACTACATAAAAGGCCCCCAAAACTTTACCCAAATATTTCTTGATCTAATAAAAACCAAATTCAATAGTGTAGCTGGATACAAAGTCAACACTGAAAAATCAATGGCATTCCTCACCACAAACAACAAAAGCACTAAGAAAAAATTAGGAAGCCACACCTTTGACCGCAGTATGCAATAAAATGAAATATTTAGGAACTACTCTAATAAAAGAAGTAAAAGTTCTACACATTGAAGGCAAGTCATGTTTCTCAACTGCACAAAAACTAAAGTCAAAATGTATCAAAGATCTAAATATCAAAATAGAAACACTAAATCTGCTAGAAGAGAAACCCATGTGTCTCAACATGCATTAAACTAAAGTCAAAATGTATCAAAGATCTAAATATCAAAATAGAAACACTAAATCTACTAAAAGAGAAAATAGGTAGAAATCTTGAACATTTAGGTGTTTGTAAAGAGTTCATGAGCAAAACCCATGTGGTATGGGAAATGCTTCAAAAGATCAACAATTGGGATCTCATCTTACTAAAAAGTTTTTGTATATCAAAAAAAAACACCAAAAGAATGAAAATATAACCCAGAGAGTTGCAAAAAATATTTGAGCCTACTGTCCCTCATAAAAAGACTTCTAATCAGGACATATTAAAAAAAAAATCAAGGCCTCAAAATTCAAAGGCCCATTTCAAAAATGGGTTTTTGAGATGACTACATACTTCTCAGATTAAGAAGTACTAAGAAGTATCCTTGCTAGTGGAAAATACATGTATGAAAAGAAATGTTCATCATGACTTGTTGAGAGGTGCACATTACAACAATACTGAGATTCCATCTCATTCCAGAAAGAGTAGCCATCATCATCTACTCAACCAATGGCAAGCATTGGAGGGGCTGTGGGGAAAAGGAACCCTTCTCCACTGTTGGTGAGAGTGTAGAATGGTGCAACCACTGTGAAAGCCACTGTAGAGAGTTGTAAGAAATCTAGGATTACAGGTCTCATTTTTCACCTAGCAATTCCACATGTGGGTATTTTCCTAAAGGAATTAAAATATCACACCGCACTGATATATGTGCATCCATGTTACAGCACCAAAATTCATAATAGATAAATCTTTGAAACATCCCAAACGATCATCATCTGAGGAATGGATTTAAAAACATGGTCATTTTACATAATGGAGTACTACTCAGCCATAATGAATGATAAACTTGAGACTTTTAAAGGTAAAAAGATGCAACTTGAGACCATTCTACTTAGTGAAATAAGTGACTCATGTATTACCATTTCCCTAGTGTGAGAAACTGAAAGAGTAAATGAGTTCTAAAATGAACAATAGATACTGTGAAATGTGAAGAAATTTTTCAAAAAGAAAGAAGGGTGTGGGAAAATAAGCACATAGCTCAGGAGAATAAGCACCTGCCCGTCAAGCACAGGGTCCTGAGTTCAACTCCCTGCAGAAAAAAAGAAGAATGAGGAACTAAAGTGGGTGAAAGGGGAAAGAACAGTAAGGAAAAGGGGAAAATGCAAGTCAGTTATCCTATTAGTGTGTCTCCTTCATTAAAGGGGAAGGTTTGCGCTAACATCAATGGGAGAATTTTTATGCCCACACCTAGTATCCCAAGAAACTATTTTAAAGATAACAATATGTAATGTATCCACTATTATTGTTCTCCTATTGCTTTGTTACAAAATTTTGTTTTAATTTTTCCTATAAAATAAAATAAATAAAAATAGTAAAGGTTTTCCTAATGTTTCATTCAGCCTGATTAAATTTAAAGCTTTCTTTCTGATCTTTTCCTTTGACCTGCCTTTTAAATGTACTCATATTTCAGCAAACTTATCCTAGTAATATTTTCTCTGCTTCTTTCAGTTATAAATTCTTTCTCTTGCCATTAGTCTCTTGCCATATTTATAGCCTAAGTGATGTCTTTGTCAAGAACCTGGGACCCTGGCTTGAAATGTAACCATGAGGACAGAGAGTGGGTCCTTCTGTCCCCGCCTCTTACTGAGCAAATGTGTCCTGAATATATTGAGTAAGGGTCCCCGAAGTTAGTTCTCCTCTACGAGACTATCACTCTTCTACCACGGAGCTGGTTAGAGGGGGTTGCTGGGGCCCAAGCTACGTGATTTTGCACATCATTAAAGAACTGAACAAAAAGAGAGAGACAGAGAGAGAGAGAGAGAAACAGAGACAGAGAGAGAGAAAAAAACTGGACAAGCCAGATACAGTAAGATAAGGAAGCAAAGCTTGTGGAGCAATATTGTGTTCAACGATGCCAGAAAAGAAATTGGCTCAGACCCTGCGGGTAGCACTCTGATCTAGGACATTGGGGCTGGGGC
Organism: Cavia porcellus; assembly: GCF_034190915.1. Lineage (NCBI taxonomy): Eukaryota > Metazoa > Chordata > Mammalia > Rodentia > Caviidae > Cavia > Cavia porcellus. The sequence continues at coordinate 69,899,475 of NW_026947499.1, read as the reverse complement.
ACACTAGTTCCACAAATATGAAAAATCCACCCAATATCAAGTCCCTGGAATCTACCGCACATTCGCAATAAAACAGGAGCCAGGGCGTGCAGTGCCTGCACATTGCACAAGGAATCAACCAGAAAGCTGTCTTCAGTTCCTCATTTTCATCTGGCAGGAGACCGGAGCAGCCTTCCCTAGGACAGGCCCATCTGAGGCCAGGCTGGGACTGAGTTTCTGATAGAGCAACTGTTCCAAACGCCCTTTGGCAGGAGGGAGAAGCAGTCTGGGAATCTCAGCTACCCAGGAGCCCAGCCGTTATGCTTGTGGCTTGCCGGGACCTTTTTCACTGGCCCGCTCTCACTCCGCAGAGCATGCAGGTACTTCTTTTCACTTCCAGTGTATGTACTTCCGCGCTACCTTTTCTGCATGGTGGTCTAATTCTTTGTTCGGGCCACCAAAAATCTGGAAAGAATTTTTTTGGGACACAAATTTGGTAACAGGTCTCATTTCCTGAGTCAAGGGTCCAGCTCCGAGGGAGCTGTCCTGCATGTGTGTGTGACAGTTCATGCTGAGTCAGGTCCTCTGTGTTGACTGCAGGTATCTCTAGGCATAATTCACTCTATCATACTTTTGTCCATGGGACTTGACCCATATAGAGGAGGACCTCATGAACTTGTCCATAGGGAAGGGTTACTTTTCTTTTAGTGTGAGATGTGTTTGCCTGTGCCTTGCTCAGAGATTTATTTAAAAGTCTGATTTATGGGCTACTGGTTCAACTGTGGATCTTTCTTGGGGGTTTAGAGATAAGTGTCCTTGGCCGGATCACACTCTTAAAGTTGATGGGGAGGTAGTCTTTAGCCTGTGATTGATAGGAAGACAGTCTTTGGCCTATGTGAGCTACTATTCTACCTGACTTTAAAACTCTGCCACTTTTTTTTTTTTTTTTTTCTTTCTGCTGAATTGAGTTTGGTCTCTGTTCTCCACTGGAAGCATCCTGAATGAAATTTACTGTCCCTTTAACTCTTCCAGAGCAATTTTTCACTGACATATTATAAGTCAGATTCTACTCTTAGATTTTGATCTGAGAAAAAGAAAAATACACCCATCAAAATGCATGTATCTTAACAGTTTTGAAGTGTGACCTTTCTCCTTCTTTTATAACTTCTGTGTTTACTTCATGGTTATCAAAAGGCTTATATATGCTTTATTGTTATGGAAGTCTATTGTGAACTGTTAAAACATACCTTTTCTTGCATGCAAAACTCAACAGTTTTAATTTACCTGATTCCATTGAATTCACCTACTGTTGGAACACTGAAGGTATTTGTCACACCTTCACATAATTGAAGCCACATAGAAAAATTACTATAGTTCAGACAAGCAAAAAGATTTCAGAGGCCTACAATTTCAGACCAGGGTGATTGGCATGGTTTGACTCCTAAGCGAGACCAGCCTGTGTAAATTGGACAGAATTTTTAATGTTGTCTAAATAAGTGAAGCAAACAGAAATGCATGCTGGATAAAATAATCAGTTATGTGTCCAGAAAACAATCTTCATATAAAAAAGTTACAAGATATATTCAACAGAAAATTTAGAAGGGAAGATTATAAAGACTCCATTGAATTCAGGGCAGCAATGAAGAAATAATTGAAAGTTTAAATAGAGATAGAAAATATCAAAATGGACCAAACAGATATCATAGAGATGAAGAAAGAACAACTGACTGAAAATTTCAGTGGAGTGTTTTATGTGTGTTCAGCTTCTTCTATTCTCATAAAAAATTGAGACCTGCTATTTCTCTCCCTCTAGCTATGCAGTAAGCTCAGGGAAAGATCAGTGGAATTTGCTGTCTCTGCCTCATCACATTCTCTGGCACGCTATGTTAGCAGAGCACAGCCGTGAGTAGTGTGCTCACTTTAAAGCTGCTTCTTATTTCTGTGTGGTCCAGACACAATTGTGAGTGCAAGGTCTTGCCTACCGCTAGACCTCACTGGTGAGGAGCTCCATCTCTTGGATGGGAGCTGTAAGGTTGACCCACACTATGTGTGCAAAACACTGCTTTCAATGAAGAAGATGTGAAGACCTGAGTTTATTACTGGAGTGAGTTGAGAAGAAAATTATTGGAACTGCTCCCTCTTCCATTTAGGCTTCCAAAGGTCTGTTTGTTTCTGTCCTGTCCTCTCTTCGTTACTGACCAGTTAAAAGCCCTAACTTTATGCAGCAGCTGTAAAGTATACAAACAATCCCCTCCCAGAAAGGAACTCTTAGCTAGATGGTTTCAGTCTGTCCGTCTGTATGGAGCATGATGGGTACAGCCTCTGAAGGGTTTCCACATCCACCAAGAATCACCTGTCTGTTCTATGTGGACTAAGGAGAACCTGCAGACCCAGAATTCTTTCCATTCCTCAGGAATGCAGGATTTGTCAGTCTACTGCACTGGCACCCCTGCACATTAGATCCATTGGCATGACCTTCACTGACCTTCCCTCACTCAGAACACATAAATCAGTCATACATATGGACTCCACTTATTGCATCCAATGATAATCAAGTGATTTATGAAGAAGGAGCCGTGGAGCAGGTACAACTGAAATGACTCAGCAACTGGCCAACCAAAAATCCTGAAAGTCCCAGCAAGAGATGCCCCGGGCACATGTTTTCAAATCCTAAAGTCCAATTTACAGTCCATCGCATCCTTCTCACAGCCCCATGTCACTTTTGTCCCTGCTAATGTCATTTTTGTCCATTCCTCCTGGCACTAACCTGCTCAGTGTTAGTGTACCTACCTGCATTAAACTCCACACATTCACCTACTCCTTTCTTTGCCACCACTTGTATAGTATGCAGTTCATTGCGCTTAACAACCTGGAACCTATCTCCTGTGAACTCTTTGCTCACTGCATCAAGGGTCCGTGTTCCAAGTTACACCCCAAGTGACCCATCTCTTCTAACTAGGGCTCATCTTCAAATATGAGAGTTTTGATTGATATTTTAGATCTAAAACAGTGTTTCACCGCTACTCCCAAAAGACTCATGTCCATCTTATATCTCTAAGAGTAATCAAAATTTTGGCATTTCCAGCTCTGTTGAAAAGATCAAGTTCAAAGTTTCCTCTGCAACTCAAGGTAATCACTTCACTATGACTCTCTCTTAAAAATCTAAATGAAAGTAAAATACTTCTCCATACAATAGCATAGTGTAAATATTCCCATTTAAAACATAGTGGCCGGGGATATAGTTCAGCAACACAGCACCTGCCTGACAATTGTAAGTTCCCTAGTTCAATTCCTGGTTCCAAAATAAATAAATAAATAAATAGGAAGAAACAGAACGGAAGAAAGACCAAAACCTAGCAGGGTAAACATAAATCTCATAGTGCTTTGTTCAATCTCCAGCCCAACATGTTGTGCTGAGACGTGAGCTCCAAAAGCCTTGCATGTCGCAACCTCTATGTCTTATAGTCCTAATAGCCTTGCTTTTGGGGTGGTTCTACTCTCTGGCAGCAGCTTTCCTCAGCAGATGACACAGGCTATTGGCATTTTCAGATTCCCTGAATCTTCACTGCACTTGTGACCTTCTTATCACAGCTTTGTACATCACACTCTCAGACCATTACACTTTGTGACCTTTAAACTGTCTTCTGACATCTGGACGAAAGCCCCTCTGACTCATAACTCTTGTATTCTACTTACCTATAAAATCACCACTATAAGAATAATGCCTTCTGGGGCAGTCACAAACTGTAGCTGACTCTTGCATCATGGTTGCAGTTACCTAATTGGCTTGATGCCTGAGAGATGTAAGCCATATTTCTGGAAATCATTTCCTAGATGGCCTCTCTGGCGTGAGAAACCCACAGATTTATACATTTTACAGCTTTGTACCTTTCAACCTGTGAAAGACACAGTCTTGTGGATTACTGAGACACCTTCAAGCCACCCTTGCTCTTGTCCTCATGTGATGTGTTTAGCTTCCTTTTACTGCTAATGTTTTCCACGGTGGCAGTCTCTATAGCCACACCTTTGAAGGTGATGCCTTTTTGTTGTATTCTGTTGGCCCATATAACATCTGCTCTTGATTTTCACTCTTAACTTGACTAAAAGTAACCAGCAGTGTCCATGCTGTAGCCTGAACACTGGTCTTTGAAATTTCCTCTGTCAAATTAGTCTGCTACCCACATTCTCAGTCTTCTCAAAGACTTAAAGCATGGTAACTTCCAGAAAACATTTATTTTGAGACTGTAATAGACATGGCCTCTGGGACAAATTCCAATGGAACCGTTGCTCAGAACTGAAACCTCTGAGCCTACCCTTTACTGCCTGCATCTCTATTAGTATTCTGGCCTTCCTCTACTTTACCCGACTGTTCCATCAATCTTTGCTTACAGCATTCTAGGGCTTCTCTAACTTCCATTGCTAAACATTTCCAAACTAATCCCGGGAAGATTCTAAACCATATGGTCAGGAGCAGTGAGAGCAATGATCCTACTAGTCATGTTCTGACCTGAGACTCAGTAACCAGCACTCATGAGGTAATGGGGGAGAGCTTCATTTGGACTCATGGTTTCATTACCTCAATGTTCAGCCCTGAGGAAGAAGCGAGATGGCAGACAGTGTGGCTGAGAAAAGGGTTTTCAGCCATGGCAGCCAGAAAGTGGAAAGGGAAAAGAGGAGAGCAAAAGAAATACCTTCAAATCCCATCCCTGGAGACACTCCCCTTGTTGGCAGGGCTCTTTTGTCAGTGTGAGAATTTTGGGAAACATGTCACATCTCAGCCATAACAGTTACGTCTAATATTAAACATGTTTCATTTAAACCCATAGTAAAATGGGTTTTGCACATATCCAGACTTTAGTATTTTTAGTCTCTCTTACTGCATCCACTGTCCTGTAATTTGTGTATTATTATATTCAATTGTCACAAAATGATCCATCATTGTTTAAGTGTTTAAAATCTATTTCTGAGTAGGGTGTGCTTCTAAATGTTCAAAAGGTTGTCACTTCTCTCCCCTAAATTTCTCATTACAATTTTATCATTAGAAGGTCCTTTTTGTGTGTTAAAACTGAGTAAAAAGTGAAGTTCTGCAGTTAAATTCTCCGTCTTCTGGAAGATGACCCTGTCAGCAAAGTAAGGAAAGAATTTATTATATAATTTTACTAGATGTTCAGCTGGAAGGAAGCGATCCCTTGCTAGGACATCATTCACATATACTCTATGATGATTCCATTATAATTATATTGGCCTAGAGCCAAACCATGATCATTGTATAAAATTTAATCTTTAGAAATAAAAGTCATATATTTGAAGGGAGAAACTTAAAATGATTGCTGGAGTCATGGCAATTTAGATACTCACTGTGATCTTTCCTGGAAAAGGTAACAATTTTGATTAGAATGAATTGAGTTAAATTTGTTGCTGGTTAGAATAAGAAAGTAGCCAAAACAATATAGCCATGGGCCTCCAGCCCATCAGGAGGACAACATAACATTTTTTCCTATAACCTTTTATGCACATTTTCATAAGTACACACCAATTATATAGGTATATACTTATTCACTATGTTTATGAAAGATTCAGATCAATAAACATAATTTCCTGAGATGAATATCCTTGTCAATATATCCATATATTTATATCTGTATGTATATGTATATTTCTATTTATCTGTCTAACTATCTATCCATTTACCTTCCTAGCTATCTAGAGAGAGAGAGAGAGAGAGAGAGAGAGAGAGAGAGAGAACAAATTTTATTATCTGAATTCAATATAATAAAAGTATTCAAATTATTCTTTAATTTTATCTAAGTTTACTTACAAATTCTGGCTTATCTAGCCTGTGTTAAAGATTTATAAGCATATTTCAATCTAACTATGTAGATGCCTGAATGTACATCCAACTTCTCTTCACATGAGGAATTTCCAGTTTGACAGTTATGTAAAAACTTAGCAAGTACAACTGACAGATACAACTGTTTTCTCCATATTCTACTTAAATTATAGACTTCTGTAAATTTTCACATCATGCTTTGAAGGACAAATTGACAAGCTGCAATGCAACACCATGAAAACAATTAGTATAGTCATGATTACTGGAATATTAATACATGAGGAACAAATGGAAATTTCACAGTGGACAAAATGATACTTGGAAGAACAAAATGGACTTCAGAAACGGGAGAATTTCTGTAAGATCAGATAGAGAATTTGCTAAAGTGCACATTTAGAACTGCAGATTTGGAGTTTATGTGAAAAGATTTGTAGGAATGACTGGCAGCCATTCTGAGTAACCTGCCAAAGATTTGAAAATAAGAGAAATGAGAACAATTTTGCTAAATTAAATATAAAGACAACACATAAGACATCATTATAGATATTTAAAGTTTTCTTAATGAAGTAAAATATTTCTCAAGACAGAAGTAATTTTGCCCATAATCTGGTTACCTAAATTAAAGAAACTGTCAGAAAGCAAAAGATGATTAGCAATTAATGTCCAAAGAGATATGAGTCAGGAAATCTCTCTTGGACTGTTATCATTTCATAGAACATAATTATAACCTAAACATAATTTTAAAACCCTTTTTTTTTCCACTAAATTTTAACCGGTAACAGTAGGTGTGGTTCTTTTTTTCAAGAAATGTTGGATCTCTGGGCCTCAGAGAATGCCAGTCAACTTCTGAATTTGTCTGTAGAGTCATTTTGATTATGATTATCTTCACATTTAGTTCCAAATTTGTCACTGCAGTGAACCTGATAGATAGCAGTGCAATAATTATATCCTTAAAATTTAGAAGTGTGATTCTATGACTTATACCTAGATGTCCTGCCAAAGCTTCCTTGTAGTGTTTTGGGGAGGTGGCTGGATCATGGGTGTGTCATAAAATAGGTTTTACAACAAGATTATTTTGCTGATTGGTTTAGCACAGCTATAGCAGGGATAATGGGAAGTTCCTCTCTGGGTGTGGCTCGCAGCAACCAAAAGGCTTGGAGCCTGAATGGAATACACGGGAAAGGAAGATTGCTGTTTGCTGCTTGCCATACCATGGACTCTTACCTCTGCCATGATTTCTGCCATGTCTTTCTGCCTTTGAGCCAGCTGACTGTGGACTTAAACTCTTATAAAGTTCGAACTAAAATGAATCTTTCCTGTTTTACTTGTGAATGTCTACTATTGTGTTCCTGGAATGCCAAGTAATGCAGACACATGAGGAGAAAGACGAGCTCAATATTGTCTCCATAAATAAATAAATACTTCAGTGTTATCCACATGAACATTTCTGGGTCTCAACTTCTTGCAAGAAACATTGCAAATGGTAGTAGGATTGCATCTATCAAGAAATCTATAACAGAAAATATTACGCTTAATACATTTAATATGAAAATTATTTGTTAGAACCTATGTTTCATATACTTTCATTCCTACATAAATTGCATTATTTTTATGAAAGTATTTTAAAAGACCAAATTGATTAATTTACATTTAAAGTTGGGGGCTGGGATTTAGCTCAGAGGCATAGGCACCTGCCTTGCAAGCAGGCGGTCGTGAGTTCAATCCCTAGTAACGATTAAAAAAAAAAAAAAAAAGAATTAATCAAATTACATTTAAAGTGGTCTTGTGTCTCAAAGAATTAAGAACAAAGGGATTATTTGGTATCCGAAAAGAATTCACTATTAGGAGAGTCAGTGGGATGGCAATGAATAAAAACTAACTGGAGCTGATTATTTTGTGATTTAAAAAAGGAAGAAGAAAAGGGAAAATAAATAAGAGGAAGTGGTATGTTCTACTGCTTAGTGTCTCATCAACATTAATGAATGAAAATATCAAATGCATTTTCCTTTTGCAAATAAGCATTGATAATGTTTTCAGTATTGAATTTGATGGCAAAAAATATGTCAAAAATTATACATGAGTGACACAGGAAAGGAAAGCTTAGGTCTTCAGAAATAAAATCTCAAAGAATGTAATTTCTGTATTTTCTTTTATGTGAAGTGAATATTTGACTATTTTTAAATAATGAGTTTTCAAAATAGTTTATAGGCAATTTAGAGACTGCTAGGTGAAGCCCATAAATTAAGGATAAAATGAAGTTTGAAGTCAAAAAGTCAAGTATTTTGATTTCTAACACTTAGTTTTATTGAAGTATACTTAATGCATGAAATGCATCTAATTGGTGTGTGTATTTTGATGAATTTGTACCTATCCATACAAACAATACTATCACTACAACCAGAGTATTAAACTTACACATCCAAACTTTCCCCGAGTTCTTTTGTACCTTTGTGTATACCCATATATTTGCACATGGGGCACAAAATAGAAATCTATCTTCTTAACATTCTAACGCACATAATACTATATAGCTAAGTATAGATGTTATACTGTGCACTACAGAGTATATGCTATCTTGCAAAGTATAGATACCATATTGTGTACTAGATTATGTACATCTTGCGTCACTGAAAGATTATCTCAGCTGAACAATAATTTCACTTTTTTCCTTCTCCTAGTCCCTGGCAATGCACTACCATATTCTGACTCAAAGATATTGACTCCTTAAATACTCAAGAGACAAGAAATCATCCAAGGTTTGCCCTATTGGGAGTAGGTTATGTCATTTAACAAAAGGCAATTTCATCTTATTCACACCATCGAAACTATAGTGTTTATTTGGAAAAACTGAACTCTGTTGAATGAAAAGGTAATAATTGTGTTCTTTATATGTGAATGCTCAGGTTTACAAAAGACAGTATTTTAGATATTTTTCTTTTCCTACTGTATATTTTATTATACTTATTAATATCAGATGACTATACAAAAAGATGAATACTGGATAAGGATAGTGAATTAGTGACTAAAAACTTCCCAAAAGAAGAAAAAGAAATGGTACAGATATTTTCACTATTCAGCTTTATCAGAGCTGAAGAGGAATTTGTGTCAATCCTTGTATGGTAACAAGACCATACAAAGATGTTGTAATAAAATAAACTTCAGGTCAATACATCCCTAGTGAATATAGATCCAATAATCCTTCCAAATCAAAAATTCAAATTCCACAACACATTCAAAGCAACATATATCGTGATCACCTATGATTTACCTTGATGTCAATACAGTGCAATAAATACAAATCAGCAAATATGACAAAGCACATTAATATAGAGTTAATGGCATATCTCCATAGTTATAAAAAAGAATTTACTATATTCAAGAGTCTTGCATGACCAAAACGCAGGTAAGCTATATACCCTTACATAAAAATGCCACAACTAACATTATTTGTTTGGATGATAATGGATTTTTTCTTATATGAGGAACTAGGAAAGGATTTCTTGCCATTTTTACATAGTACAGTTTATAATAATCATTGGAATCAGTTGAGAAATGCAAATAAAGTAGATCAGAAGCAGAAAGAAAAGAATCTTTGCTTTTAGATGATGCAATTACATATATGTGATTCCATACACACACTCATGCACACACGCACATGCAGATACACACACACAAAACCTGTGTGAACTATTTTATGTCTCAGTCAAATATAACTATGCAAAATCAATACACAAATACAATTTTTTTCTAAGATATAGTAACAAGTTATCAAAAAGCAAATTGTGAAAACTGTTCCATTTACAACAGAATAGGAAAGATTGAAGTTTTGGAAATAAGTACAACTGAGCAAATTAAAGATTTGTACACTGAAACATACAACACACTGATATAAACACTGAAGAAGATACAAAGGAATGGGAAGATATGCCTTGTTTCTGGCCTAGAAGACTTAATATTATTGAAGTGTTTGTCCTTATTAAGAAAACTACAGATTCAGTGAAATCTGCCAACATCTAAATAGCACTTTTAGAAGAAATAGAAAAATCCAAAATTCATGTGGAACCACAAAACATCAAATAGTCAAAGCAATGGAAAACATTATGCAATTTTATTCCAAAATGCATTATAAATGTATAGTAATTAAACATTATGATATTAATATGAAAAGAAATCCATAGACCAGTAGAGCAGAACAGAGAGGTCACAAACATTTTGCATCTTAAAGGTATGACATATTGTGGGGTATACGTACATAACACGGCATTATATGAATACAAAAATTTTCACTCCACGGAAGTAAGAAAACTGATGGGGCCTGTGCTGTTGTGACTTTTGTATGAACTAAGAGTCCAGCATAAAGCCTCATCCTCACCTACACCCCCAGCCCTTCTTAGTTTTCATTTATTTGCTTTGAGCTCATCTGCCTGCTGCATAGCTGGGATTTCAGCTGTGAATTACTACACACCACCAGGTTTCAGTTCTTATGCTGAGGAAATACAGCTATCGATTCATGAATGGGAAAGCGAGGTTAGAGCTGTGAATTGCCTGGTTGAGATGTATGCCTCAGCTTAATAAAACAGTTCTTAAAACACAAGCTAGTACCAATGAGTTAACTCTTCTACTGGAACAATAACAGACTCATTTTCTTTACATTATGGCTATGAGGTTTTTAAGGACTAGAAAAATCATTACCTTGTGAGTTTTTTGAAATCGTAACGTATTTTAGTTTTGATGATACACGAACTAGAAAACCAAAATTGTCCTTATAGTTTCAAAAACACTTGAGATATTATCACTTATAGAAATATAATCATATGACTTTATCAGGATGTAAACTTTTTTTTCAAAAAATGCTTTTTCATTTTGTCATCTCATAGTTCTGAGAAAAGATGAATATTAAAACAAGATGAACATTAAAATGTATAAATATAAAAATAATAGAAGCTCACAGTTTTTGGATTTTCACAGATTAAAAGTATTTTAATACAGTAAATATGATATATAAATAAAAATTGCTATTAACTATATTCAATCATAAATATTGTTATTATGAATGATTAGTTTAAATACACTTTTAAGTGAAATACATGATTCCATACTTGTGAAATACATGTATATATATATATATATATATATATACTTGTTATTAGAACTAGAGCAAAATATGAGTCAAAATAAATTATTTCCTTCAAAGCTTATACACACACACACACACACACACACACACACATGTTCTTCTATATTTTGAAAAATATTTGGTTAAAATTATCCAAAACACTTGCTGATTTGGGCTCATTATTTAGTTTTCAAGGTAATCATATTGAAGTTAGCTATAAAATAGTTTCTATTTTTAACATTTTTTCTTTGGCCCATATAATATCTTACTTAGACCATAATCCTCCCTGTACTAATTTGAACCAATGTTATATGACAAAGTAACAAAAATTATGAAAACCACATAGTCAAATCTTTCTATCTATGAAAGCCAAGCATTCATGTTTGCTGGGGAAAAGGTCATTGACCAACTGATATTTGCATGGGGAAACTTTAAATAGTAAACTCTCTGGAGTTACTTTGGGTGTTAAAACCTCTTTCACAATTTTAGTTTATTTTGATCTGTTTAGTACAAGTGTCTATATTAAATTGAACCTAATATGGAATTCAAAATACAAGTAGAAGTTGACTAGCTATGTTAACAATATTTTTCATGTTACAAATTTAGTGAGTGTGTGTATGTGTGCACGTGTGCATGTGTGTGCTGTTTATCAAGGGGTCATACAAAAGGAAATCTATCAATACTTTTAATATAAAAATATTTACCCTATGTCATGTTCTCCCTATTAGAAGAAATTCTGGGTTATCTAACCCTAGGTTATGAGTCACAGTTTTATTTATATATGAGCAAAGACAATAAACAAAATCCTGGAGTATAGACCTTATTGATTCCAAGCTTCATTTGTTTACTATCATTTTATAAGAATTTCTTAGAACTGAAATATTTCTTAAGTACAATGAAAATTCAATGAATGGATTAATAATTAATGGGTTAATAATTACAGATATAGTCTGGTCTGAAAGTTACCTACTAATTTAGAAGGGAGAACCGGTAGCGGTAAGATTTTGGTGACTTTTATCAAAATGAGATTGTGTTTACTAGTTTTAAAAGGAAATACAGAGGCTTAAACGCCTTGGAAGAATAGAATTCTCCCATAGATGAATCTTCCTATGCATAGTCTCATTAATTGGCACAATTAACTCCACTGAGAAAATAAAATAGCATACACCTGCCAAATAATTAAGGAAAAACTATGATATTGTTGTGTTCTCCCTTGGGTAGAATATTTTACACAAAATATTTCAGTAAAACCTATAATAAATTCTTTCTCAGATTTTCTAGACTTTGTGACTAAAACTGGCTTCAAATAGCATTTTCTCTTGTGGTTTTATAGTTTTTAAAAAAATTTAAACTCACTGACCAAATTTGTCAGACCTTAAGCCTAATTAACATAAAAAATGTCTAAGATAATGTTCATATTATTCACATTATGTAAGACAGATTTATGGCAAAACAGCTCTATTATAATGAAATAATTGAAGACTGAACCTAAATGATATCAGAAGATTTATACGTTTTTCAAAGAATGAAGCAGTGTTCAAGGTTTAGTCTAAATAGCAAAGGAAAATTAATAGATATCTTATTCATTGTTATAAAATCAGATACATTCCAGAACAGTTAAACATTGTGTCTTGGCTGAGTTAGAAACAAAAGACAAAACTGGTGATAATTGAGTGGGTTTAGTTAGCTCTTTAGAAAGAGCAAAATTATGGATACAAGGTACGGCTGGATGAGCAGATGTTATTACTTTTTTACTATCAAATGTTTCCAAATAACTTTTAAATTAATTATAGCACAGGTTATCCTACTAATAAAGCAGTCATAGAGAATAGCCCTGAATATATATGTGATACTAGAGGGAGAGGAAACAAAGCCAATCCCTAAATACATCTCAGTCACATGACCACTCATTTTTTACAATGAAAGAGCCAAGATCGTTCTTGCCTAGCTTGGTAAAAGAAATTTTGAAGAGTTAAAATTCATTCTATTTTAGTGGTGTTGGGGATTGAAAGCAGGGCCTTAAGTATGGTAAGCATGTCATGAGGCCACTGAGCAAGTTTCTAAGATTTAAAATTTAACATCAAATAGTTAAAGCATGATTGATATCACACACGAATATTTCAAGGTACATATATATGAATGTGCTTAGAGTTATTCGTTGTGTGTTGTTCTTTATTTTTCTCTGCCTTTATAATTTTGGATTCACATAGACATACAGCTATTTTTCATACCAAAATGCATGAATGTTTTTCAGAATTATTGGAATCACCTAGAATTAGTTTTCAAATCAGTGTAGTCATTCTGAAACACCTAACTTTATTTTTCAGAGGAAGAAATTTTCCATTTCTTTATTCTGAGTTTGACATATTTATTTTTGTGGAACTGGAGTCTAGAGTCTTTGTGCTGATCCCTTTTTAATTTTTTATTCAGAGATGAGTTATAATTCTTATTTTCTTGTTGATTCATGTGAGTTACTTTAGTATTTTGAGTATTTGGAATACATGGAATAATACTTGAAAATATTTTCTTTCATTTTATATAAAAATAATATAAAAAGTAAAACATTTTTAGTTTGATATTGCCCGAATTGTTTATTTGATCTCCTTCATTGGTTGTATTTCTCATTTCATACCTATACAATCATTTCAAAGGTCAGTGTGAAGGACTTTTCCTCTTGTTTTCTTTTGAGATTTGGATGGTTTCTGGCCTTATAACTCTTTTGTACAATTTTATATGATTTTGTGTATAGTGAAGATTACAGGCTGGATTTCATTATTCTGGAGGTTGGCATCCAGCTGTCATCTAGTTTCGTAAATGCAATATTATTCCATTTTGTCTTTTCTAGTCCCATGCTGACCCTAATAATTGAAAAGTACAACTTTTAAACTGGGAGAATAAGATTTGTATAAAAAGATGCAAAAATAAAAAGCGGCTAAGAGTATTAACTCAAACCAAAGAAATCAATACAGAGCCAGGTAAGCATGCTAATTAAAGATACATATGCAATCAATTACCAGGAAAAAAAAAAAAAACCACTGGCTTCAGAAGCGTAGAAAGCACTACATGGGTTTTATAATATCCTTACAAAAATCTATTTTACCTTTAATTTATGTATGTTTGACAAAATAAAACATGAATTATTAAAATGTTAGACTTATGCATTTTTATTTCCCAAACTTGAAATTTTAGTAACTCACTCTCAAAAGAGTTACCAGATTGTTATTAAAGCAATTAATATATTTTATGTATCCTTACTTTCTCTTTTTCTCTCTACCTTACCCTCTGTCTCCCTAATTCTGCATGGATTATACCATGCTAGTTCCACAGCTCTACCAAAGGGAAATGAAATTAAATCTGTTCATCCCACCTGGCCCTGGCATCTGGGGAAGCCCATGATGATCCACCATCCCCTGTGAGACCCAGGGCTGACTGACCCAGAAGCATCTTCCCTGGAACCATGGGTCATAGAAATATGTGGGGAACTTAAAGTTGCTCTTTCTTTTCTTCTGTGGAAGTTTTACTTGAGATGCTTCTTCTAATATCCTGGTGTGGCTCTTTCCCTAACCCACAATCTCTCCTCTAGTTCCTATGTTCATGGATAGCTGCTGAGCTGTCCCTTGGAGGGTATAGGAGTTCAGGCTCTCCTGATCCGCCTTCTAGCAGACACCACTCTTTCCTAATTCTGTGATGTGTTCCTTTCAGGAAATTAGTCTGCGTGGGGTGAGACCTGATAAGGCAAAACGTGGTAACATCAAACCCCGGACAAATGTCTTACCATCATGGAAGTTATCACAAGTATTGGCTGTATCTGTGAAAAAAAAGTGACACTTTTTAAAAAAAATTTGTTTCTGAGATGGGGTCACCGTAGGTTTCCATGCTGTTAGTTCTTCTTCCTCAGCCTCCCAAGCCTCAGGTAGTAATACTGAAGGCAGAAGCCACTTCTCCGAGTTTTAAAATATTAACATTTTGAGGCATATTTTGTTGGAAAAATGTCATTTCTACTCTTTCATTCATATTTAATCAATTAAATTATTATATCTTTATGTCAAAAGAGAAATCACAGTAATTACACTAGGTAATTGTATTTGGCCAAAGTAAGTGTACATGTATAGATTTGTTACAAAATGAAAACAAATAATTTTTATTTTTATGTATATACAAGGCAACATTTAAAATTATTTTACCTGCGTAATTATACTTTCACGGCATTACTATCTAATAATTTTAATTTCTAGTATAAATATTTCAGTGATTATTTCTCAAGCATTTTCAGCATGTGTTCAACTATAATAAGTTTATATACAATGAATATAAATAAAATAAATGATTATGCTACTTGACATGAATAGTAATTTTAGGCTAATTTACTTGAGACTGCTTATATCAACATTTTAAACAGAATATTTTCCCATTAGATGACAGAAAACAATTAAAATATTTGCATACATATCCTACCCAATATTAATAAACACTTGCGGTCTTAAATTTGAGGAACCTGAGATTTCTGTTTCAGCAAGAAGGACTGAAGTAATTTATCTGTTTTCTCTAAAGTTCACACAAAGACATAATGATGGTATAAAATTGAATAAACAGATAAATAAGTAAGCAGAAAGCACAAAAGAGAGGACTGAAGCCAGGAAAGGTCAACGCAATTTTGAAACTGAAACACATAAATAAATGCTAACTCAGAGGAGAAGATGCTGAAATCTACATGCAAATAAATAAATATGTCAAGGCAAAGGAAACCAACTGAAATAAAATAGATTTTTACTGTATGACATAGAATTTGCAACCACTTGGATTGCAAAAATAAGAATAAAAGTAGAAGACTTGGTTGGAAATAAAGCACAGAAAATCTTTAGACTCTCGCCTCTTTTCTAAATGAAGCAGGAAGGAAACCCTGTCTCTCATCCAAGCAGTGAGATGAGTTTTATTTTCCACCAGTGCTTAATTCGAGAGATTCTAGACACCCAGACATTAGAGGAAGAGGAGGACAGTGTAATCTTTTGAAGAGATATAGATTAAAATCTCCATACTAAATGATGAAATTTGAAGACCACTTCTCCAACTCATTTTTGAGAATAATGGCAAGCATATTGATAATAAGAAAAATAATAGATAATTCATCTCCATAAAAACTACCTCAGAGGAAAAGATCTACAACATCTGAGAGTATCTAATAAAACACACTAGATTCTGTCCAATCACTCCACTTCCATCAACAGATGTAACTCACATATCTATACTTCTAAGCTATTTTAGTGGCTTTCACTTATATGTACTTTTGCATACAGTGGACTTTATAAAGATGGGAACAGATAACTAGAGCAAATGTCCATGACTCATGGAACAACAATAAGCAATTTAAAATAAGAAACAGTGAGAATACTATTTCATTTAAAGAATATCAGAATATCAGAACACTTTTAAATAAATAATCTGAAAGCAAGCGATTGTTATTCATCATTTTGAATCAGAAAAGCAATATATATTTTAGAGAACATTAAAAACAAGGTTGAAAACCCCTCTGGAAAAATGGAACAAGGGAATGAATTCAAAAATATTAACTTCATTCCAGCTCATGAGTTCCTAAATGAAGAGCCCACAAAATTCACAGTAGAATCAATTAAAATGATGTTGCACGATGTCGTCAAGAAAGTTCAAAATCTTTCCAGGAATGAGTGAAAACTTGCATGAAGATTAATAAAATACAAATAACACTAGGGATCTCAACTGCAGTGCTAGAAGCTATAGAACACTAGGTAAATTCTTTAAACATAAGAGAGAAAACTATTTCTAATTTTGGTTTTTACATTCAATTCCCAAAGTCTGTTACTAGTAAAGCACTTGCAATCACTCTAATATAATAAATGGGATTCAAAAATTCAAGGGACCTGCTCTGTGCCAAAATCTTTCTAGAACAATATCTTCTCTGTCAGCAAAACAAGGAAAGGACAGTGACAGAGGAAGGATGAGCCAGCCTTCCCCGGGCGTGGAATCTAGGAGCACAGGAACAAACTCGAGGAAGAATGTTGGGATGAGGAACGGGGTAAACGCACTGAGTCTACACTTTGAATCTGTGATTTTTTTCTCTGTAAAACAGACCCACCATTAACAATGAATGAACAGGACTAGAATATTTGATCTCTGATGTTAGGAAGTGGGCATCAATTTGCCTTATCTATATATTTACAAAAGTCTAACAGATGATCAATTTAAAAGCCATTATTTTCATCAATGAGTAACTTTCTACTTTTGATCAAGAAATTTTTGATATTTAGGAATCTTTCTTATTCTTTTGAGCGGGAAATCATACTGATAAAAAAATTGATGTGATCTGACTACTTACATTTTCAAAAATCCATTTTGTTAAAAACAAACACACTCAAATTCCATACAATGTAAAGTTGTAATTTTATAAGCTAAGTTTTAAAAATATTCCTTGCTATCTAGAATTTTAGAGTTTGGCTGCAAACACCAAATCTCATCAGGTCCGTGTGCTGGCTGGATTCACGTGGTGTTTTCCTATTTCGTTTAGAACTTTCAGTCCGGTGGATTCTGAATCCATAGACCCTTTAGCCAGTCAGGAATAAACAGAGAGTTCCACAAATGGGTATTTCATTCATTCTCCAAACTACAGAGAAAGAAACAGTGACATCAAGAACCACTGTATATCTCCTTCATACAGGGGAGAGATTGTCTGACTGTTCATAGACAGCCATATTCTTCCTCTTCTCCTTTTAGCTCTTGTCTTTTGGAAGGTAAGAATTATAATCTGCCACATTTTGAGGATGGAGCCCAGGTGAAGGACAGAATCAGCTCATGTCCGTGTTTGCTTGTGTCTCGATGTCTCCCCAAGCCTCATGGACTTGCAGGCTGGAGTTTTGGGAGGTGGGTGATTTAGGATGTGTAATGATGGGATGAAATTGTGTGACACAGTGATTAAGGTTCTGTGATTCCTAAATTATTTCACAGGCTGCTTTGGCGTAGTTTTGAGACTGGGCAAAGGGAAGGAACACTCTGGGTGTGGATGACATCACTTGACAGTTGGAAAGAATGAAAGGGAAAGGTGTTTGCTGCTCTGCGGCTGTCTGCTTACTCGCTTTCTGTGTTTCTGCCTCTTTCCTACTTCCTGTGGACTGTTTCTACCTGCAGGGCCCCTCTGCCGTGCCACCCGGCTGGGCCAGCCAGCGATGCACTGAAACCTCCACACACTGTGAGCTGAAGTTTAACTTTGGATATTTAGTATTTTGTTCAGCAATGAGAAAAGTAACTGAGACCATACCTATGTGCTTTTTTTCAATGATTTATTTCTGGAAATAAGGTATTTTCAACACAGGTTCTCAAAGACTAACAGACCCCCATTACATATACGGAATACTACTGGGAGTTTTCACATGAGTTTTTATCATAGACTCAGTAGTGCCCATAAACTCAGGTAGAGGCCAAAGCAAATGGCCGTATAAACTCAAGAATTCTTCACCTCAATTACTTAGGAATAAAATACATTAGTATAGAATTTACAGATTCAGTTTTATATCTTCATATTCATTTTTTTATGTTATGCACATATATGTGGGAAGAAAAATAAATATAGGACATTGAGATTCTGTACATTTAAATAATTACTACACTAGAAATAATGGAACAGGCTTTAAGCTGATGTTAGTTTTTAATTCACTGTCAGTAAACTTACATTTTATTCTGCTTTGATACATTTATATAAATATAGGGAGTTTTTTAAAAGAAAGGACTAAGCATGCTAAAAAGTACAAGCTGGGAAAACTTTTGCTGAGAATTTTATATTCTAGAGCTGCTGTACCACACATAATAGCTACTATCTTTTGTATGTTGGGACATTTGCAATATCACTAGAAATTATATTTTTATATTTTCAGTATAATACTTATAAATTGTCTAAAATATACAATTAAATGTTCCTTGTTGATTTCATTTTAATTCATAGCAATTACAAAAATATTAATTACATATGTAATTCTTATTAATGGCTCATTTTATACGTCTCTTGAACTGCCAATTCTAGAGGTGAATTTGGGAATAAAGAACTTAAGTAAGATAAAATCTTACATAAGTGGCAAAAAACATATTTCTATCTTTTCAATTAGATTAGACTAATTGACATAGAAGGTTGTATGTGTGTGTGTGTGTGTGTGTGTGTGTGTGTGTGTGTGTGTGTGTGTGAAAAGGAAAGTATAGATATATTTTGAAGGCTAAATATTAGTGCAACACTTAGGCACACAATTAAACACTAAGAAAGCAGGTATCATAGCCTAAACTCAACTACTAATGGAATGATACAGGAATATGAAAAATTTTACATGGGAGATCATAGAAGTGGATTGTAAAGGGTTTATCTAAATAATAACATACTTGTTTATGAATCAAAGAAAGGTGAAGACATAAGAAATGCAAGTATGTAAGACAGATACTGTTTCCATTTTATAGTTCCTAATTTAGATAAGGAAAAATGTCTGTGTATGGCAGAGAATTTGCAAAAGAATGAAAAACAAACATACTGGTGGAGAAAAAAAAACAGAAAATGGAATGAATGTAGTCCTACTAATATAGTCTCAGATCTAAGCAGACCAGAAATTCTAAAAACAAAATGAAAGGAAAATTAAAAACAAGTACATCATTAAAGGGAAATCTTCTTAGTACATGTTTGTTTGCAAAAAAGAAAGAAAGAAAGCTGAGAAAATTATATTGAGAAAAGTTTAGAAGTTAGGATCAGTAATACATATTTTGGAACTATTTTCGCATAAATGATAGTAGAAATTTAAAAGTCAACTGTCTTCTTAAGAAATAAGTGTTAAAAATTAAGAGAAAAAAGTCACATATGCTGCAGTGTTTTATTGTTAACAAGCAATAGTCACAATAAGATAAAATATCTTATAATTCTGTATGTAAATTAATACAGATGAATATGTTTCATGTGTTAGGTACATTATCATTATCAATAAAAATCTGCACTAAGGTCCTAATATTCTACAATTCTTGGTACCTAGAGGTCAGGCAAAGGAAACAGAACTTTCAAGACTGTAATCAAATGACCGTACATCAGAGAACTAGACTGCAAAATAAAGAGTAATTAATCAAAGACATTAAATAATCTTTGGCTGAACTGATAAGCAGTAATTCAGTCATTTAAAAAAATAAAAAAGACTAGTTTTTCTTTGAATGTCTTTTTTTGTTTATTTTTAGTTTTTCTTCTTGAGATACATAATTATCACCTAAGTGGTTTTGTGCACATACGTATAATATCTTATTTCTCCACCTTGTTCCTACCTCCATGCCCTAAAAAGACATTCATCTCATTTGCAGAAAGCTTAAGTTTTGTTTCTTTTCTTACTTGATACGATCTGTTCTTTAATATCACTATTGTGACTTTATCCATATTTGAGAGAAAAGTTGCTTATATCTTTTGGCCAAGTACTGGACCTTGCTTGTCATTAAGTGGAGCTCTCAGTTCCACTTTTTTTCCCCCTTTGAACCTGTTTTCATATTATACAGATTCATTTGTTGTGTTTCTATATTTATCTTTTTTGCTATCCATAATTGGTATAGTAGTGGAATGATTTGGCTCATTCTATGATATCTCCAGGCATGCTTCTCAAAGAACTTTAATATCGCAAAAGAAAACCTATTACAGCAAGTTAACTTTTAGATTTAAATGTAAACACACTGATTTGTTTCCTCACCTTGTTTAGAAACCCAAGAGTCTTCAGACAGAAATTTTTAATGTCTAGTATGAACATCTCTGGAATAAACATACTGAACTTTCCATCATAGAGAATAAACCTCCAATGAGAATTTTACAGTCTCTGGCCATAGAGAGAGTCTATTTAACATTTATCATAGTCACTTAATTCACTTCCATATTCTGGCTGTAGAAAAAGAGATAAGAAAACACTCTTTGGAGGATATAAATGGATTTTAACAAAACTCAATAAGCTAGAAACTGTTGGAAAGTCAAATGGAGCTAAGCAAGAGTCAAAATTTTATGGGTCTGCTTGTACAACCCTGTGGGCTAAATCATGATGAAGAACATTGTGAAATAAATAAGAAATTGAATTTGAGGCAAACTGAAATGAAATCATGAAGCATAATAAATGCTAAAACTAACTTCAGTTCATAAACATGTCAGGTCATCATAATACAAGTTTTATAAGGAAACCTTAAAGAGTGATAAGAAAATTTTCCACATAAGTGATAGACACCATAGGCTAGGTATTCTTGGGTGTCCATTTCATGGAAGCAGAATGCATGCAGAGGCTTGTATCTAGGCTTTGGGTAGATTAGAAACAAGAAATTTACATGTAAACTGATACAGCGGCTCTGCATTTAGAGGTAAAAGTGGTGGAGAAGCACAGATGAAAAGGAATAATAGAAATTTCTCTTAGTAGAAAAACGTCCAAATAGGTGAGGGCATTTTACCAGGCACATTTGTGTCTATCTGGAGGTCCACTTTGACATACTTTGTTGTTAATATTTTCAAAAGCCACTCAGAAATAGTGTTAAAGTTAATCTTGACTTGCAGACAGCTCAGGTCTTATTTAAACAAACAGTGTTAGGTGGTTCATTCACTTGTTATGTAGACATAATCTTAATTGGAAAACATTTCCTAACAGAAATAAATCCTGTAGGGGAAATAATTCTTTTAACAAATCGCCTGGAATATTAACTATTGCAGTTTTAGTGCTCATCCTGTCCTCAAAACATGAGGTCTCATTCACTCTGAGGTATCTTGTAAAGTGTTTAAGGCTCTCTTTTTTCACCTGAAAAAATAAGTCTAAGCTTTCTGGTTAAGTGAATGCCAACACAACAAATGGAGAAAGGGTTGATTTTCAAGCTTTAGCATGCATCAAAAATTTAAAGAGTTGTGACAATGCAAATTATTACAAATACAAACTGTATTAGCATTTGTTGTTTTATGGAACTTATTTAAAAAGGGCAGAGAAACATGCTTACTTTCTGGAAGTCAAATACAGAACATATTAAAAATAAATTATTTGAATAGCCCCACCAATATTTTATACAATTTTAAGAAACATTTATCATGGGAAGACGTATAGACATTTACAAATATAAATGGTTTGGCTTATGGTTATAAAAAATCTATATAAACTCATGATTTACTGAAAA
The DNA here is from genome assembly GCF_034190915.1 of Cavia porcellus. Lineage (NCBI taxonomy): Eukaryota > Metazoa > Chordata > Mammalia > Rodentia > Caviidae > Cavia > Cavia porcellus. The sequence goes on along the minus strand of NW_026947499.1, from coordinate 69,877,387 downwards.
AAATCGCAGCATATTTTATTGTCATTTGCAGTTAAGTAGCCCTAGCAGTGAAAGTGTATGAACTCTTTGGTCATCAGATTACTTTATAAGAGCAACCTTCTCCCACAATAAATGGAGCAATTAATATAACTTAGAAAACAAATGAACCATACACATTATAGTGAGCTATATTACAAGGTAAAAATCAATATTATGACTGATAATTTTCCTGTGTGGATATTAATGTTATGATCACGGTGTTAAATGAAACCAGAGCTGACAAAAGCCAGTTCATAGAATAAAAGAATAAAATATCAATCAAGGCAGAAACAAGGGGCTGGGGATTTAGCTCAGCGGCATAAGCACCAGCCTTGCCAAGCAGGCGGTTGTGAGTTCGATCCCTGGTACTGATAAAAAAAAAAAAAAAAAGGCAGAAACATCTGCTACAGTCTTTAATTCATTCAAATTTTATTTTAGGTCAGACTGGGTATTATTTACTTTCCTTCTTATTTAAACTTTTTATTTTATTCTAAAATATCATTTTCTAAAAGAACGTGATCAAAATAATAATACAATCAAAATAAATTGTTAATTTTTAAGAGACAATGAGGCATTTAAATTCACATTGGAAATCTTAAATTGTGTCTTAATTGAGAATCAGCTATTTCAGTAATTTAGAATTCATACTCCATTCAAGATAAGCTGAAAACGACAGAAGAATTTAGCTCATTAGATTTATAACCCCATATACCAAGACACAGTGAAATTATACACATCTGTAAAATAAATGTCACCATTAAACTTCCAAAACTCACAAATGTTATAAACACAAAATCAAAAAATAGCCACATATAATATATATATACACTATATATTATATATAATGTATATATATATATATATATATATATACACTTTATAAATATGTATGTAAAATTTTCAAAATACTATAACTTTTACATGGCTCTGTCTCTGATCTGTCTCTATCTCTGTCTCTGTCTCTGTCTCTCTCCTTCTACCTTTTTCTTTTCTCCAGTGCTTCTAGGATTTTTATTGTGCTTGTGATACAGTCTATCCTCATATATTTTTGTTTGTTTAAACTTCTGAGACATTTATTTTAAAAACTGAATAATGTTAAGTGATTCAATTTATACTATTTGTGTTAGATTCTGCGTATTTTGTACCATGAGGTTAGATGCATACTAGTTTTACCTTTAAAATTATTGCATTCTTTATTTCAGTAATTGCCGGTTTTTGTCCATAATATTTTCTTTTTGTCTGATAAATTTCTACTCAAAAAAGTAGTGGAAGCATCATCTAAAGTAATAGTCAAAATAGTAAAAAGAAGAAGGAAAGACAGGAAGAAAGGAAGGCACATGGAAGAAAAGATAGAAAGGGAATCCAGGTTACAAAATAAAAGAACCATGAGGATAACGTGATGCTATATTTAGAAAACCCTAAAAATGCCACAAAAAATCATTAGAGCAAAAAACAATTTCATAAATTTACCGATACAAATTATACAAAATGATTTATATTTATATATGCTAACGTTGAACTATTTGAAAATAAATTAAGACAATTGCATACACATTATCATCAAGAATTTCAAAATATTCAGGAATAAATTTAAGCAAGAAGGGAAATGTTAGTACCTTGGCAACTACAAAACAGGAAAGAACCTGAAGGAAGTCCAGATTAATGGTAAAAATATGCATTTGTGAATTAAACTAAATATTATAGTTTAGTGAAAATTATGTTAACCAAAGTGACCTACTAAATCTATGTGGTACCTATTTTTATTGGAATATTTTATAAATCTCCCTAAAATTCATATAGAAACACAAAACAACCATAGAAGATTGCTATAGATAGCCAAATAAAACTAACAAACAACAAAACTGAAGGCATCTCACTTTTTGATTTTAATATATATTGCAAAGCTACACCAGGTACAAGTCATAAAGCTGATAAAAAGAGCTACAAATAAAGCAATAGAACAGAATAGAAAATATATATATATATATATATATATATATATATGCCTTCAACTGCACAATAGGAAAAAGATTCTTTTTCACAGATAATGCTGGAAAGACTTTATATCCACATAAAACAGAATGAAGTCGAACATTTATCTTATATCACACCCAAGAAAGAACTGAAAATTGGCGAATGACTTATATACGAAAGTTGAAACTCTGGAAGAAAACACGGAGAGAAAGTTTTGTAAAATTGGCTGGGCAAAGTTTTCTTAGATTGAAGGCAAAAAGCAATTCATTAAGAGCAAAAATAGAGCTGAATATGTATCAACCTACTATTCTTGTTCACAACAAAGAAACCCTGGAATAAAATACATATTTGGGGAAAAACGTAAAAGATGTATGAAAAAGTTGATACTAAAACTTGGAAGAACATAATCCAACAACAAAAAGCCAAATAACAATTTCAAAACAGACAGAGGAAGCCAAGCGTGTGTTGCAGGTTCATAATTTCAGCACCCTGACGGCGTAAGGAAGAAGGATCTGATGACAGCGCCCTGACTGGGTAGCTGGGTGCTTAGTGACTCCCGTGCTACTTTCTTTCACAATTTAATTCAGTTTTTTATGCCACATGACTTTTAATATACCTAGCCTTTGACAAAGAATTAATTTCCCTTGGATCTTATTTGCCAAGTTTGAGGAATGGGTTAAACGTGCCTTTCTTAGTACATCCCTTTGTTATCAATAAAAATGTATAATTTCTTTTAATTATATTAACCATCTGTGCACTGTGATTGCTTTAAATCAATTATGTTTTTGCTGATATGCAGCAACTCTTTCAAGGAAGGTGAACATTTATATTAGTGTGATAAAAGTAAATGTATGTATTTTGTAGGTCTTAAATTATATGTATTTTGTTTTCTCTAAAAATTTAAAGTGACACCTTATTGTTTTTTGTAAAATATATTTTAAATATGGACATTCTTCATTAACCTCTTATTACTGTTATTATTATGCATAAACTATTCTGTAATTTCTTTGTAGTTGTTTTTAATATAGCCTCATTTACTTAATATTTTTAAATTCTTTGGAATACTTACTTGTGTCTACTCACACTGACTTTTCTTTGAATGTCTGTCCAAGTTAAGGTCTCATATCTTTCCTTATTTGATGGAAGTGCTAGATAATATCTACTTAAATATTGTCTCTATTTTAGATCCTCTTTACTTCTGGAATACCTATTAAATTTGCATAAACCAGTCTTTAATGAACATACTAGAGAGGTTATGTCAGTTATGTAGAATACTTATACTTATTTTCTTATAATATAGTCATATATTTGTTTTTTAGCAAGCTCCTCTTTTTGTTAGAAATAATTATTTCCTCTCAAATTGAGAAAATTAGACAAACATAAAATGCTCATTTGATATTATATTAAAATGGTAACCTCGTTAGGGTTAAATTATTCAGTTTATTGGCTTTGTCTGAATTGCTAGATTTTTCCTTCACATCCTTTCCTGAAGTTTTAATATCTATTGTGTGAGTTTCTCATGTCAGGTAATTCTCCGCTCTCTTTTCAGTTCTCCTTCTCTCTCTCTCTCTCGCTCGCTCGCTCGCTCTCTGTCTCTCTCTCTCCTCTTCTCATTTTCTTTATTGTGCTCCTTTACTTCGGTCCTGACCTTCAGTTGAGGAATATTTGTGGAAGCTAACACCCATGTACCCTGAGTTACGATCACATCTATAACATCTCATACATTCCTTGCTCCTGTCCTCGTAGTTTGCTCGCTGGATCTTGTAAGACTAGCCTCTATTCCATCACCGAGATTGGTAGCTATGACATGAGCAGCAGACCTGATTAGTGATGACATTTTCAAATTCTTTGTGTAGGCACTGAGCATGGGTTGGATCTGTAGTCAGCAGCTGATTAGTTGAGCTGTCTGATACCATAGTACATTTAATATTCTGGACTTTACAGCCACTGTGCACCTCTGCTGTTTGGTACATTTGGTTCACACAGAATTGTACTTTTTTAATGTGAGTGATGGTGGTTTTGTGTTTTTCCATAATTAACTCCATTATCTTTACCAGAGCCACAAAAAATATGAATTTTTAAAAAATGTATTATTTATTTTTCTTTTGAATAACAGAGCATAAATGTCATAGCAAAGAGACGCTCTGCACTGCTATTTCTGGCTCATGGTTTCAGCTTTCTACTGCTCACAGAGTCTTTCATACCCCGTGCGTGAGTCACGCCCAGCCTGTGACACTGACACATACAGACTGTAATGTCCCCAAATTGCTCCAGTCATTACTCTCTTATTGAGTGGAGTCTGACTTCATTAAGGAAAATGTTTTTTTTTTCTAATATATTGGTTTTCACTGAAATCACAGACAATTAAAATATTTCTCAATATTTCAAGATGTGTCAATAGCTTGAGAACTGGGTACTCCTCAGTGTAATGCACCACCATCTCATCCATAGATTCTTCACATAAAAAGATTTCAATAGGAGTAATTTTTATGAAAATAAATGTAATACACACACACACATGCACAAATGCACACACACACACACACACACACACACACACACACACACACACATGTAATTCTTGCCAGGCATGGTGGTTCATACCTGTAATCTCAGCAACCTTGGAGACTGAGATAGGAAGACTGTAATTTCAAGTCAAGAGTTGGTAACACTACTTAGAGAGACCTTGCCAGAAAAATATGGGCAGGGAGTGAGAGGAGAAAGAGAGAGAGAGGAGAGAGAGAGAGAGAGAGAGAGAGAGAGAGAGAGAGACAGACAGACAGACAGAGACAGACAGAGACAGACAGAGACAGAGACAGAGACAGAGACAGAGAGACAGAGAGAGAGAGAGAGAGAGAGAGAGAGAGAGAGAGACAGAGAGAGAGAAAGGAAGAAGAGGAGGAGAAAGGGAGGAAGGGGGAAACAAAGGAGAAGGAGGACAAGCAGGCGGAGAAGAAAAGGAGGAGGTAGAGGAAGAAGGAGGAAAGGAAGGGGAGAAAGGAGGGGAAAGAAGAACAAAGAATGAAAAAGGAAAGAAAGAAAGAAGAAACAAACGAAGAAGCAAGAAACCAAGAAGCAAGAAACAAAGAAGAAGGAGGGAAGGAAGGAAGGAAGGAAGGAAGGAAGGAAGGAAGGAAGGAAGGAAGGAAAAGCTCAGTGCAAAGACCCTGAGTGTAACGCTCAGTGCCTTAAAAACACAGACTTGCAGATGGACGAAACAAGGGAAAGCAAGCTCTTGCTGCTGCAAACCGTGCTGCTTCCGGAAAGCAGATCGCTTTTTAGAATACAGTATAGGTTTTGAGTGCTACTTATGGTACATACATTCTCAACTTTTATATTTAGATACCTTGGTTGCTCGGATTAGCGATTGTATATAAGCGTACATGTGCATTATTCATATATGCATGTATGAAACTACTGTTCTCCACTAAGAATTCTGCACTATCTACAATCCTTGAACGATGACCATTCAGCATTTTTATTGTTATATGAATCAAGAATGATTGTCACTTACAAACCAAAAATACAAGAGAAGAAAACTGAAGGAAAACTAACAAACTGATCCTACTTCCACCTCTTACAGGTTTTAAAATATCATGATGCCCTCTAACCTGTGTTACATGTAACAGTCTGACTGCACACATCTTTTGAAGAATGGTAAATGGGAAGAATAAGAAACAATATTCTTGACAGAAAAAGAAGGTGAATCTGGTTAAAGACGGTATCCAAATAGTGTCTACCCCAAAATTTTTTGTGATGCTCCTATGTAGGGGTTGCAATATTAATCAAAACTAAATATTAATATTCTTTCCCACCTTGGATTCAGTTTTATTTTTAAAGGTGATATTATACTCACAAGCCTTATTAAAACTAATTGCTCTTTTCATCTTTAAGTTTTTATCAAAATTGTGATTTCCAAACTGCATCTTTTCAACTTGCCAGGGAGAAATTAATCAGTCAAACACTCTGACTAGAATTATTACTGCTATATTTTTAGTATTTCCTTCTGTCTTGATCCCTGAAAATATTTCAATATTCTGTACTTTCTGTTTGAAACATATTTTGGATATGACTGTGTCTGTCCTGTATTTCTCTGTATATGTACTTTGCACATATTACAAAACATGTTCCAAGAAGTATTTTGTTTGGACTCTAAATTTCAATTGTTTGTCTGACTTTAGTGTTTGATACTTGGCTCCTTATACTATAATTATGTCAGCTGTTACATACATAGAAAGAAGTAAAAAGGAAGGGAAACTTAAAGAGGAGAACTGCTCGTGGGATCACTTAAACCCGTGGAGCTCAATATAGTACAACTGATGAGTGCAAAATCATCAACAGCAGCAGCCACAACAACAACAAAGTGTACATCTCAGGTAAATACAGAGCTCGGTGAAGACAGCAACTCATAACACAGTTTGCAGGGAAAGAGCGTGCAGTGGTTCACTGACTACTGGAGCTTTCTGAACGAGCTTAGAAAAGAACTGACGGGATCCAGCCAGCATGCTCCTTATGCACAGTGGTCTAGGCACACAAACTTCATGAGTTCACCACCTTTGTCTCTACTGTTGTTTCTTAGGACTCCCATTCATAGGTGTCTGGAATGCAGCAAGCACGCAGGGCCCCCGATTGAACGCTTTCGTAACTCAAGGATCTGAGGCAGAGACGGCAGCAAAAAGACTGGAGTGTAGTGCTGCAGAGGCACAACCCAGGCTCCTCCGAGACATCCTCTAAGTCAGAAAATGAGTGTCCTCAGGCTTCAGGAGCTTACTGATTCAGACTGACACCTGTAAATTAGTTACCAAAGGATTCAATCTGTTTCAGATTCCTTACACAGATGAATGCATAGAAAATTACTGTGAACAGAGTTAAGTTTTGTGGGTGTCACCACCCAGTACATACTAAGACCAGACAGACAACTAAAACTTTTCCAAATATTTGACTTTTTACTTCACTAATGTAACATAGTTTCCCATTTGTGCACCTGCGTTCTTCCTTCAGGAAATACAAGCTTACAAACCTGGATTTCTTTTATGTATTCATCTGTTCAGAGAAAATAAATATCCACTAGTACTGATATTTTTGTATCCATCTATAAACATTATAATGTGATGATTTCATTTTTGTTGATATGTACAAAACCACTAGGTAGATATTCCAAAAGCCCGAACACAAATTTTGTCACAGATATTGACAATGAAATTATTCAGTGGAAGAGAGATTTGAGATATTTTGGTCAATTAAAGAAAATTAATTTCAATGAAAGACTCTCTGGGAAGGAGATATAAGTTTAGTTATTGCTGTTTCTTTCTCTTTTTTAAGTAATAAAAAATTTAAATATTTGTTATTAGTGTGCACAATGTTCTAGTTATAGATACTGAAATTCTATACAGACGTGTAACACCGGTGCTCTTCCTTTGAAAGGGATTATTAAAAATAACTATGTATGTCCAAGGAGAAAAGGCAGTTGTTACTCTGGGACTTTTATAATAGTGCAGAAATTTGATATTCCCAACTCAAGCCATCACAGCATTTCTATTCCTAGCATTATGCGAGTTTAGGTATCTGATTTACTAACCCCACACACAAACAGCTAAAGACGTTTGGTGGCAGGCAGGCATAGATGAGATGGAAACAGTATGATTTACTCTAGAATTAAATTTAAAAAGAAATTTCTAATGCTGGGCTATTGAAAAGGAAGTAGTCCCAGTACTTTGCTTCAGGGAAGTTTGCAAATCCACATGAATTCATTTTCTTTTTCAACTTCCACCTGGCAAGAGAGAAATTAGAGAAGAACAAGAGACGTCACCTTACATAATAGGAACCAGCGTTAGATTGTTCCTGCTCTTCATAAAAAGATGAACTAAAATTAAGCCTAACCTCGAGAGAGTAAAATTAAGAAGAATGCCTGAGTTAAATTTGGCTCAGTAGGGAGCCAAATTTGTTCTACAGAACATATTCGAACGGTTTGTTCTAAAAAAACAAAAACTCTCTTCAAGAGTATAATGAATGCATTACTGGGCTGGAAGTCCTGCTTACAGTGACATGAACCATTACATGTGGAAATCTCCGTCAAGGCAGATGGCATCTTCGGAGGTACAGGAGGGCCCGCTGAGTTGAGAATGTCCAAATGAGAGGGTTTGGCATCACGAATGAGGAAAAGCTGATCCCATAGGGTAAACTTGTGTTTAGCTATTTTAAGTGCAATGTAAAATATCCTTGATTCAACAGCTACTTTTTCTGTTACTTCTTTCACTTCTAATTACATATTTGATAGACATATACCAAATTCATTTTTAAAAATGTATGATGAAAGAATGCAGGTGAAAACACTTGTTAATAGAGAACATGAGAAAACTTTCAGATATAACCAACAACTACCTTTCAATGTCACCAAATGCAAATAGTATTCTGAATTTTATCATTTTTGTATTTCTTGTGTGTCCAACACATACCACATGTACATGCCCAACAAAATGCATTAAGTTCTGTTTGCTTTACTGATTTTTAAACTTCTACCATAGTACTACTATACTGATTGATATCATCTCCTTGGATTTATCTTTTCAGTATGTTATTATGTCTTTAAGAATTCCCTTTATTTTTGCTTACAGTTTATATTTCCCTAATTTTGTTGATACTGTTTTCCATAGAATAACTGTACTGTAGAAAGACTTTCTCACAGTAGTTGTTTAGTATTTTTTTTACATTTGTGGTGTTAAGAACATAAATATATAACATCTATTCAGTTCAATTTATCAGTAGCTCTTATTATTATTATTGATATTTTATTTACTAAAAAACTTAATACTTATCCAAGAAAGTATACACTTCATTTTTTGTTCTGTAAAGTTTGATTCTCTTCATGTAAACTGATATCCTTATGATATGCTGATGTGTAACCCACCGATCTGTTTATGTGTAACTAACATTAATGATAACAACCAAATTCTATGTTTTTAAAATCTCATGTATCTAGTAACTCCCTCAGTCTTTGAAGATATTTTCAATATCTCAGTAGGAAGTATATAACAAGAATCTTTTGGAGCCTTTTCTTTTTTCTAGAATTTCTATTTTAACATATTTGTCTAGTTTTTATATTATTATGATAATAGTTTTCTAAGAAGAATGAAATTTGTATACTGAAGGCAAACAGGGATATCTTCTTCTTCAGAAGAGATTTAACTCCTCCACGGAATTTCTCCTCAATACCCCTTTGAAATTAGGTCTTCAGCTTATTTTGTTCTTTTTTCAGGGGGATTTTGTTACTCACGAATATCATTTTCAATTTAAATGTGGAATAATAAAGTCTAGTTCTCCAAGATATATGTAACCAGAACTGTCATTATATTGTAGAGCTGTTTAGAAAACTGTGTGAGGACTGAGTACTGATTGCATAACATATTTTCTATTTCTAAAATGCTTTTTAAATGGTTTAATTTCAGTCACCAGTTAGTTAGCGGATCTATTATTGTGAAATATTTTAATTCTCAACTCTTCTTACTCAACAAATTAGGTGCTATAATTTTCATTTTTGTTTTATGCTTACATACACAGTTACAAATGTATTTATTCTGACTTATTACGTCTCAAGCCACATTTCTGGGCTCACTTGTTTTTCTTTTCAAGCTTATTCTTCAGTCATTTGGGCAGCTTTGCTAATGACAACTTTTTCCAAATAATTGTATGTTGTCTGGGGACGGTGGAAGTTATTCTCCATTGTTTCTCATAATTTGTATATTTGTATTCTTAGAAAGTGGTTAAATATATTTCACATATAATCGTTTTATAGCTAAAATTTCCTAAGATATAAATTTTAATTATTGTATTCTTAATAGCTGTCATTTAATTTTTATGTTTCCCGAAGAAAACTGTGTCCCTAAGCAGATAAGTGAGATAAATCATGGAATTTAGTGTGTAATAATTCTTCTTTTTGTGGTTACTGGTGGGGGGAGAAAATACAACAAATATCTTAAGAATAAATCTGTACTTTCTGTTGCATGTACTCATGGTCTCTATACAAAGTCAAAAGCAAGGTTGCCTCACATGCGTGGGTTACTTTATAGGAGATTTAAAGTATCATGGGATTACTGCAGCAGAAAAGGCTAAGCCTGCTAAAATGTTCTTCAAATTTGTGAATTTTAACTGTAAGAAATTAAAAAAGAATATGACAAATGAACTTTGTAGTTCATATTGACAGCAAGCTATGGTTTTCCTTTTTTTTAAAAGTTTGCAATATGTGCATTCTATACAGAATGATTATAAATCAAAAAATAAGATTAATCAGGGTGGTTACATTGCTTATCTTTTTATTTTCCTTTATCTGCTTAAACTTTGATCACATTGCCTATGTCTGAAATGTCTTTAGAATAAAATAGTCAAAATCAATTGTAGCTAATTTTGAAAATATAAAAACTCACAATGTCCTAATTCACCTGATCTGTGGACATATTAGGTCACATGGCAAAGTGACAATAAATTTTCTGACAGAATTAAAGCTACTAACCAACTACTTTTGAGATAAAGCATTGTCTTGGATCATTTGAGGGACAGTATTATAACTACATAAGGAGAACATTGAAGACAGAGGAATCAAATAAGGCCTGATGCTGAGGGTAAGATCAGAGTGAATTGATGTGATTCATCCTTTCTAGGCTTGAAAGAAGTTGGAAGGGTGATAGACTAAGAGTATGAGCAACCTTTAGAAGGTGGAAAAGGCCAGGAAATAGATGTTTCCCTAGAATTTCTAGTAGGCCCTACAACTCTGCCAACATTGTGGTTTTAGTTTAGAGACTCTCTTATTAGGAAAGCTAATACAAAACTTGGGGCCAGAAATGGGTTGTTATCAAAACTGAAACTGTTCAGAAGCCTTTTGGAGCTGATTTGTGAAAAAGAATTTGGAAAACTTCGGAGAACTGATGTGCAGAAAGCACAGAAAGCTGTGAGCAAAGCTGTGCAAGCTCAGAAGACAAGAATGTTGGTAAGGTGGGTGCAGTGAAGGTCGGGCTCATGGACTTTCTATTGGGAATGAGTATTCACTTGAGATGTGGACAAGATGCCACACATCTTATATCCTTGCAAAACAAAACAAAAAAGCAGCTTGCATTTTGCCCTTGCTTTAGCTGAGTTGAGAAGCAGAGCCTAACTAATCTGGTGGAGGAATTTCAAGTCAGCTTGATTCAAGCTACTTCTTGGATTCTGCTGACTGCCTCTAGCCAAATTTATAGTAAGAACTTGGACTAAAAATCAGAACTCACTTATAAAAACCCATAAATTTTGACTTAACTAAAAATAAATGTAAATTTGGAGTAAAAGAAAGTGTAGTTCATCAAGACACTAGCACTACTGAAGGTAAACCAAATGCATCATTAAATAGGGACATAAGAAAGGTTCCAAGAGGACACCTCAGAAATAAGTAAGACCCTTTTCCATAGCAGTCTTAGTGGTAGAAACTGAGAATAAACTCCCTGGGGCCCTGTTCAACGACAGCATCCTTGAAAATTGTTCCCTGAGCTTCATTTCACTGTGTTCAGCAATCCAGGCACACAGGGACTGCTGTGACCATGATCCAAGGGAACCTGACTACATTTACAGCTAGCAGCAGGCTCAGGCATTGTCACAGAGATGGAGAATGCAAGACCTATGGTGTCATAGCTTTTTGGTCACATTTCAAAGAGAAGCTTGGAAGTCCAGGGAAGGAGCTCCTGACAGATCAATTATGAAACTATAGGAATGAAACCACAGGAGTAGTGGAGTTTATAGAAAGTTGCAAATGCAAGTACCATGAAATATCTGCTAAGGAAAATCAAAAGCAGAGAGTGGAGTCAGCCCTGGAGAGAGGTACTGTGAGCTAAAACTCAGGGAGTTGAGGCCATCTAATCCCTCTAGAACACAGTTCTGACCATGGTGTACAGACACTAGACATGGAGCTACATGAGTTAATGTTTCCCCTAATGGGCTAAACGCATACTGTGTTCTCTTTTCTATCTATCCCTCCCTTCTGCATAGTAACATCTACCAGGTGACATCCATTGTATCTTGGGATTCTGTAATACGTTTCTGGTTTTCTTTTACTTTTTTATAGTTTCACAGCAAAGAACGTGCCTTTTATTTCAGAGGAAACATCAATGTTTAAGAAATGTTGTGCCCAGGGATACAGCTCAGTGCTGTAAGAACCTATCTGGCAAGTGGAAGGTTCTAAATTTGATTCCGAGTAACAAAAGAGAGAGAGGGGGAGAGTGGGGAGAGAGAGAGAGACAGAGAGATAGAGAGAGAGAGAGAGAGAGAGAGAGAGAGAGAGAGAGAGAGAGAGAGAGAGGAAATGCTGGCACCTTTGAGGTCTTGGTAAAGCACTATTACACTGCTAGTCGTACACAGAATAGTTAAACAGATATAAACTTATGCTTATTTGGAGATTGTGATTTAAGGAGACACACTTGGGTATCAAGTTGACAAAAGGTAAAATATGATTAAGCTTTGTTTCATTGAGTATTTACTTTAGGAACCACCAAGGGAATTAATAAAGCATATTCCCAGTTCAGAGTTTTGGCCTTGGGAACTGTAGTCGGTCCCACTCCCTCTGCTCTGTTTTCCGGTTACCGTGAACTAAGCAACTTTCTCTCACCGCACTCTCCTGTTATTAATTTCTTGCCTGAAAATCAGCTCATGATGGGTGAATTACCTAAAACTGTGAGGCAATATTGATCTAGTCTTCTTTAACTTTTTGATGTCAGGAACTGTGTCCTAGCAATGAAAATCTTTCTGTATACTCAGGGATCAAGTGATAGGCAAGAATTATATTTGACATTTTATTATCACATTTCATTGAGCATTGAATCTATTGGATATGAGTTCTGCAGTGTGAAAATATTAATACCAATACTACTACTGATGATGAAGAGGAGGAACAGCAGGAGGATTAGAAGGAGGAGGAGGAGATCTTCAGTGAAATTACTATAAAATCTACATTGAAACAAACAAATACTATGATACATACTTTTAAAATGTAAGTGCCTCTTATAAATAGAAAAATATGGTGTTTCAAAACCATGGACTACCCCAAAAGTACATAAACCAGGAGCAACAGAAAAAGTACCATTGTGTTGCTGTTGCAATACATTTAACAAGTTTTTCCTTTTCTTCAGAGACGTACAGGTTAAATGCTGCTGCATGTCAATGTATTAATATTTTTGTGAGCATCTCTGTTGTTTATTTTAGCTCTGTTTTGCAGTTAACATATTCCCTGTCATAATGTTCACAGGAGAAAAGAAGAAGAAACTATGTGTTTGGAAAAGTGAAAAATCTTCATTGTCTAAACAATATAAAATTTTAGACAGTATTTACGCAATCTAGAAAACAAAGAAAAAATGACTGGGAAAACTGCCCTCAAAACTTGTCTCCTCTGTATTTTGTAATGATAAAGGTAAATTATAATGACTAGAATAAAATTATCATCTGAAAGAATTGTATAGTACATATACTGTGAATGATAATTAACTTTTAAATTTAAAAATAGATTCTCCTTGTTCATAACTGATCAGACTGCACATTAAATGTGCATTAATTCTGCTCAAAGTTCTCATTATAGAACCAGAGATATGATGCACATGTTCATATAATTTGAACACTATATTTTTTAAAAAGTACCTTACAAATCTTTCCTATCACATTTAAAGGAAAATTATTTTTTATTTAGTTATTTTTTGGTGCAGGAATTGAACTCATGATCTTGCACTTGCCAAGTAGGCACTTGTGCCACTGAGCTAAACCCCTGACCCTTCACGGTCTATTTTTTAAAAAGTTTTAACATAACAAAGGAGATTTGCATAGTTTCTAAGATAAGGCAACCTTTTCCTAGGCAGAGCACAGAAATCTTGGTACATTTTTTAATTAAAAGCTAACAGTCTCCATTTTAGATAATCTGACAATATTCTATTTGTAGAGTGAAGAGTAAATTGAATTTTGGGTTAATTGTAGGATACTGTTTTTCTCTTTACTTACTGCTTTATTTTCTCCTTGGACACAGAATTAAACATCATGGCCAGTGACCTTTGGAATCGGAGGTCTGCATGTGGCTGAATCTTGGCCAATGGAAGAGATAAGAAGAGATAATCTTGCTTGTGTCTATGATTTGATGCAAAAATCTCAGGTTAATTGAAGCCAGTTATTGAAATGATCAATATCACAAAATATAAATATGATCTAATAATGAATAAGCACCGGAAAAAAGTTACTTCTTTGTGTGGAAATAGGCTCTCACCAAGTTAATAGGTTTTACCTATAGCAGCAAATGCTGTACTACAGCCACAACAAGGAGATAATGCAGAACAGCACACTTCTTTGGTAATGATTTTAAGATGAATGAATTTGCTGGTAGAACGGAGCAAAAGGCTTGAGAATCATAAAATAAACACACAATCAAACTTGGTGTATATTTTAACCTTAACAACTTTTTATTACACCGACTAATTTAAATGTAACAATAATCATAGGACAAATGTTAGGTGCTGCTTTTACAGAAATTTTGAGGGATCTGGATCCCAGAATGTGTGTGCATTTGATGTGTCATTACTGTCAGTAAAGTGGGCAAAGTGTTGGCTTCCTATGGAACATGATACAGTTATTGTTCCTCAGGGATTACCATAGTTTTATTTCATTTATCTTCTTCAGGCAAGAAATATAGCACAAAAGTCTCAAGAATCCCAAGAATCTATGTATTGTAGAAATATCTTGTTTTGAAACAAAAAAAAAAAAAAAAAAGCCTCCTATTCTGTTCTTTTCCCCTCACCTTTTACCTTCAAGACATTAGTTTCTTACATTCCTTCCATTTTTCTTTCTCTCTTTTCTTCAAATAGCACCTTTGTGGGGATCTCTCTCGACGTGGTAACACTGGAATTCATTACTTAGAACAACTTCCAAGGAAAAATCCTCAGTGCTGAGGCTACAATCTGAATAATTTACAGTGATAAAGTGTACCAGGAACCTCTGTGTCATGATTGCTTATGGAATGCAATGTGTGTAAAGATGTAAACTGTTCATCTGAAAATGTGACTCAATATATGACTACTAAGACTTCTGAACTAAAGTAGAAGGTATTTTCTTCTCTCAAATCTGTGTTATAGGAGAATCGTCTGTTGGCAAGTAAGTAGATAAATTGCCAATAATGTAGAATAAATTAATACAAATTATTTATCTTATTAACACAATTATATGAGATTTCACCTGGATTTGAGGAGATGTAGACTTCAATATTGTCTATGTTGTATAAATTTTGTTCATGCTTAATTTATGACATTAACATAGACTCTTTTAGAGAAATTCAACATTGAAAACCTGAGGCTAGACATTCACTTTTCCAACAGGTTAGATGCAAAAAGAGAGATCATGCTTTTGGTTCTCCTATGATAGTTTCTTTAGAGTATAATGGAGACGCACATTTAACAACAGATTTCCCCGTTTTGGCAAATAAATGCTCGTGCAGACAACATAGACATTCCGAGAAGTCATTTTCATATAACTCAGGCTCACGTGGAGCTTGGAATTTTGTTGCCTTTAGCGGGAGCCTGGAGACTCAATGAAGAGCCCTACAGGGAGCCACATCCAGAAATAGATGATGAGCATAAATAGTGAGACTGTGATTTTAATTTCTAGAGATCACCTCATCTCTGGGAGCCGCCACACCTGCGTGGAAGGAAGCAACACGCATGGCAGGATACGGAGCTGCTGAGCGTTTTACACCTGCTCCATGTTCTTGGTCTTCATACTCTTACTGTTATGTATCTCCAGTGTCTCCTTGGATGTTTTATAAAATTTTGAAAACCAAAAATAAGCTTCCCATGCATTCTTCTGAGTTCATTTTCCAGTACTGGAAGGCACGATGACTGCTTGAAAGCTGTCCTAGCACAAGTGTGCTTCAGACTGGGCAACCCGCCCTCTCTGAGCAAGCATTTGGCCTCTTCAGGACTGTGAAGCAACGCAAAGCTACTTAACGCAGTCTATTGGAGCAGTTCACGTATTTCTGGTTTTATTCAGAAGTTAGTCATTGTTTTCTTTATTTTGCTTGCTCTGGAGATATAGCAAGGGCAATTAGAGTGAGGAGAAAAAACCAGTAAAATCTTAGCACTATACAGAAAGGCAGGATGTTAAACAGTGTTTTGTAAATTTTCCTTCCCATTTTTCTTTAGTTTGTCCCTTATGTCTTTAGTTGTTACTAACATATGCAGGCAATGCATAATGATTCCATCTCACACAACACGTAAGAAGTCCTTTTCCATCTTTCCCTCTTCCTCCCCATTCCTTGATATTTTCCCCAGTTGAAAATGATCTATCTCTCCAATGGCTATTATATTTTTTGCTTTTTCCATTTTTATATTTAATTTTTCATGTAAGAGAGGCTGAAATAAAATATTGTGGTTTGAATGAAATAAGATATGAACGGTAGGAAAGGGACATGAGACAAACAGTTTTCTTCAATAAAATGGTACTGAAGGTGTATTGGAAAAGTAAATAATCAGATTATGTCAAAATATGAAAAGAACACTGAGTCTATAAACTTCCTGCAGCAAGTTCAGAAACGAAGGTGAAGACAATTTTAAAACACATGTAGAAGCAAATGAAACGAACCTTGAGCATCAGAGAGTCAGTGAGATCGGGAAAGTTTAGGCCTTCTCCATAGGGATGAAAGAAAGCTCACTAAGTCAGTTTATTATACATCTTTCTGGTCCTCCAGGGGTCAGAACTTAAGGAGAAAGAAAAAAATTATAATTACAATACATTTTTCTTGAGTATAGTCAGTATATGAAAAAACAGTTTGACAGAATTTATTGGAAATTTGGGGACAGGCACGAGCATCTAGGATTAGGAAAGCAGCACAACTGACAAGGTAATAGTTACATTTTGGAGAAATAACCAATGATATTGAAGTTAATTTGAATAAAGAGACATGAAAGAAATAAAGTCACTAAGGATGATTGCTAGGTCGCATTGGCCATTTAATGATAAAGGAAAGGCGGGAGAAATTCTTGTGCTGAGGTTGGAGGGATATCATTTTTATAACATACTTGTTAGATTTGAGACATGTTAATAAAATCTCACTAAGTAATATATTGCTGTGACTACTAGTAATTTGTTGTTTTTACTTTAAAATGCAAAAGAAGAGAAAGGATAGAAATAATATCAAATTTCAAAAGAACCATAAGATATCAGCATCGGTTAATGTATTACATATAGTTCTTTTACAAGGAGTCTTTCAGGTTACAAGATGTAGGCATAAAAATGATCAAACAGCCAAAACAATGACAGCACACACTGCTCCTTTTTTGACAAAGCTACAGAGATTAGTAGTTGTCTACTTGCATACATATACGTATGTACAGTTGTATGTGTACACCTGCATACATAAAAGCTTTTTATTTCTCCCTTTTCGCCTCCCCTACCCAGTCTTCTTACCTTTTGAGCACTTTCTTTCCCTTTCATTATTACAAAATCTATTTTACATTTGGGATCTTATTACTTTCAGTTTTTTGTATTTTTTTACACGGAGACAATATAATACTTATGAATATGAGTTTGATTTATTTAACTTATGAGTCTGTTTTCAAGTTGCCTCAATATACCTATAAAGGCCTCAAAAGAATATTTTTATAGCTGAGCAATATTCCATTGTATAAAAATACATCTATTTTAAAAATTTTATTTAATAGGAAAAAGAGAAAAAAAAAACAAAAAAAGTGGTGTATGCGTACAAGTAATACAGAACTACAAAAAAAAAAAAACAGTAAGAAATCACCAGTTAATCGATTACACATTATCATCTTAGAGATAGTTGCTCAAGTCACAGTATCAAAGCATACAAAGTAGACATTCAAAGAGAGAGACTGCAAACAGTTGTGTTCAATGATCCAACCAAAGACATTAATATGGTCAGCTATTTACCAGCCCTAAACACACTTGTAGTTGTATCCTTTAGAGCACTTTTTCCCCTCTCTTTTTTACAACAAAATTTACACATTTTGGTTTTTTTTTACCCCTTATTTCTTACTCCTTTTTTGGGGGGGGGGAGAATAAAGTCAAATAAGGCAAAAAAAAAAGCTATTAGTCAAAACCAAGAATAGACAAAATACATGATGTAAAAACAGAGTACAAGGTTGTTGACAATGGTTACCATAATGCCTCTTGCTTCCTTAAAAAGAATTGTCTATCTCATTAGGTATTATAAAGTTGAACAAAACAGTAGAGAACAAGACCAATAAAACTTAAACATTGTAAACATTACAGGACTTCCAAAGGAGACAATAATCAAACGAGAATGGGCATCTTAGTGAAACTTATTGCCTTCAAAGTAGTTGCCTATACCCTCAAACTTGATACTATCATACAGAATGGAACAGAGTCTAATCAGTCAAAACAAGATAGTGGGAGTATTATAGGACTTCAAATCAAGTTAATAGGAAATCAAAAAGTTATAATATATCCTGCTGATTTTTAAAATTTTCCACCTTAATTAAAAAACATAAAAAATAACTAAATAATTTTTTTAATCAATAAGGGAGAGATTGAGATAAAAGAGCATATAACAATATAACAATACAGGTCAAAGCATGACTGTTTCAGCAACCTAGTGCTTCATCACCAAATAACCCGACTTAATAGTAGTTACCATAGTGTCTGTCTTTTTCCTTGAAATATTTGAATATAACTTCATATACTATAGCTTCAAATATTTCCATATCAAGAAGCCCAGAATAAAGCCATTCCAATTAATATGTGAAAATTTTATAAGGCTTCAAGGCCACATAATGGGGAATCATGATTATAACATACTTTTATATATTTGAATCATTACTTACATTAGGGAAACTATTCGATATTCACACGTGCAAGATTGATTTATTTCACTTATGAGTATGGTCTCAAGCTGCGCCCATTTATTGATAAATATCTCAATGTGATCCTTCTTTAGAGTTGAGTAATACTCCATCGTATAGAAATATCACAACTTTTTTATCCATTCCTCAGTTAATGGACACTTGGGTTGTTTCCAAGATCTGGCGATTACAAATTGTGCTGCTACAAACATAGGTGCACTTATATCACTGTGGTATGATGCTTTCAGTTCTTCTGGGAATTTGCCTAGAAGTGGAATAGCTGAAATAAATGGGACTTCCAATCCCAGCTTTTTGAGAAATCTCCAGACGGACCTCCACAAAGGCTGTACCAGTCTACACTCCCACCAGCAGTGCAGGAGAGTTCCTTTTTCCCCACAGCCTCTCCAGCATTCGTTGTTGTTGGTTTTCTTGATCCTGGCCATTCTTTCAGGAGTGAGATGAAATCTCAGTGTGGTTTTAATTTGCATTTCTCTAATGACCAATGATGATCAACATTTTTTCATGTATTTATTTGTCATTTGTATTGCTTCATCTGAGAAGGCGTATTCATCTCAGATGCCCATTTTTGGATTGGATCTTTGAATTTTGGGGGTCTGAGTTTTTTTTTTTTTTTAATTCTTTATACGTTTTATACAAGAGTCCCTTGTCTGAGAGTGAGTTCACTAAAATCTTTTCCCAGTTTGTGGGTTTTCTTTTCACTATGCTGGAGATTTCTTTTGACATGCAGAAACTTTTTAATAAGAAGTGGTTCCAGTTATTGATTCTGGGAAGTATTTCCTGTGTGGTTTGAGTCCTGTTCATGAATTCTCTACCTATTCCTATGTCTTCAAGGTTTCTACCCAATTTGTCTTCCAATAGATTTAGTGTTTCTGTTTTAATGTTCAGATCTTTGACCCATTTAGATTTTAATTTAGTACATGGTGATAGACATGGGTCTAGCTTTAGTTTTCGGCAAATGGAGAGCCAGTTTTTCCAGCATCATTTATTAAAGGGACTGCCGTTCTTCCAGTGAACCTGCTTGGCTCCTTTATCTAAGATAAGGTGGTTGAGTGTGTTTGTAGTTGTGGTTGTATCTTCTAATCTATTCCATTGATCTTTGGCTCTGTTTTGATTCCAGTTCCATGTTGATTTTATTACGTTGCTTTGTAGTATAACTTCAAGTCAGGGATTGTAGTGCCTCCTGCCTTGCCTTTGCTGCTTAGAATTGCTTTTGCTATTCTAGGTCTCTTCTGGTTCCAGATGGATTTTAGGAGCGATTTCTCTAGATTTATAAGGTATGTTGATGGTATTTTTATTGGGATTGCATTGAATCTGTATAACAGTTTTGGGAGCACAGTCATTTTCAAAATGTTTGTTCTTCCTATCCATGAGCAAGGGATGTCTTTCCTTTTTTTGAGATCAACTTCAGTTTCTTATTTCAGTGTATTAAAATTTTCCCTGTATAGGTCTTTCACTTCTTTTGTAAGAGTAATTCCTAAATATTTCATTTTTTTGCTTGCTAGTGTGAAGAGTGTGGTTTCTCTTATTTCCCTCTCTGTTATTTTGTTGTTAGTGTATAGGAATGTAATTGATTTCTGAGTATTGATTTTATATCCAGCTACATTACTGAATTTATTTATTATATCTAAGAGTTTTTCAATGGAGTTTAGGGGTCTTCAATGTAAAGTATCATGTCATTTGCAAACAATGATAATTTAACTTCTTCTTTTCCTATCTTTACCCCTTTTATTTCTCTCTCTTGTCAAATTGCTCTGGCTAGTACTTCCAGTACTATATTAAATAGGAGTAATGATAAAGGACATCCTTGTCTTGTGTCTGATTTTAAAGTAAAGGCTTTCAATTTTGGGCCATTTAGTATGATACTGGCTGTTGGTTCGTTGTATATGGCCTTTATTATATTGAAGTAAAGACCATCTATTCCAATTTTCTGTAAAGTTCTTATCATGAATGAATGTTGGACCTTGTCGAAGGCTTTTTCTGCATCTATAGAAATGATCATGTGATTCTTATTTTTGGCTTTATTGATATGGTGGATTATATTTATTGATTTATGTATGTTGAACCATCCTTGCATTCCTGGGATGAATCCCACTTGATCCTGGTATATAATCTTCTTGATGATTTGCTGCATACTGTTTGCCAATATTTATTGAGGATTTTTGCATCTGTGTTCATTAGGGAGATGAGTCTATAGTTCTCTTTTTTAGTTGGGTTTTTTTTTTCAGGTTTTGGTACTAGAGTAATATTTGCTTCCAGGAATGACTTAGAAAGGATTGCTTCCCTTTCAATTTCATTGAATAGTTTGAGGAGTGTCGGCATTAGGTCTTATTTGTATTTCTTGTAGGATTCTGCAGTGAATCCATTTAGGCCTGGGCTCTTTTTGTAGGTAAGGACTTCATTACATTTTCAATTTCATTAACAGAGATTGGGTTATTCAGCAGTTTTAAATCCTCTTGATCTAGCTTTGGTACTTCATATGCTTCTAAGAATCTGTCTATTTCTTCTGTGTTATCAAACCTTTGAGAGTAGACTTTTTCGAAATAGGTGTTGATGATCTTCTGTATTTCTGTAGAGTCTGTAGTGATTTCACCTTTTTCATTTTCTATTGCATGAATTTGAGCTTTTTCTTCCCTTTTTTAAATAAGGTTGATTAGGGGCTTATCGATTTTATTTATTCTTTCAAAGAACCAACTCTTTGATTCGTTGATTCTTTGGATTGTTTTCTTAGTCTCTATTGAATTGATTTCTGCTCTGATTTTTATAATTTCCTCTCTTCTTTTGGCTTTAGGCTTGACTTGCTCTTCTTTTTCTAGCTGTTTGAGGTGTAACATCAGGTTATTTTTTTGTATTCGTTCTGTTTTCCTGATGTGGGAACTCAGTGCAATAAATTTTCCTCTGAGGACGGCTTTCATTGCATCCCACAGATTCTGGTAAGTTGTATCTGCATTTTCATTTTCTTATAGGTATTGATTAATTTCTTCTGTGACCCACTGATACTCAAGAGTTTGTTATTCAGTTTCCATGTGTTTGTGGGATATTTGCAGTATCTTTTATCATTAATTTCTAATTTCAGAGCGCTATGATACAATAACATGAAAGGGATGATTTCAACTCTTTTGCATTTGTTTAAATATGTTCTGTGAGCTAATATATGGTCTATTTTAGAGAATGATCCATGTACTGCTGAGAAGAATGTGTATTCTGATGTTGTTGGGTGGAACATTCTGTATATGTCTATCCAATCCATTTGTTCACAGGTGTGATTCAGTTCTGTTATTTCTTTGCTCATTTTTTGTCTGGTTGATCTGTCCCTTGGTGTCAATGGCATATTAAGGTCTCCTGTTACAATTGTGTTACTGATAATTTGAGTTTTCATTTCTGTTAATAGTTGTTTTATATAACTGGGTGCTCTGTAGTTTGGTGCATATATACTTAAGATAGTTATATCTTCCTCTTGGAGTTTTACCCTAATGAGTATGTAGTGACCTTCTTGGTCCTTTATGGTCATTATAGGTTTATAGTTCACATTGTCTGCAAACAGAATGGCTACTCCTGCCTTTTTTTTTTTTTTTTTTGATTCCTGCTGCATGAAATATTGTTTTCCATCCTTTGACTTTCAGTCTGTGAGTATCCTTCTGGGTTAGATGGGTTTCCTGTAAACAGCATATGGTTGGATTTTGTTTGTTGATCCATTCTGCTAGTCTGCTTCTTTTGATTGGTGCATTGAGACCATTTACATTAATGGTTATAACTGTTAAATGCTGGTTTATTGTTGGCATGTTATCTCTCTGCTGTTGCATTTTTATCTTTCTGTTCTGTTTAATTATCTACTTTGCTTAGTGGTTTTTTCCTTTGTGTATCTAAACTGTCTTTCAATATTTTTTGCAGGGTTTGCTTGGTGTTCATGAAGTTCTTCAGCTGTTCTTTGTCATGGAAGTATCATGTTTCACCATCAATTTTGAATGACAGTTTTCAGGGTACATCAGTCTATGTTGGAAATCATTTTCCTTTAGGATCTGGAATACTTCACTCCATGCTCTTCTTGACTTTATTGTTTGTGCTGAGAAGTCTGCTGTGGTTTTGATAGGTTTTCCTTTATGAGTGATCTGTCTTTTCTCTCTGACAGCTTTTAATAATGTAGTCTTGTGTTGGATTTCTGGGATGGTGATTATTATATGTCTGGGTGTAGTTTTATTTTGGTTATGACTATTTGGAGTTCTATATGCTTCACTGATCCTGATGTCAGTTTCTGGTCTCATGCTTGGGAAATTTTCAGCTATTACTTCTCTAAATATCCTCTTGACATCCTTTATGTTATCTGCTTCTTTTTCTTTAATACCTATCATTCTTATGTTACTTTTCTTTGCATCATCTTGCAGTTGTTGAATTGTTGTTTCCTGATTCCTTGTTATTTTTAAAAGATCTTTCCTTTCCTGTTCACTAGCTGTAATCCTATCTTAAAGGTCTGAAATTCTATCTTCACTTTCATTGAGGTGGTTTTTACAACTTTCAGTGGAGTTTTTTATTTCCTGTGTATCTCTGTGCATCTGCATTATATATTCTGTTTGTTTCTTATATTGCTAGTATAGGGATTCTATCTTTTTGTTTAGTTCCTCCAAGTTTTTAACTGTGTTTTCTTTAGATATATTCAGAATCTCTTTCATTTCTCTTATCATTCCCTCTTTTACCTGGGAGATTACTTCAAGTTTGAGTTCTTTTAAAGCTTCCTGGAGTTGCTTGTTAATTTTAGTAGCTATTATGTCTGCTATTTGAGGTGAATGGCATGTATTTTCTTCTATATACATCACTCCTAGGGTTTCTTGAGATGGGCTGGAGGTTTGAGGTTGTAATTGGTCTTTTGTTTTGTCATTTTCCTATATTTCTGTGTTTCAAGTGTTATTTGAAAGCTTCCTCACGGTCTGTTGGAAATCCACTTCTGTGTTCCCAGCTCCTGGGACTCTGGCACCCAGTTCCCCCAAGCCACTGGGCCTGTAGAACCAATGGCCCTCTTTTGCCTGTTTAGAACTCCATAGTTCCAGATAAACTGGGCTCCAGGGACACTGTGCACCCACCTGCTTGCTGGAAGCTCTACAGTTTTCCAAGTGCAACCAGAATGGGGAGACGGATGTAGATTCCTCAAACCCACTTAGCCACTTCACTGCACCTGGAAGCCTGGAGGGTCCTGAACAGTCTGTGCTTTGGGCAGAGTTCACTGAGCACTTACTGTAGGCCACAGGGCCTCTGGAACCTGCTATGCTTGCCTGCTTGCTGAGATATCCACAATCCTCCAGACACGAGGGGAGGTGGGTGAATGCGTCCCAGATCTGCCCAGCCCTTCCTCTGCATCCAGATGGTGCAGTGCAGGAGTCCCAAATAGGCTGGGCTCCGGGGATAGTGTGTGGCCCCCCCCCCCCCGCTTGCTGGAAACTCCACAGTTCTCCAAGCACAGCCTGGATGGGGAGGTGGATGTAGATGCTTCAATCCCACTTATGCACTTCACTGCACCCGGAAGCCTGGAGGGTCCCCAACAGTCTGGACTTTGGGCAGAGTGCACTGAGCACTTATGGCAGGCCATGGGGCCTCTGGAACCTCCGATGCTCGCCTGCTTGTTGAGATATCCACAGTCCTCCAGACACACGGGGAGATGGACGCAGGTGCCCCAGGACATCTTTTTTATCCATTCTGCTGTTGGTGGGAGTTTAGTTTGTTTCAAAGATTTAGCTGTTGTAAATCGTGCTGCTATAAATGTGGATACACATATATTGCTCTGGCATGAGCTTTTAATTTTATCCGGAAAAATACCGAGAAGGGGGATAGCTGGATTGAATGGAATTGCCATTCCCAGTATTCTGAGGAATCCTCAGACTGACTTCCTCAGTGGTTGCACCAGTCTACACTCCCACCAACAGTGGAACTATTTGAAATTAGAATCAGTTAGATTTCTCTTAATTTTTATCCACAACAAATATTATTTCTTTTGATTTTAAAAAACTCAGTGAAAATAATAATAATTAATTATATCCTGCGTCACTCTTTAATTGTATGGAATTATGTGTAAGAATATGTATATATAGAGTGGCAGAACCTATTGTATTTTATATCATGTATTATTTATTGGTATTATACTCTCACATATTGACTGTATGAATATTACACATATTGATATGTCTCACACAATTTTAAAATTAGGAGGATAATTACATGTCTTCCTAAAGTCATTGGGAAATTAAACATATTAATACAGTATAAAATTTAAGAACAATGGTATTTAGAAATAACGAATAAACATGATTGTTATCACTGTTATTGTATTGCTATTTTTGTTAAAACTGCATAAAATGCAAGTTTATCAGACAATCTACATATACTTGGCATCTATTACTATCAATAATGTATTGACATACTGGGCAAATTGTACATATTAGAGATAAATTAATAAAAATGATTCTAGAATTTTATGAGATTGTAACAGATAATTTGTGAGTTACATGGTCCACATGAAAGCTACATAAATATTTTTTGTTTCAATTGAGTTGTTCAACTTACTAAAAACATTGGTTCTAACGTTTCAGAAGTCAATGTTCGAACATCAAACTTCTAGTAACTAACGTTGCATAAAACGGTACTGGGAGGTATTCTGCGTGGGTAGATATTCTTGTATTTTGACACAGAATTTTATCACACCTCACTAGTGAGGGCAGGAGCGACTTCTACCCTCAAGTCTCCGGGCTGCACCTCTGCCCCCAGACGCATGATCATGATGCCCCTTGTGTCTAATTTTTGGGTGCTCTCACAATCTTTTATGAATTGTATTTATTTCTGAGCAAATCATCGTAAAATGTTTTTGTACATTAATACCACATGTGCTCTGAAAAACTAAACAAGGTTAAGTATTCTGAAATACAAAACTATTCTCACTGCTTTTTTTTCTGCCATAGTCAAAAAAATGTCTGAGATGTTCAGGTATTTCTTGCTCAACTACTTAAGAATGTATTGGGCTGTAATTAGCTTTAAAATCCTTTTATTTCTCTGGCTGTATAATCCTGAACTTGCCTTCCTTTTCTAAAGTCCCTTAAGCTTGAAATCATGAATATTATGCTTGGCATATTATTTTCCAGTATTCATATACAAAGAGTATGATACAATATTACTAGAACAAGCTTTGCCTTAAATATTAAATAAACATTTTTGAACAAGCACATGAACTTCTATCCTAACAATTTCTATTCCCCTTATGTACAAATGTAATTTTCTTGGTAATAGAAGTGAAGATCAATTTTATACCTTTTTATTTCAGTGCCAATGTTCCTTTGCCTATCACCTGCAGATATTAGTGAAACCTAAATGTGCATGCTGAGCTCTTGACCAAAATAAGGTTGTAACACGATGTGCTCGACTCTGACATTTCCTCAATGAGGACATGATATTAACCTCCCACACAATATAATAGTTCCACCCAATTTCCCAGAATGAGCTCTTAATTTAATTGGTCATTTGTACTGAATCTATGTCTAAAGAGGCTATTTCCTACTTTAATGTAGGAAATCACTTACAGATTAAAATTTTTATTGTCAAATAGAAGTGTAAGTCAAATACTGACAGAATTAGTGAAGGTTAGGGAGAAAAATGTTGCCTAAATTCAGGTTATTGAAAGTTTCAGTGCAATCAACTATTCAGAATTCATAATGCATGTTTAATGAAGGCACTTGCAGAATGAGAAATAACAAATTTAAATTTAAAATTCAAATATGGAAAAGCTCTGAAACAAAATTACAAAGAACTTCGTTTTATTATGAGAAATACTAGAATACAAAGCCTAAAATGCTATGGTTTAATTTGCCATTCTCATCTTTATAACAAATACAACTTCAAAAAGAACAAGAGACATTATGATAAAAAAAGAGATAGATCGAAACAAGAATAAAAGGAAGACAATCTAGATTTATAGCAAAACTGAATAGCATTAACACGAAGATATAATTAGTGTAGCAAATCAAGAAACACATCACACCCTGTCTGAGTCTGTCTTCATTTACATGTTGAGGTGCTGGATAATATTAAAAATTATTTTTTAAGACTAAGGAATTGATTTTGAAATACATTATTTCCTAGTTAAGATGCTTCATGAAGTCTGAGAATCTGGTGTCACACAGTCACATTTTAGTTTTGTATGTTAAAGCTGTATTTAAACTTTCTTTGCAATCTTCTTATATATTGTGTTTGGGACATTTGACTCATTCCTATTAGTTTTTTTTATCAAATATTTGATCAGTTATTGAGAACTACAGTCACCCACAGTGCTGAGAACTTTAGAAGTTACTCCTTCTATCAAACTATTTTTGGACTCTATCATTCAGTTTGCCTCAGTTTCTCCTTTCCCTCATCGTAGCAATTTATGATTAAGCTACATGGAGCTCATCTTTTTAAAATTTTCTACTCTTGGGGACAAGCACATATCACTTGCTTGAGTTTCTGTGAGAGACAACACCAGTGACTCGCTTTTAAAGCAAGACTACTACTGGGACTTTGATTATTTGGAGGCTCATTTCCTTATACTGACATGTAAATAGCCGGCAAGGGTATTTTTTCTCTCTTTAATAGACTTTAAGCATTATAAATAAGGCTAGCCAAGGTACTAGTATGCAAATTTTAAAGCCAACAGACACTCCTGTTTCCTCACATAGTATTCTCCATATGGAATACGTTCAGGATATGAGCACACACAAGATGTTTAGAGCCAATAGCTCTGGGAATGTCGACTGGGTTGGCAGTCCGTTGGTTGCTTTCTGATGCATAGAAGGTTCTTCATTTGATATAAACCCATTTGCATATTGTTTTGGTTCCTTTGCTTGTAGAGCTGAGAAAAGATTACCTGCACCAATGCTGCATTTTTCCCTATTAATTTTAGTAATTTATAGCTTTAGGTCTAATATTTGTACCGCAGTTCATAATCTATTTTTCAGGGTTTCTTGTTTGTTTGTGATTAAGTTTTTGAATGAGAGACAGGCATGAAATACATGCATATTCAGTTTTCCCAACACTATTTAGTTATGAGACATCCTTTCTTACCTGTGTGAGACTATGTCTGGTACCTGTAGTCTGTATCAATGGTTTGTGTGTCAGTTTTTATGCCAGTCACATAATGTTTTGGATTCAGCAGCTCTCTCTCTAACTGGGGTATTGGGGTGATTCCACCTTTGTTCTTGTTGTCAGGATTGCTTTTGTGAAAGGCTTCTGTGCTTCCACATGAATGTGAAGATTATTTCTCTTACTTCTATGTAGAATACATTGGTAGTTTTATGAGAATTATATTGAATCTGTAAACTGCTTTGAGTACTATAGATATAATTTTCATTTTAAAAAATAAGTTTTTTCAGTTCCTAATGTTACATTTAGCTAGTACCTAGAAATATCTATAAAATTCAAATACTAGGCTATAAAATTCAAATACTAGACATATATATATATATGTATATACATATGAGCCATATATATATATATATACATATGAGAAAAGGATGCTTGCAGGTTCACAAAATAAAATATTTGGATGCATGAGATCTAGTCAATATGTATGAAGCTTTAGCAAGTTTCAAGTGAAGGAAGGTCACTGTGGGTCAGGCCAGCAGGTCAGCACCAATGGGTCCTGGCTTGGGACTTCATAGTCTTACCAGTCAGGCTCAGGGGTCTATTTCTTATCTCTGCCTGCATTTTCTGGGATTCAGGACAATGTACCACCATGTGTGGCTCCAGACAAATGTCAGGGAGTTTGGCCCTGGGGAGTTGCCCATGTGCAGGAGAGTGGGGTGGAGTGTCCTGTGGTCCCACTTGCACAGTCTATATTAGGAGGACCTCCCTGTGACAGGTGGCATTAGTTGAGAAACTGGAAGCTCAGGGTCCAAGCCTCCTCTTGGGTTTCCAGGTAAATGGGTGGGCTTCAATCTCCTGCCACCTGCAAAGGGGCTCCAGCCTCTCAGATGATTTTATTTTCCTTCCTTTCTTTTGTTCTCCTACTCCATCTTTTATTATTTCATTTCTTCTTAATCATTTAGGAAATTTAAATGCTATAGCTTTGTGCAGTGGGCTACCAGGGAAAAGAATGTAAGCCAGAATATTTAGAAAGGTTTCTATTTGCCTAGAAGTAAAGGGCACTCATTCTGTTTTCTTCACTGTGCCTTGGTGCCTCTCAAAGAGAATTCTGCATGTTAAATTTGTGTTTATGGTTAGTGAGACCTTAAAGGCTAAAATAAATGTCTGATAGTTGGTAGTAACACTCTTATTAGAAAGTTATCTACATGAAAGTCTTAGAATCAGAATCAATAACAGAATTCAAAGCAGGTAAATGTTCATACTGCACCCGCTGTGTGGCCCTGGGTGAGCCAGGAAATGACAGATCTGCTGTCTGAGGGGTGACTCAGCTCGGTGTTGCAGGGCAGCACAGTGTCCATTGATTCCTGGTTTGTCCTGTCTCACCAGGACAGGCAGGAGGCTCACTTTTCTCACATAAACTTGTTTTAGCCATAAATCTATTCATATTTTGGTGTCTTTATGAGAAAACTGATCATTCAAGTTTGCTTGCTGATTATACTGGGCTAGCCCTGAATGAAAGGGTAGGGTTTAAACTTGGGACAAAAAGAAAAAAAGTTAAAGGAAGCCATTTTTTTGACAGTCATTGCTACAGAAAATGGTCATCACACATGACACAAAGCTTGCAAATAAAAATCTCCAGTCTAGTAACATAAAAGTTGCATGTGATATTAGTTAATGTATGTACATCTGGCTATGTGAGGACATGGTATGTGATGCGTCTGTATGATAAATTCCCCACCAATTTATGTTCAAATTTTCTTATAAATTGTATAATTAGAAAACATTAGTTATTAAGACTAGTAATTCTAAAATTATATTGCTATTTATAATAATACATAATAGTTGCAAAATACAAACGTAAGTACTTGATTTACAGTATAAAATGACAGTCTATTTAGATGTATAAAATATATTTTCCAAAAACAGCTTTAAAATTCTTTTCTTCTTGGATTTTAAGATTACTAGATGTTAATGCTCCAACATATAACAAAGGCATAAAATATTTCATCTTACTAAGAATAAGAGCAATTTGTTCAAATTTCAAAATATTTGCATGAATTTTTTCAAATGAATATTTAAAATGTTAAGGCAGGAAAAGTCATTAAGCAGGAGTTAAGACATGTAAAAATTATTGGTATTAGGATATTTTTGGGAAAATAATGATACAGAAATACTTCTGGAGGAGAAAAGATTTTAGCAATATCTAAACAGATACGTGAAAGTTTTAAAAGAAAAGTTTTGAAAAATTATACTTATAAAATGAAGAGTTTTTCTTAAGGCATTGATCTCATCTCAGTAACAATTCATAAAAATTGTTTATTCAAGATAATTCTGATTGTCACAGTTTAAATAAAAATTCATTTAAACTTTTATTTTTATGGAATTATTTTAATGATCACTTTATAACTTTAGTTAACAAATATTGTAGATTGCTTTAGTGTAGTTAACATCAGAGTTATCTGGGACTACAGACCTGTTACACATCTGAGCACTAAATAAATGTGCCTGTGATTTGTCTTACTGTGTAAAAAATGTGTAATGATCACTTTTATCACAGCGATTCTGTACATGTGTGTAACACATTTTAATTCTTGTTCTGTTCCTATCCTCTTCCTTCCCTTCAAATCTTCCTCTTGTTTGCAAA
Organism: Cavia porcellus; assembly: GCF_034190915.1. Taxonomy (NCBI): domain Eukaryota; kingdom Metazoa; phylum Chordata; class Mammalia; order Rodentia; family Caviidae; genus Cavia; species Cavia porcellus. The sequence goes on along the minus strand of NW_026947499.1, from coordinate 69,846,775 downwards.
AATCTTGTTTGCATTTTTCCTTAAATTCTTCTTTAAAATCTCTTTTCCCTTCCTTTCTTCCCTCTGCCTAAGCTCATGTTCTTCACATTTGAAAAAGTCCTTCTTGCTTCTAATGTTGAGCCTCTAGTTTCTTTTTTTTATATTTTGGATTTTCTGGATAAGGGAAAAATATATATTTAAAATCTAGTTTCTGATTTGTTTCACTTCAGATTGTGATCTCAGGGTGCATCGATTTACCTAAAAATGCTTCAAGTTTATCCTTTTTATGGCAGAGTAGTATTCCGTTGTATAGTGAGAGAGTAAATTGGTACAGCCACTATAAAAATCAATATGTAGGTTCTTCAAATAAAAATTAGAGGTTCCATTTAATCCATCTATTCCTCTTCGAGGCTTCCTGAAATTGTTAAGGTCCTAGTACCATGTTCATAACAACACAGTTTATAATAGTTAAATCTTAGAAATGGCCCATCTGCCCACCTGCAGATGAATGGAGAAAATGTGATCTTTAAATACAATGGAGTACTTTTTTTTCCTGTACTGATGAGATATACTTACTCTGAGTAATGAGTCTAAATGTGGTTATTAACGCTATTCCCAAACTTGGAGGACAACAAAATCTTATCTCTGTACTTTCTTAATGCTTTTTGTTTCATTTTTTCACTAAAAGTTTGTAGTACATAATGTTTATATTACTTGTGAGAAAGTGGTATGTACAGACTTTTTTTGTCTTTTTGAGACAGGATCACATTATGCAGTTCAGGTTGGTCTCAAACTTGCAATGATCCTCCTGCCTCAGCCTCCTGAGTGCTGGGATTACAGGTGTGGATCACCACAGCCAGCTTGTAGTACTTTAACATACGAAGAATTGCTAAAAGACTTGAAATTTCATCTCACAAGCAAAAACTTAGTTAATATCTAAATATCTCTATATGGATAAAATGTCAAATATTGCTGACTTCTCTCTGTGTGAAATGTAATTCTGTTTCCAAAATTTATAAGCCTTACACAATGTAAAGTTTAGGCAAACACTTCACATTACTCATTTCTTCCAAACTAAAATTACAGTAATAAACCTTTCTGGCTTTGTGAATGTGTTTCTATTGTATTGTGACAATTAGATGAGCCTAAACGCAGTGCACCCTAAACCATGCCTGTCTATTAGAAGTGGACATTAGCTATCTAAAATGTTCATTGCAAATGAGTACACACTACTTTAAAAAGAACTGCTTTATTTTTAAAAATTCTTTTAATCTTCAAAGTTAGCAACTTTAAATAAGAACTTATGTGCCTTTAATAGTTTATAATTAAGTGATAGCATAAATGCTTTTACCTGAGACAGATGGTACTATTTACATTAAAATGGAAATCAATGAGTCTTTTGGAGATATAATGTGCATTTTTTTATTTCAAAATGACCTAGTGTTCTGACAGAATTTCATTAGGATTAAACGTCACTTCTTTTACCCCAAGAACATTGTAACACGCTTTCTAGGTGTGCAGTCCTGAAGCTTGAAGACCAAAACAAACAAAGATGAAAAGACACCAAAGACATAGTGTTTGGCCCTACTCTCTGAGGTCAGTTCACACCCAGAGAAACACGGGTGTCTCCTACAGCTCCCGCAACTCCTGTGGGTTACCAACCTGCGCAGCAGGAAGATGGTGAGGATCCCACAGACCCCAGCCTGCCAGGTTCATTTGGTGGGGGGGAGGGGCCAGGAGGAAAGCCATAAGCCATGTAGCCAGCTAGAGTGTGACCCACAAACAGGAGGAGAAGAAACTCAAGAAGCCCATAGACCACCCATGTGTCTCCACATGCAACCTGTGAGGATCTCAAACTGAACAGAAATAGGAAGAAGAGACATTCATTTCGATTGATACAGATTTTATTTTGACTTACAAACACTCAGCAAAAAAAATTGATCAATAGCAATGCAAAAATACTGAGAGGTCCACAGAATTTAAGGAAGGTCTCTAAGTATTGCACCAGGTCTCCTGAAGGAAAGGCACCAATGGCCAGCGCTCATTAAAACACCTATTTGTATTCTTCTGTCTCCATCAGTCTTAACAGGTTGTATCTTATTGGATTTTATTATATGTGATAATATAAGCAAAACCTTTTATAGACAGGGAGATTATATAGAAACCATGGTTCATTTTCTGTTAGCTGGTTCTAAATACCCTGTAATACTATCATTCTCTTGAATGGTTTTACAGTGTCTTGATATGTTTGGTGCTACAGTATACGAAGTTGTACTCAAAGATTTCAAGGAAAGAGACACTATGATAACTACTTTTATGTCAGGATATCTTGAGATGAAACACTATTTTGTTTAAATGGTTATGTTTTGACCTGCGCTGTTCTGTTGTTGTGCCCTTTTTTATCTCAATCTCGCTTTTTTAATTAGTTACTTTTTTATTCTTAATTTTTAATTAAGGGAAAATAAAAAAATAGCAGGATACATTATAGTAACCTACTTTGATTTCCTATTAACTTGATTTGAAACCCTGTGTTGCCTTCACCATTTTGCTTCAACTGATTTTCCCCTATTCTGCTTTGATAGATAGTACCAAGTTCGAAAGTATAGGCAACAACTGTGAAGACAGTAAGATTCATTATGACGCCCATTCTGGTTGACTATTATCTTCTTTAAAGTCCTTTAAAGTCTCCAATGTTTTGGTGGTATTCTCTATTGTTTTGTTCAAATTTATTATAACTGATGATATAGGCAATTCTTCTTAAGATAGCAAGAAGCAGTATGGTAACCATTATTGATCACCTTGTATTTTGTTTTTACATTATCTATTATGTCCATCCTTTTGATTTGACTGACTCTGTTCTGATATGTCGCATTTGGTTTTACTCGCTTCAAAAGAAGTCATAAGAACTGTGGAAGTAATAAAACCCAAAATGTGTAATTGTCATTGTACAAAAGAAAAGAAAAGAAGGTGCTCTAAAGGTTATGTTTGAGTGTATAAGATGGATAACCATATTACTGAGTTTTCTGTATCATTGAACAAAATTGTTTGCACTCTAACTGTGTGAAAGCCCACTTTATATGCTTTAATTTTGTAACTTGAACAACTATTTCTAAGATGAGAATATGTAATCTATTAGTGATTTCTTACTGTTTATTTTTTAAATTTTGTATTATTTGAACCCTTTTTCTGTTTTTTTTTTCTTTTTCTCTTTAAACAAAAACAAAAAACAAAAACAAACAAACAAAAAAACCACCTATGGAGACCCACCATTCTCCAGCCGCATCTGTGTCAACTTAACGTGCTGTCCTGAATGAATGGTTTAGATTCCCAGCCACAGCTGCCTTTCCAGAACTGTATCTTTCATCCTGTAGATTGCTATTATGGTATTTTGATGTGCATTCAAATATGTCTTTAGCAAAGATTTGGCTTCGTGATTAGGTCTTTTTATAGAATTAAAATGTCAGTATAAATGTTCTAGCCATTAGGCATTGCTGCATTGGTAATGTAATCTGGCTTTCTTTTGTATCTTTGGGCCAGACCTCAGCTCCTGAGCCCCATTCTAAGAGTTTTAATGGTCCAACCATATAAGAGCATAGACATCTTCATTTGGTTTGTTCCTTGGGCTTTTATAACCTTTTTATTTTTACTACAGGGGGAAATTAAATTTTTCTTGTTGACAAAACAGGTAAGTCCCTTGTGCTCTTAAATTCCATTTTAGTACTTAGATAAAAAAAAAAACCTCGCGTTGCATGGAGGTTAGTAGTATATAAATATCTAGTAAATATAATCATAATGGGATCTATAAAAGGCTTATGTCAAAGGCTGCATCATTTCACCTGGTTTCTAATTTTTGGGGCACTATTCCCCATAATTCTATCTTTGGTTACTGGTGCCTACGTGTTTAATATGTTTTTACATTTTTATCTGTCAGATCATGGATTCCAAATCAAGCTGATGCTTCCTGATGGATTTCAACCCATTCCAGCACCTGTGCTATCAATCCTGTCCTCGGGAGAGCAGGCAGTGAGGGCATTTCCTGGGTCCTAATCCGTGAAGATTGAAGTTTTTCATAATGAAGGTGAAGATCTGCTCTTTTTTTTTTTTTTTTTTTTTTGTCTTTTTCGTTTTTATCGGTACCGGGGACCGAACTCACGACTGCCTGCTTGCAAGGCAGGTGCTTATGCCGCTGAGCTAAATCCCCAGCCCCGAAGATCTGCTCTTTATTGCTGTCCTTACTTGCTAACACTTTAGGACCTGACCCTCCCTTTATGTACTAATCTTATCATTGCAAAGGCAAGGCAGGCTGTATCAGCAAGGAGGCATCGTAATATGATCAAAAGTGAAAATAGTTGCAGATCCATATCTTATATTAGGAACAACACCCCTAATACATCAGAATGAAGTCTCCTAAAAGTGTCATACTTATGACTCAATAGACATTTACCAGCCTATAGTCCACCCAATGGAAGCCAGAAACCTGGCCTTACTGTTCGTTAAATGGTCAGTCTATCTTCATTAGATTTGTGTCTCACTCAGTTATTCTCCTCCAAGGACTATGGCCTCTTCCCTATTTTCTCTCCTTTCAAAACTAAATTTTTTGTCTGTAAATATGCTCTTCTATGTCAGTTTTAATTTCTATATCACAGAAGCAAGTTCCCATGCATGTTCTGTGTCAGGTACCAAAAGCTGAGAGAAAGAATGCACTGTGCATTGGAGAGATATTCCTCAAAGAAACAAAATTTCAGCCAGATAGAATAAATCATAGAGTTGTATTTCATAGCATACTGACTATACTCAAGAAAAATGTATTGTAATTATAAAATTGTTTACAATTTAGATTTTTAGCCAATACAAATGTGAAATTATGGAGAGAAAGAGAGATTTTATATATATATATATATATATATATATATGTATTATTCAAAACTGAACTTAAATTTCATATGTATTCAAAAGAAATAGAAGATAAATATGAGTATTTTAAAATAAATGCTTTGTTGTTAATAAAAATCTTTTTTTCCAGTTTTCTCAGGAATGAAACCACAGGATTAAATTATGTTCCTGAAATTACTTTTCCAAGGTTTTCTTGATGTGCAAAGTTAATAAATGAATAATCAGTGGAATTATTTTGTTTGCTTTTTGGTAAGTATTCTTAAAGTGAATGATGCTATTTGTTTTGTTCTTTATTTTTCTCTAATTTTTATGTTGTCGGAAGCTAAAAGAGTGACTAAAGCTTCAGTAGTCACCTGATTTAATATGAAAGAAGCCAAAAACTTATAATAGGTAATAAAGAAAATTATGAAGAACTTGATTTTTCTATGCATTGGAATGTCTAGTCCAGTAAATCTAGATTATTTATCTCTGGACTTGATAAAATCTGCATTTCTGCCAATATTCCTTGTGATATTCTTAAGGGATAAAAACTAACTGTGAATTAACCAAGAACTTGACACAGGACTGCTTTATGCATCTTTGGAAAAAATGGAGATAAGGTGTTGGCCAGAGCACAGGAAACAAGAGCAAACACAGACTAAGGGATTAAAGCAGAATAAAAAATTTCTGAAAACAAAGGAAATAAAAAAGATAACTTATAGAATGAAATAAAATATTTGCCAACTATCTTCTAGCACAGAATTGAAATATAGAATGTGTAAGGAACTTGAACAATTTAACAGGAGTGTAATTCTATTACAAAAGGATCAATGATTTGAAAAGAAGAAACACAGATGGTCAAAAAATACATGAAAATTTCTTCAATACTATTAGCTTTCAGAGAAACACAAGTCAAATCTACAAAATATCATCACTGTAGCCTTCATTGAAACCACTTGTATGTTCCACAAAGACTAAAAGTAGACCTAGCACGTGGCCGACCGCCCTCCTCTGGGTATATACCCATGGGAATGATATCAGCATATCAGAGATATTGCATACCAGTGTTTACTACTGCTCTATTCACAATAGCTAAGATAAAATATCACTCTAAATAACCAGCAATGGGTTGTTAAGAAAAATAAAGTATATGTACACAATTGGCTATTTTTCAGCTGATGAAAAAATCAAATTTATAAAGTAGTACAAGGGAAGGAACTAAAGAATACCATGTTAAGTGAAATATGTCAAGCTCAAATAGACAAAAGTCACACGTGCTCTTTTAGATGTGGATGTTAAAATATTGAATTATTACTAATAATCAGTGGAGATTGGGCAATGAAGAATGTATAGATAAAAAAAGGCTAGGGCCAGGGTTGCTGGCACATATCTGTAATCCCAGAATTAGGAAGGCTGAGGCAAGAGAATCTCTGCTGGTTTGAGGCTAGCCTGGGCTACATAGTGAGATCAGGACTAGCCTGCATTACATGGCAAGACTATCTAAAAAAAAAAAAAAAAAAAAAAAAGCTAAATTGTATTAGTACACATTATATCAATATACTAAAATGGCGCACTGTGTATCAGTTGGTACAACTAAAACATGTTAATAAAAATAAATAAAATTTTAAAAAAGGTATTGTTGGTTGGCTCTTGAGGATTGACAAGTGGGAACTTCATATCTCCCTCAATTCTGTAATAGTTACACAAACTTTTCTTCCAAACTATAGATTCATGACCTTCCTTATCTTAGAACATTTACTTCTGCAAACTTTAATTTAAAAATTCTTCCTCTTCCCTTTGAGATGTAAACATTCTAGAATATAATTATGGCTCCTGACTTGACCTGCGTATTAGTGTTGCATTTCTTAACTAATTATCAAGAGAAAATGGTTCCTTGGATCCCAGTTTATGCGATGTTTAGGATCCTGAGTTTGCAAGTTAATCACATTGATTAGCCTCAGCTAGTGGCTTCATATCTTGATGGCGTCTTTGGAAATGCTACTTGCACAGGAAACTAAAAGCAAGCAGAATGAATACACACAACATGTTAGACAGAACTGTGTTTTCAATAGGCTACTAAGCAGGCCTGCAAAATCCAGATCAATTTTAAAGTAATTTCTGAATTCACAAAACAGACAAAAGTAAGGAATGGGCTATGAAACTTGGTTTATCAAGAGAACATTCTGCATCCTCTAAAATCACTTTAGATGAGAGAGGGACATCAAGAAAGGAATGAATTTCTCAGGGTTCTGACTTGTGGACCCTTGGATGCACCACACAAATAAGTTATTTGGCAAGATTACAAGAAGATTTTTAAAATTGTGATTCAAAAAAACTGCATTTCTCTGAAGCATAGAATCTACACAAATAAGAAGGTATAATATTAGAGTCCCATCATAGACAACTATCAACTTATGCTTTTTTTTACCCCATTTTCCTCACCAGAGGTTGTTTCTTCAGATTGCTTTGTTTCCATTTCATCATCCATATTACATATGTAGGGGGCATACGAAACATTAAAGTCTCAGACTTCAGATAATGAGATGAATTTTGAAATATAAGAAGCAATATTGTATTAGAGAAATGGTAAGTATATTCTCCTTAGCACAATAAATGTGCAGTTCACTTTGTGTAGGTGTGTGTGTGTGTGTGTATGTGTGTGTGTGTGTGTGTGTGTAACTACAGAAGGTAATTGTGTCGAAATTAACTAAATCTCACTTAATTTGTTTCTTTTTATTTCACAAAGCAACCCTTTGAGCTTGAACTAGGGTTTTGCCTACTTAGAATAGACCATATTTTCTAGAGTCTCTAAAACCAATGCATGCTTATGTGACTAAGTTCTAGCTAATGAGTTATAATAGTATACAGTTTATAAATGTTCAGGAACATTGATTAAAAGGCATGTTTTAAATGATTAAACATTGATTAAATGTTCTTTTCTTTCATTTAGACTATGACACAATGAGTAGATATTCAGAAGCTAGACTTGATCACATTTTGAAAATTCATATACAAGAGATCACAGGAGAAAGCTGAAAAAGAGCTTCTACATCATTAATATAGTGTTGACCTACAGCTTTTAAAAGTAAGACTATAAAACATCTGAGAAAGGAATGTAAGAAAGCCTGTCTTAGAGTATTCTATTGTGTACAGCTAATTTCCAGTAACATGATGAATATTCACTTGCAGAATTATGTGTGATGATAAACTCCAAAAACATCTAAAATTCTTTAATTGCATGCAAGATGAGAAGGGCAACCATAACATTTATTATTTAATATTGTTTAAAAATGAAATCATGGTATATCTTAGTTACTTTCCTCTCGTTGCTGAGATAAAGTGCTGATGTTCAACTTTATGAAAGAAAAGATTCATTTAACTCACAGGTTTTTGTTTGTTTGTTTGTTTGTTTGTTTTGTTGTTGTTGTTGTTTGGGTTTGGTTTTTTTTGTTTGTTTGTTTCAGTGCATAATCAGCTGGCTCCAAGACTGGGTGCCATGGCTGAGGGTCCGTTGTTCATGTCGGCCTTAAACAGCAAAAATAGAAAGGGCAAAAAGGAGGAATCAAACCTCCTATTTTACTATGCTTTACTATGCTATGCTATGCTACACTATACAATACTATATTATGTTATGTTATATATTATATTATATTATATTATATTATATTATATTATATTATATGTCAGCTCTGCCCTGAGAGGGTGCAGCGCTCCTACCACCAATCCCAGAACTAGACAATGAACCAATCACACAAGCTAGATTCAGCTGCCTCCATGACTGCATGAGGCTTGTCTTCCTAACTATCTTGTTAGGAACATGGAATATATAATTTTTTAGAAATTAAAAATGCACGTTAAAATGGTAGTTTATGTAACTTCTGGGAAAAATCACTCAAAATTGAAATAGCATATATAGTAACCACTTATAAACTAAAAGTATAAATATTAATAATTTAAGTATAAACTGATGATAACCATTAAAATATAATAAAAATACTTATCTGCAACTACAACAAACTATAATTTCTCTAGTGTGTATCTTAATGAAAAATTTCTTTCATATATATTTCATATGACATTTGCATATTTACTAAAATTGATAAAAGTAATCAATCATTCATGAAATGGAAAGGGCTTAATATCTCCACTATTTACTGATATTGAATAAAAAATGTAACAATTCCTGAAATGGAAAACTAAACATGAAAACTGATATTTATTGCAATGTGAATAATAAATATGTAAATAAAGAGGGAAGTCAAAATTGGTTTGATATGTGCTGGCAGGCTGAAAAGATATTTGGTGACCTATTTTCTAAAATGGTGACAATGCTTATCTCTAGTATAGTTGGAATTTGAAAATATGTGTGTTAAATAAAACAAGTGATAGTTATTTCAAAAGCATTTCTAATTTTTGTATTTTAAAGAGCACAGAACAAATCAAAACAGATCAAATCAGATCAGAAAAGAATAATACAAGTAACACAGGATTTCAAAATAAGACTACAGAAATCAACAGTGGCTAAGTTTCTTATTTTTAAACAGTTGTTTGTATTGTCACAGGATGAAGTCAACCAAGACAACATAGTATAAAACTGATCAAAAAAAAAAAAAAAGAATAAAACCACACGTTCAGAAAATCAGCAATGGCTACCATAATATCTCTTATTCTCTTCAAAATAGCTGTCCCTATCTTCACATATTATATTAAATAATGCAAAACAGACTAAAATCAATCAAAACAAAGAATGAAAGCTATACTGGGATTCACAACAAGATGATAGGAAATCAGCAAAGGAAACTATAATGTCGTCTCATTTTCTTCAAAGTATATATTATTACCATCACACACAATAAAATCAATTCTTTTAAATTCTAATTAGGAGAAGTTCTAGGCATGTATAAGCCCATTCATGTAAATCTGCCCTTTCTGCATTAGAGAAAAAAAATCCAAAACAAAACAAATTACCAGAAAAGAAAAAACAAAACAAACAAACAAACAAAACAAAACAAACAAACAAACAAAAAATGAAGAACCCAAAACAATGATGATATAGGTTTTCAAAAGAAGGTGGTAGGTACATAACTAAGGTTGTTATTTTGCATAGTTATCTTCAAAGGAGTTACTCAAATTACCAGATACAAACATGCAAAGTTGATCCAATCCTATAAACGTTAAGTCCTTGGTTCTAAGAACTAAAAGAATCAGTAGCACAATCATCTTAAGATATCTTAATTGTGTACATACAAATTTAAAATTTTTCTTTTTCCTTCATTTCTCCTTTTCCCTATTTGATTTATTTTTTTCCTGTTTAAGCAGTTTCTTATCCTTTCACAATATCTATTGAAGATTGTGTATCTAATTTACTCTATTTCTCATACTAGGAAGACCATATAGTATTTACACATGTGAATTTGATTTATTTCACTTATGAAAATGGTCACAAGTCACATCCATTTACCTTTAAAAGCATCAATATAATCCTTCTTTATAGTTGAGTAGTACTCCATTATATAAAATATCACATCTTTTTTATCCATTCCTCAGTTAATGGGCAATTAGTTTGTTTCCAAGATCTGGCTATTACAGATTGTGCTGCTATAAACATGGGTGCACATATATCACTGTGGTGTGATATTTTCAGTTCTTCTGGGAATATGCCCAGAAGCTGGAATAGCTGAGTCAAATGGGACTTCCATTCCCAGCTTTTTGAGACATCCCCAGTCTGATTTCCACAGTGGTTTCACAGTTTACACTCCCACCAACAAGTAGGAGATTTCCTTTTCCCCTACTGGTGATTTTCTTGATCCAGCCATTCTTTCCAGAATGAGATGGAATCTCAGTGTTGTTTTAATTGTGTTTTTCTAATGACCAATGATTCTGGACAGCTTTTCATGTATTTATTTGCCATTTGTATTTTTTTTTTTCAGTTGAGAAAAGTGTATTAATCTCAGAGTCCCATTTTTGGACTGGGTCTTTGAATTTTGGGTATCTGATTTTGTTTTAAATTATCTATATGTTTAGGTAGAAGTCCTGTGTCTGAGGGAGAATTGACTAAGATTGTTTTCCCAATTTGTGAGTTTTCTTTTCTTGGTGTTGGAGATTTCTTTTGACATGCAGAAACATATTGTTAAATAAGATCCCAGTTATTGATTCTGAGAAGTATTTCTTGAACAGTTTGGTTTTTGTTTATGAATTCTCTTCCTATCTCTATGTCTTCAAGATTTCTACCTACTTTGTCTTCCAGCAGATTAATTTTTTCTATATTTAGATCTTTGATTCATTTTGACTTCAGTTTAGTGCATGGTGATAAACGTGGGTCTAGTTTTAGTTTTTAATATATGGAAAGTGAAATTTTTCCAGCATCACTAATTAAGGAGACTATCTTTCTTTTATAAAACATGATTGGCCCCTATGTCAAAGATAAGGTGGCTAAATGTGTGATTTTATCTTATAATCTAATTCATTGATCTTCAGGTCTGTTTTTATTCCAGTGCCATGCTGATTTAGCATAGTAGCTTTGAAGCATAACTTCAAGTCAGGGACAGTGATTTCTCATGCCTTGCCTTTGTTGCCCACAATTTCCTTTGCCATTTATGGATGTTTTCTCTAGATCTCTGAGGTATGCTAATGGCACTGTGATTTAAATTGCATTAAATATGTATAACAATTTTGGGAGAAGGACATTTTCACAATGTTTTTTTCTTCCTATCCATGGACAAGGAATATCTTTCCATTTTCTGTGATCCTCTTTCTTTTTTCAGAGTACTGTAATTTTCCCTGAATAGAGCTTTTGATTCCTTTGTTATTTTCATTCACTATTATTATTATTATTATTATTATTATTATTATTATTTTGGATTGTAAAGGGTGTGACATTTCTTACTTTTATTTCAGTGAGTTTGTTGTTTGAATAGAGTGAGGCTATTGAAATTTGAGTGTTGACTTTGTATCCAGCTACATTGCTAAATTTGGATATTATACCTATAAGGCTCTCAATGGAGAGCCTTCAGTTTAGTGCATGGTGATAAACATGGGTCTAGTTTTAGTTTTTGATATATGGAAAGTGAATTTTTGGGTCTTTTAGGTATTGTGTCACTAACAAATAATGATAATTCAACGTCTTTTCCTATGCTTATTCATTTTATTTCTCTCTCTTGTTTAACTGTTTTGACTAATATTTACATGCTTATATTGAACAGGAGTGGTGATAATGGACATCCTTGTATTGTTCCTGATTTTAAAGTAAATGCTTTCAGTTTTGACCATTTAATATGATGCTGGCTGTTGTTTTATCATAGATGGCTCTTATCAGACTCAGATAAAGAGTATCTATTCCAATTTTTGGTAAGGTTTTTTTTCATGAACCAGAGTTGGACTTTATCAAAAGTTTTTCTGGATCTCTTAAAATAATCATGTGATTCTTATTTTTGGTTCCATTGAAATTATGTGTTACATTTATTGATTTGTGTATGTTGAACCATCACTATATTCCTAAGATGAATCCAACTTGGTTTTGAGGTATAATCTTCGTTATGATTTGCTGTATTCTGTTTGCCAGTATTATATTGAGAATTTTTGCATCTATGTTCATTAGGTAAATTGGCCTATAGTTCTCATTTTTGCTTGGGTCTTTCTCTGGGTTTGGTATTAGGTCAATACTTGTTTCCAGGAGTGAGTTAGGGAGAATTACTTCCCTTTCAATTTCACTGAAGAGTTTTAAAAAATTTGGCATTACACCTTTCTTGAATTTCTTGTAGAATTCTACAGTACATCCATCAGGTCCTGGGCTTTTCTTTGTTAGTAAGAATTTAATTACATTTTTAATCTTTAATTAAAATTGGGTTATTCAGAAATTTTACATTTTCTGGATCCAGCTTTGGTAATTCATGTGTGCCTACTAATCTATTCTTTTGTTGTCAAACCTGTGACAGTAAAGGTTTTCAAAGTAGATATTGATGATCTTCTGTATATTTGTTTTATAAAGCTGGTTGCTCCCATATTTGGTGCCTATGTATTTCAGATCGTTCTATCTTCCTTTTGAAGTTTTTGCTAACTAGTATGTAGTAAAATTATTTATCTCTTTGATCATGATTTGAAATTTACATTCTTTGCAAACATAATAACTATCCCTGCTTTTTTTGCATTCCTGTTGCATGAAGTATTGTTTTTCATCCTTTGATTTTCAGTCTATGAATTTCCTTTTGTATTAGATTGGTTTCCTGTATACAGGATATGGTTTCTTGGTCCATTATGCCAGAATATTCATTTTAATTAATGAATTGTGGCCATTTACATTAATGCTTATATATATATATATGAACTTATTTTTGTTTTTGTCGCATTATCATTCTGTTCTTTACCTTTACCCTCAGTTTGTTTGTCTGGCTTAGTGTTTTTTTTTTCTGTTGGTATTTTGAAGTCATAATGTTTATGATTTTTTTTGTTGGTATTCTTGAATTCATAGTTTTTATGTCTATCTAGGTTATCTTTCAGTATTCTTTAAAGATTTGGCTTGGTGGTCAAAAGTTTTATAGCTGTTTTTGTCATGGAAGTATCTTACTTCTCCAACTATGTTGAAGGACAGCTCTGTCAGGTACATCAGTCTGGGCTGGAAATAATTTTCTTTAGGCTTTGAAACACTTTGCTCCAACTTTCTTGATTTCATTGTTTGTGTTGACAAATCTGCTGTGATTCTCATGGAATTTCCTTTATAGATGATCTGTCTCTTCTCCCTAGCAGCTTTTAATATTCTGTTCTTATGTTGGATTTCTGGGATATTAATTATTATATGTCTGGGTGTAGATTTATTTTGGTTATGGCTACTTGGAGTGCTACATGCTTCACTTATCTGTACGTCATTTTCTTTTCACATATTTGAGAAAAATTTTATCTATGTGTAAGTAGTCTTTTGATATCATTTGTTGTCACTTTCTTTTTGTTTATACCTAGCAACCTTATATTGTTTTTCTTTGCATCATCTTGCAACTTCTGAATTTCTGATTCCTTATTATTTTTAATGATCTTTCCTTTCCTGTTCACTAGCTGCAATCTTGTCCTCAGGGTCTGAAAGTCTGTCTTCATTTTCATCGAGGCCATTTTGCCAGCTTTGATGGAATTTTTGATTTTCTGGATATCTCTATGAATCTGTTTCATGCATTTTGTTCCTATCTTATATTGTTCATTCAAGGTTTCCATCTTTTTGCAGTGCTCCTCAAGTTTTTAAAATATGCCTTCCTTAGATGTGTTTAGCATTTCTTTTATTATGCTTGTCATTTCTTCTTTTACTTGGGAACTTGTTTCTGATCTGCTTTCTATGCAGCTTTCTGTAGTAGTTTCTTATTTCTGCTGTTATCATTTCAGAGGTTTCAGGTGTATGGCTTACATTTTCTTCTATATCCATGCCTCCTAGGCTTGTTTGAGATGGATTGGAAGTTTGAGACTGCATTTTGATCTTTCCTTTTGTTATTTTTCTGTATTATTCTGGAGAAGCTGAATGCAAGGTATCAGTTGCTTCCTGGGTTGAGGATATCTGTCCCTACTGCATGGGAACTCCAGTTGAGTGGAAGTCATTAGTCAGTCCTCACCAGGTCCCTGGTGGCACCTGAAGGTTCTGCAAATGTAGAGAGTAGGCTGGGCCAGCCTTCAGCAAACCCTACATGGTACTGAGAAACTCCTTAGCTGCTTGACTCTACCAGGACTCTACCAGGTTCTGAGTGGTGTACCAAATATGAAAAGCTAGATGGAGTGGGCTATGTATGCCTTCAGTTCATGCCACACAGTACACCAAAGCTCCATAGCTTCTTGGGGTCACTGTGAAGGGCCCTACCAGCTTCCAAATGAAGTGTAAAGGTTGCATGGCTGGATGGGGTACATTGTGCTGGCCTTTGGCTTGAGCCTCTGATTGCAGGCAGCTCTCTGTCCATTTGGAGTCTTTGGGGACAGCCCAACCAGGCACCTGGGAACCTCTCCAAAGAACCCAGCTGATTCGTGATGCTAGGCCCTACCAAGTTCTAAATTATTTGCTGAGGTTGCACAGTCAGATGGGGTTTACTGTGCATGACTTTGGTTTGAGCCCTTGAGCACAGGCAGCTCTCTAGCCATCTCATAAGCATTTCTTATCTTTGCTAAAGACGATCATAAAACATAATTATAGGAACAAGATACTTTATCTTTAATATCATAAAAAATGCTTAACTTCTTCAAAATGCTAATTTAATGAGAAAACTTCATTAACTTGTTTGAGTCAACTTGTCTCTGTGCTTTATTGTAATAGAAAAATTGAATTTGGGATGGCTTTTCCTCCTTAATTTTTCTCTCAAAATTACTAGAGTGACTCAGTCTTCATAAGTGTAATATAATTAATAATTTTATATAGCACAAAGTGAAAATTTTCAATTTTTAAAGTGAATGGTCTTATCTAGCTTATCTAGTAATCTTTCATGTCAATCAGTGAACTAGTATGAAAATATTACTTCAGAAAACTTACATACTTTTATTTACATCATGAAATATAAAATGAAGTACACCAAGAACTGTTAAGATTCATACTGCTGCCAACAGACTAATTATGAGATCTATGAAAATGGCCTGAAAAACATACAAAAACTAATATCAATCTTTGGTGATATAGATACCAGAAAATAACTAAATTTAACTAAAATTCAAGAAATTTTCTTGTGTGAAAAAAGTGTTTCTTCAGAATTCTGGATTATCTAACAGTATTTTTGAATGAATTACTAAGTTCTGACCTAACATACTTATTTTCCATCATACCTATTTATTACTACTCTCCATCATGCTCAAATAGTAGCAGTGACTGAAGCAGGAAAACAAATTCCCCCATTATAGGTAGCCTTTAAGTTTACAATTCCTTCTCATGCTTACCAAAAGTGACCCACAACAATTTCTCACACTCAGACAATTCTTCACATTCCTGAAAAGGTTCCAAAAATGACTAAGTCACAGGAAGAATACAATGTGAATTTGTGTGTACATGTATTTGAAAGGACTGGAATACATTTCTGTGTGCCAAATAACTTTTTTTCCAAATTTGAAATATATGGCCTGTGGAATATGCTTTATTTCAACTATTATGTTTCCCTAGAGAAAGAATGTTTCCTTTCTATTTCCTGGAAATGATCCTTATATTTGAAACCCATGTTATTCTATGGTTTGATTAAAATAAATGCACTCATACAATTGCTTTATCTGATCTAGAAAATTTTACTTTTTTAAACCAGGAGATATTATGAAACTCAATTATATTAGATTGATTTACACAAATGGTTTAAAAACAGTAAATGAAGCTTGAAGTGCTTAGACTATCTTGGACATAACAAATCAATATTAAGCTAAACAATAATGTTAGCATATAGCTACTTAGCATCTCACTAATCATTACTCACTTTCATCTGATCAATAAAACATAGTAATATTAGCAGAAGAATAAAGATGGCATGTAGATATATGCTTTAGAAGATTATTCTATCAATTGCCTAAGAGTTAAAACTTTTTGTTCATAAGGCATTTAGGAAAATGCTAAGTATCTGGATAATTATGTGTCTGATGTTTAAGATGTTAACAAGTTAACAATGTGTGAATCAAAATTACAAAATATTTAAATATTAAAACATTTGGAAATGAGGATACTATCAGAGAATATATCATTTTTACTTAATACATTTGATCAGATAATAATTTCCAAATTATTTCATTGTTGATAATTATATGCCTGAATATATTTTTCATTATTTAAATGTGTGGCCTTTTGTCAGTTAAGTTAGTTAGCCTTTTTACTTGAGCCTACAAATATAAAATAATCACTACTCTGTTCAGGAATGCTATGAAATGAGAAGAAAAACAGGAGTTGTTTTTTAAAGTGAATAAAAACAAATTAAAATGATACAGAATTTCAAAACAAGATGGTAGGAAATTAACAGTGGCTATTATATTCCAAATTACTGTCATCAAAATAGTTGCTTGGGTTATTGATAGAGGCATTCAAAATTGATCAAACAATACAAGCACTAATTGTTCCTCTCAATGAACTAATAGAATGAGTAATACAGTTGTCTTAGCTATCTTGAGTGTATATATTATGTATATTTTTTCTCTTTTTTTTTCTCTTTTCCTCATCCCAGTCACTCTTTTTTTTTTAGTACAATTTGTAGTATCTAAATCTGCAAGGACTAATTTCTAAAGTTATGTTTTGTATTACTCAAAAACAAAGAACAACTTTGTAAGAGAGAATATCAATATTTGTGAGACTTTCTTTCCTCTCTAACAAATTTTGATTTTAGCTTTCCTAATAACTCTTTATGCCATGGACTATTATAGTTTCATTTTTTTCTCTGAATTTTTTCTCAGTCTCTTGCAGTTTGCCTTTTCATGTGTAATCTATTAACTGGTGATATCTTACTGTTTTTTTGTTTTGTTTTTGTAGTTCTGTATTACTTGTACCCTTACACCACTTTGTTTTGTTTTGTTTTTTCTCTTTTTCCTTTTAAATAAAATTAAAAACAAAAGAATAAGAAGATATTCCAGTTTTTAGCAAGGCTGAATCAGCAGATTTCAAACATACCAAACAAAACAAAAGAAAATAAAACAATGAAAATGGCAAAGATATTTTTCCCTAAATGTCAAGGGTGCTTTATAGTATTGACTTTTCCAACTACCTATTTGAAACCTAAAATTTTAGGTACATGCATAAGAATATTTCTTTACTGATGGTATGGGGTCCAGTGTTTTTTCCAGAATGTTTAGAAAGCAAAACATTAATTTGATATAATCAATAAATGGACAAAAAGCATTCAAATCTATAATTGTAATTACTTCTATTGCAAGATACTTTTTAAATCTACTAATCCATCAATGGATTGGCTTTTTTGCTTGAATATAATAAAACTCACAATAGTAGAAATGCAATCATATTTGTTCATTTCCCAAATATTTATTGAGCACTTGTGTGATTGTTATACTTTGCATTGGTTGTATTGTGAAATGTGGAATATATGTGACCACTGACAATGTGAAAGAAAAAAATATTAGTTAATACAATTGCTAAAGTACAGAATATGGCTAAGTGATCTTGCTTTGTTTGCCGTAGCCTTAATGAAAAAAAAAGTTTATTTGTTTTAGCACATATCAATTATTCATAGTAGTAGGATTAGCATTTATTGTCATATATGCAGAGTATACCGCATCATCCCACCTTTCTACTACTGTAACCCCCCCTGTCTTCTCTCCCTTGCACCCTAGCTGCCACTTCATCCCTAGCAATTTGGATTCTATTTTCAAGTTTAATTCTTTTTAAAGTCCTCCCATGTGAGAGACAGTGTGACATTCTTGTCTTTCTGTGTCTGTTTAATGTCACTTACAATACGCACTCAGTTCTATTTTGCTGCAAATGACTGGAGTCCACCCTTCCTCATACCTAAATGATACAGCACTATGTCTCTAGACCATATTTTCTAAATCCATGTATCTGGTGACAGCCACGTTGCCTGTTTCTATGTTAGAGTTATCATGGAGTGCCAAAATAAAGGGCACTTAGGGTTCACTTTCCTATGCTGAGTCTTCCATTGCTGTGGAAGCATACCTAGAAGTGGAATAGCTAGATCACATGGTAGCTTCTTTGTTTGTGAGCAACTGGGATGCTATTTTTCATGGTAAACATATTAAATTACGTCTCCATCTTCTCATCAGAACTTATGTATTCATCTTTTAACCACAGTTATTCTAAATAGATGAATTCGTATCTTAGTTTTGACTTGCATTTTCCTTGCATTATAATGATAGATGAACTTTTTATACATTTATTTGCAATTCATTTTTTTTTAATCAGTACCAGTGATCGAACTCATGACCGCCTGTTTGCAAGGCAGGTGCTTATGCCGCTGAGCTAAATCCCCAGCCCTTATTGGCCATTCCTATTTCTCCTTTCAGGACATATTTATTCAGATATCTTGGCCATTTTTCAATTGGATCATTTTTATATTGGTATTTTGAATTCATTATATATTATGGATATCTACAGTATTCAAATGAGTATTTGATTACATTCTGTGTTATCTCTTTACTCTGCTAAATGCTTCCTTGTTGTATAAAAGGATTTTAGTTTGATATAATACAGTTTGTCAATTATTTCATCAGAAGTTTTCTTTTAGGGGTCTCCTCTATGAAATTAGTTTTTGAACCAATATCTTGAAATGTTTCTTTTATCTGTTTTTCTACAATGACTCAGAGTTTTAAGCTGTATATCAAATTGTTGATATATTTTGAGTTAATTTTAATAAGGTGAGAGATAAATATCATGCTTTAATCTTCTACATATGATTGTACATTTTTTCTAACACTATTTTCAAAAACTCTGTGTTTTATCTAATGATCTTTGTGGCAAACCAATTGACTGAATATGTGAAATAATTTATTTCTGGGTCCTCTGTTCTCTTCCATTGATCTATGTGTTCTATTTTCTTATTATCATTCTGGTTTTGTTTGTACAGTCTGTTAAATATCTTCATATTTTAACAGAAAATGATCCACCCAGGATATAAGATAGTGTTGGTTGCTTGACTGTGTAAATAAATCATCAGGGTACTTTAGTTTTTGTTTCTTCTGTTACCCAAGTAATCCCCAGTTTACTTCAATTTCTGCGCTTCTGTTTCTCAGAAACAGCTGCTCACTATGATGCACACTGTAAGAATCAGTCCTCAGATGACAAGCCACCTTGTCTATGTACTTCTGATTTTTCAGTCTTACAAATGCCTCCCTCTCTGAGGCTTTGAGCTAATTTTTCTCTTTTAAAAATATTTTATATTAACACATACTAATTATATACTTTATTGATGTTCAGTTAAATATTTTCAAACGTGCATACATCATATAGTAGTTATATCCAAAAACCATTTATTTAACCTTACCACCCCATTACAAGTGTCATTCTAGAGCTAGACTCTAGGAATTTACATATCCTATGCAAGTCCTTTAGTACAGAGATACACCTATAGCGCTAGAGAAGCTCTTTTCTACCTAACATGACCTATCGCCCACTGGATAGAAATAGGAGAAAAATTTGAGACCTGATGAATACTGTAAGCTAGAAGGACTAGTGGACAGTTTTCTGCTTTATTTTGAAGTGCTGACACTAACATTTTGAAAAAAGGGATCTTAACTCTTTTATGATCATACAGAAATTGTCTATTTCTCACCTCTCTCTGCTATACATATATATATATATATATATATATATATATATATATATATACTTTTTGAGACAAGTCTCACTATGCAGTTCACTTGGGATCACTGTAGCCCAGGCTGGTCTTGAACTTTTCACAATTCCCTTGCCTCAGCCTCCTGAGTGCTGGCACTGGAGTGTGCCACCACACTGGTTAATATAGTACTTGTTATTTAGAAGGAAAACATGATTCAATTAATTCAAATAAGTCATTTTTAGTGATAAAACAGATAATTGTTTGTAGATCAAAATGTGCCAAAGCAAGAAACACTGATGGAGAGATTTTCACAGAGTTATTGAACTTAGCATAAAGCCTATAACAATTCCTTGACCTTGCATATAAACCATAAAATGCCTACTTCGTAGAAGCCTTGCAGATAGACTCCCATTGAAACAGTGAAACAATAGGAGGTTTTTAAAGGAATTATTACTTTTAATTTTAAACATTGATAAACAAAAACAATGATGCAGAATTTCAAAATAAGATAACAGGACATTATCAATGCTTAATATATTACGTATTGTTATCTTCAAAGTAGTTGTTCAGGTTACAGAATATAGGCACACTTAATTGATCAAACAGTATAAGTAAAAACTATTTTCTCAATGGACCAAAAGAAGTCAGTAGTATAATTCCTTAGCCACCTTTTGTGTGTGTGTGCACGTGTTTGTGTGCATGTTTGTGTGTGTGTGTGTGTGTGTGTGTGTGTAATGTTTCCTTCCTTCTTTTCTCCTTTCACACATCCCAGTTGTTCTTTCCTTTTACACAGTTTCTTTCCTTTTCACAATATCTATTGTAGATTTTGGATCTTTCTTTTTCAGTGTCTGGTGATAGGAAGATAATACAATGTTTACATGTGCAAGTTTGATTTATTTACTTATGAGTATGGACTTCAGTTACATACAATTTACTATAAAGCCTCAAGTTTATTCTTGTTTATAACAGTAATACTGCATTATCTAAAAATACATCTTTTTATCAATTCTTCAGTTGATGGGCATTTCAGTTGTTTCCAAGATTAGCTATTATAAATTGAGCAGCTGTAAACATGAGTGCACATATATTGCTATGGTATGATGTTTTGAATTTTTTGGGAAAATATCCAAAACATGAATAGCTGGATTAAATGGGAACTCTAATCCTAACTTTCTTAGGAACCTCCACACTGATTTCCACAGTAGCTACGCCAGTCTACATTCCCACCAACAGTGGACAGTGTTCCTTCTTCCCCACAGCCCTGCTATCCTTTGTTATTGGTTGATTTCTTGATGATAGCCATTATTTCCAGGGTGAGATGGAATCTCAGGGTTGCTTTAGTTCACATTTCTCAAATGACAAATGATATTGAACATTCTTTCCTATATTTATTTGCCAGTTGAATTTCTTCATTCATCTCATATGTCTTTTTTTATTGGGTCTTTGAATTTGTCAGTGTCTGAATTTTTTTTTTTTTATTGTTTATATGTTCAAAATACAAGACCTTTCTCTAAGGAACAACTGGATAAATATTTTTCCTACTCAGTGGGTTTTTCTTTCACATTGTTGTTGATTTCTTTTGATATGCAAAAGTTTTTAAATGTGCTGAGATCCCAGTTGTTGTCTTTGAAGTACTTCCTGTGCAGTTTTTTGTTCATTTACTCTGTTTAATCCTTTTTCTTCAGGATTTCTACCAATTTTCTCTTTCATTAGATTTAGTGTTTCTGTTTTAATATTTAGATCTTTGATCCATTTTGACTTTTTTGTGACAAATATGGTTCTAGTTTTAGTCTTCAGCATGTGAAAAGCCAGCTTTTCCAGCATCGTTTAGTAAAGAGTCTATCTTTATTTCAGTGAACATGTTTTCCCCCTTTGCCACAGATAACGCTACTGACTGTGTTGAGTAGTTACCTTTACATCCCCCAATCTGTTTCTTTGATCCTCAGATCTGCCTTTATTGCCAGGACCACCCTGATTTTATCACAGTAGCTTTGTAGTATAATTTCAAGGCAGGGATTGTGATGCCTCCTGCCTTGTTATATTGCCCAGGATTGCCTTTGCTATTCTAGATCTCTTCTGCTTCCCAATTAATTTTAGGAATGTTTTCTCCAGATTTGTGAAGTGTGCTAATGATATATTGAGCAGGATTGCATTAAATCTGTGAAATAGTTTTAGCAGTATGATCATTTTCATTATGTTAAATCTTTCTTCCATGAACAAGGGCTATCTTTCCATTTTCGGGTATCATCTTCAATCTCTCTCTCTTTTTTTTAGAGTGTTGTAAGTTTCAATGAGCATGTCTTTTGTTGATTCTTAATTTTTTGGATGTTATTGTGAAGTGTATAGTTTCCTTGATTTCACTGTCACTAAGCTTGTTGTTTGTGGAGAGGATTGCTATTAATTTTTGATTGTTGATTTTGAATCCAGATATGCTACTGAATTTTGGTTATCAATTCTAGAAATTGTTTGGTAAAATTTTTGAGGTCTTCTCTATAGAGTATCATGTTATCTGCTAAAAATGATAATTTAACTTCTTCCTTTTCTGTGTCTATTCCTTTTATTTCTTTCTCTTATTTAATTGCTCTGTCAAGTGTTTCCAGAAATATACTGAATAGGAGTGTTTATAGTTGATAGTGGACATCTTTATTTTATTCCTGATTTTAGAATGAAGGCTTTTAGTTTTTGTCTGTTTACTGTAATGTTATCTGTTGGTTTGTCATAGATGGCTTTTATTGGATTGAAGTAAATACCATCTATTCTGATTTTCTGTAGGTATTTTTATCATAAACTAATGCTGCATTTTTCAAAAGCTTTTGCTGCATTTATTGAGATGATCATGTAATTTTTTTCTTGATTTTATTATAATCTTGATTTTTCTTGTAATTTTATTAATATGGTACATTACAGTTATTGATTTGCTTATATTGAAGCATCCCTACATTCCTGGGATGAATTCCACTTGGTCATATTATAGAATCTTCTTGATGTTTTTCTGCATTCTGTTTGCTAGTATCTAATTGAGAATTTTTGCATCTTTTGACCTGTAGTTCTCTTTTATGGTTGGGTCTTTCTCTTGTTTTAGTATCAAAGTACTACTTGCCTCCAGTAAGAATTCGGGCAATTGCTTCTCTTTCAATCTGACAAAAAAATTTAAGAATATTTGCACTAAATGTTCTATATTTTTTTTTTTAAATTAGGAAGTACCCAGGTATGGGGTCTGCCAGTGTAAATTTGATTCTTATTTCAGGTCCTTGGTGCCACTAGGTTCTTGGCCGTGGCACTGTTGTCACAGTATCAGGTATTATGATGCCTCTGGCTTTCTTACTTTGCTCGATTGCATTGACCATTTTAGGGTCATGTATGTTTGAATAGTTTTAGATATTTAAATTTTTTGTGAATGTTATGAATAAGATTGATTCATGAATTATATTCAATTAATTTCTGAGTGTTTTACATGAAAGTATTGGATTTATTTTTAGGAAGTAACTCTTTAAATGATGTTTTAAAAATTAATTCTTAAAATTAAGTAAATATCATCCTGCTTATTTCCTGTTGATATTAGCATCTGTACCTATATTTTACATTTTAATTCAAACATCAAAAATTTTTATTTCTGAAAATATTTAGCTGAAAATCAGCTATTTTATTTAGCTGAAAATCAGCTAAAAATTTTTCAACTGATATTTAAAAATTATTAAAAATAAAGTATTTATTGAATACTAGCTTGATAAATGATCTCTAGAATTATAATTATAAACTAATCATATAACTTCCACTTTTCTTTAATTAAAGATTGAAAAGTTTAAAGTTACTTTTTAAAGTTATAATATTGTTTAATGTAGTCATTTAAATTTTTTCTGGGTATCAGTTAGCATTTTTACTTTGGATAGCTGTGTCAGTTAAAAATGCACAAAGCTGGCTAAATGAATTTTTCTAGACTATTTTAATGTATGAACCAAAATGATCTTTCATTCCCAAGTAAATAAATTATGCTTTTAATGGAATTGAAATTATAATTTTTAATCTAACAATTTAATTTAATGTTCCATATCATATATATATCTGTGTGTGTGTGTGTGTGTGTGTGTGTGTGTGTGTGTGTGTGTGATATAATTGTGGATGAATCATAATTTAGTTAAATATCCTCATTTTTTCATATTACTTTTTCAGGCGATTGTCATATGAATACGCTCATAACAGCAGTTGATCATGGAGAAATATTTCACCAGGTTATATACTTAAAGTGGAATTGCTGAATCATAAAATATGTGTGTTATTAATTTGGGTAGGCATTATAACACCTTTGAATCTGGCGGAGTATTCCTTTACAATTTATAACAGTTCTTTCCTTGTTACCTGAGGATGTTGAATACTTCCAATAATTGTATATTCAAATATTAAAATTTAGTTACCTTTGTGTATATAAATATTTATATTGCTTTGATTTTCAGTAAATTAAAAATGTAACGTATGTGAACATTTAAGTTATTTTATGAATTACTGCTTCATAGACTAATAATTTCTGATAGATAATTTATCATGCTCTAAATAAATTATGGGTGAGAATATATTAATTCATTGTTACAATCAATCCTTTACTATCATGTGTGTAACATTTTCCAATTGTGTCTCAGTTGTTCTTAAAATGTGTTTGGTTCTTTTTTCGTTTGGAATTTTAAAATGCATTACCATATATGATGGTAGACTTGTGTAAGAATGTACTTCAGTTCAAGTACTTTCTAAATCATTATTGTGCAACTTAAAATAATGCAACAAGCAGACTAGAGGAGGTGTTCCTTTAGAGACACTGGGAAGTGACACTGAAGTACAAATCTTTTGAAATGGGAGAGGCAATCACAGTCTAAAGTGGAAAATTAATCTGCAGGATAATCCCTGTGGATGAAAACTAGTATCTGGCTTGTGGAAAGGGCACTGCCATGGCTGCTCTGCAGCGCCCCTTCGCACCTCCCTGGAGGGCACCCCAAGGGCCTAAGGGCCCAAGGGAATGAGCTGGAACTGCGAGGAACATGCCCTGGGACAGACTGCGCATAGCAGAAGCCACTCCATCTCTCCCCAGCATCCCCAAACGCCAGGGGCTGCTGCAACCCAAGACTTGTCTGGTACTCACTGCAGGCCTGAGTGTTCCCTGTCTAGGCAGCGACTCAGTGTCCTAGTAACGTTATGTTGTTGTTCCTTAGCAGGGACCTGCAGATGGCATCCCTGGAGACAAAGCACATGGTGCAGGGCTGAATATTTGCTTCAAGGTGAGTTTTCCCATGTGATTTCCACAAAAGTCAGAAAAGTCTGAGTCACCAGGAATCCCTGAAGAGGGAAACACTGCTGTTCTGAAACTGGGGAGGAGGAAAGGGGGTCCTTAAACCCAGCTCAGGGACTGCATCAGATTCTACTGGTTGGAAAGGGTCTCTTTGGAGTCTGAGTACAAACTACCACAATCATGAAAACCAGAATGGAGATTTCTCAAAATGTGAAAACTAGAAACTCCGTGTGTTCTAATTATCTCCCTGATTGGTATCTTCCTGAAAGAGTTGAAAATATCACATTGAAATGATACATGCATACAGGTACTTATAGCAGAACACTCAAAACAGCTAAAACTTGAAACCATACTAGATGTTGTTCAGCAGATGAGTGAATACAGAAACTGTGGTATCTGTCAGTAATCGAATAATATTGGGCTATAAAGAAAGCAAAACCAGGTGTGAGACATTGAAAGGAAAAAATGCATGTACCTTAGAAACACCATGTGAAGTAAAATAAATCAGATGCACAGCTTAAATACCATATCGTTTCCCTCATATATGAAATCTGTAGTGCTAATAAGGAACAAAATAAAACACTGATGAAACAGGGAGACAGCTCTTTCACATATGGGAGGGGATCAAGAGATGAAAAGCAAAATGTGTGAGAGAGGAATAGGGTATAAAAATCATTAAGATTTTCTACGGTGGGACCCAGTACCCACAATGCATGTAATATGCCATTCTGTGTCACACACATGATCTAAAAGTGAATGAAAATGTGGAAAGGGCTCTAGAGACAGAGACAGGGAAGCCAGAGCTGGGGGTATGGAAATAAGTAAATCAAGGTATGTTAAGTAAATGTACCTACCTCCTGAAATGAATGTAAATATGTAGTGAAAACAAGTACCTTTTTTTAAAGAAGTTACATTGTTTTATGTGCTATCATTTTATGTACATTTTTTCTATATGTGACACAAGTAGGGACTGTATTAAATTTATGAAAAAAATTCTGAAATTTTCGAACTCATACTATTTAAGAAATAATATTTACATTGAATGAAGTAGTCAACCTGAAAAGCTTTGTGGGCTAAGGATATTAATGGTACTTCACGGTGCATCTGGTCAGTGGTTTCTGCTAGTCAAGGGGACCCCCTCCTTATTCCTCTGGGTACTTGCTTTTTTTCCAGAGGAGAATCATGGAGCATGGCCAGTTGGTCAACATCTCCAGCAAACAGGACAGTGAGGGCTGGCGGGAAATGAGGAAAGTGCAAGTGCACTTATGGTGGGATGAATGTCGCAGAGAAGCTGCCGCACAGGAAGAGCACGCGGGGAGGTGGGGGTCTGAGCAGCTGCCCATCACGGGGATTAGGAAGCTCATATGGGTAACCTGGCTTCTGGAACATGATTGTTTTACTGGTTGGCATTATCTAGGTCAATCGGTATCTTCACTTCTATTTCTGTGTGAGATAGAGGTCAAGGACACAGTAAGGGAATTTCCTCAATGCTTAATGCCCAGTCAGCATGTGATCATTTTATAATTGTCAGCTACCCAAGTCATAGTCTAAGTCATTCCTGCCTATGCCCTGCTAATCTGTCCCCACAAGAAGAACCTCATAGCATTAAAATTTGTGTCATAATAATCTGTCATTATCGATAGTAGCAATTTCTCAAAGATTTTTCTTACCAATTAAATTCAATTTAATATTTTACTTTTCAGACAAATTGTAGAACTATTGAATAGACAAGTTTATCTCATTTTAAGTAGTGAATAATGATGATGACAATGGTTTTACTATAAGCCACTTGTAAATGTAACAAATGTAACAATTTGTGGAAAGTGCAAGTGATCTAATCTAATGACTTAATCTAATGACTTTAATGGTCTTAATCTAATGACTAAACATATTTTATAAAAATTATTTCCTAAGTTATATCCAATATATTTAGAGAAAGTCTGCATAATAACAAGTCAATATAATATAATTTTTTAAAAATATAATTTTCTTAAAGGAAATTTGAGGACGGGGTAGTTGTATTAAAATAGCAATCTAAATAAAAACAAATATAAATGTTATTTTTATACTGATTAATATATATCTATATCAGACTATGAGGTGGCAACCTACAGAATGGAAGAAAATATTTACAAACCACATATCTGAAACTGTATGAACATCCAGAAATTATAAGAAATTCAAACAATAACACTGTCAAAAACCTCATTAATTGGGCTGGAGATTTAGCTCAGTGGCATAAGCGCCTGTCTTGCAAGCAGGCAGTGGTGAATTCAATCCCCGGTACCGATAAAAAGGAAAAAGAAAAAACAAACAAACAAACAAACAAAAAAACCCTCATTAATCCCATTAAACTATTTGTATTGGCTTTTAAAAAAAAATACGTAACTAATAGGCATGAGAAACATTCTCAACATTAAGCATGATCAGAAAAATAAAAATCAAATTGAAATCACAGAAAGGTGTCACCTTATAAATATCAGAATGTCTACTAGCCAAAGAGCATAAGAGAATTGGCCAGAAAGTGGAGAATGATAAATCCTTTACACAGTATTGGTGTGAAAGAAAATTAGTGAATCCAATATGGTAAATAGTATGAAGCTCCTTCAAAATATTAATTGTAAAACTTCCATGAGGTTCAGCAGTTCCTCTCCTGGCACGTGGGTGAAAGCAATGAAGTCAGTATGTAGAGGAGACATCTGTCCCCTCTTGTCCATCGTGGCACACTTCATAATAGTCAAGGGGGCATCAACCTACATGTTTATTGGCAGGTGCATGGATAAAGAAACTCAGTGCACATGGTGGAATACTGTTGGCCAAACAAACCTGAACTTCCATCTTTTTTGATAATATGGATGAAACTGCAGATATTATGTTAAGTGAAATAAGCCAGAGACAGAAAGATAAGTACTATGTGATATGATCCATGCCTTGAATCAATAAAGTATAATCTCAAAGAAGTAGAGAGAACAATAATGGTCATAAAAGCCTGGAGGAGAAAAATGTTTCTCAAAATGTATTTAAGCGCAGTTAGAAAGTGTATGAGATGTGACTGTAGGCAAATATGAGAAATAGAAATAGTAGCTGATTTCCTGAGACCAGATAGAGGTTGCGGATATGACACAGTGGTTGGTGTGGGCAGGAAGAGATTTGTAATGTTTACAGCATTTCTCTTTAGGATGATGAAAATGGTGTTTTAAATATGTGAATTGTAGCATATGTGCATTATGTCTCAGTAAAGTTATGAGAGAGAGAGACACACACACACACACACACACACACACAGAGAGAGAGAGAGAGAGAGAGAGAGAGAGAGAGAGAGAGAGAAATTAGATTTTCCACAGAGACATGGTCCCCCATCCTAAAGCCAGAGATAAACACACGTAAAAATTACTCCAGCTCTCTATGCCCTGCAGTGATTACGGTATGAAACTGACTTGGGACATTGAGAAAAAGGGAAATACAGCATAAAAGAAACTAACACGCATCATAAAACTAACATAAATGAAACATCAAATAACATAAAAAATACAACTAGAATTTAACTTTGTTGCAAATAAATACATTATAGTAAGGTATTGTAGAAAGTTAAAATAAATTATTTTCAACACTATGTTGAATATAAATCATAATGGAAGCAAAATGGTTTAAAAGCAATCAGAAAGTTTTCAAGAGACATATTGAAGGACAAAAATCCTTCCATGACAACTCTAACAGAACAGAGACACAAATTCCATCAGGCATATGGTTCACAGAAGTATTTTCCTTGCTATATTTACATCATTGTAATTCTTAACTGACAATTTAAATTCTGTACACATTACTTCTTACATTTTTGTTTTCTTTCTATATGCACTTCTGATTTTTCCACGTTCTGTAAGCACTTTGAAGTTAGAATTAAGTAGATTAGCTTTTCTAGACCCCCTTATGCTGTCATAGTGTCGATAATGGATTAGCTGAGATCTGTACCTTAGATATCAAAATAAAATGATCCTGTTATGATCCCATTAAAGTCTAAAAAACTAACAGGGACAAAGTAGCAGCAAGTGTACATCATATCTATTCTATCTCTTTGCATTAAGAAACACACCCACACACACTCATATATGTAACATTCTGCTTGGAATTTTGTAAATGCAAGTATAACAGTGAAAATAAAAAAGTGTATACATATATTTCTGACATTCCTCTTAAAACTGTATTCTTATAAAGAATATTACCTTCAATTATACAAAATTTTTACTTCATTTATTATGTATCAGTAATTTTTATTCTCACAAATATGATGCTATAGGCAGATATTTACATTTAATATTGCTTTTACTTCCTAAATTAAACCAAAGTTATGGGTTATGCATTTAAAAGGTAGTATATTGAAAAGCAATACCCAATGACAATTCTTCTTAAGCATTTCTTTTAAATGGGTCATTTTTAACTTAAGTATAAACATCATTTCAGTGATTTATTTCTTCAGGCAGTTTATATGGTTTTATGATATCTGGTTTATAAAAATACACAATATTAAACAGAAAATAAGAAATCATATACTTGTATAACATGCAATTCTTTAGTATATTAATATCCAGAAGGTTGTTTTGTGACACTCGCCTTATGTAGATTTTCAAAGAATAAATTTACTCAACTATTGTGATATTTTTACTATGGTCTTAAATAATTACTAGAATACTTTAAAATGGTAGTGGTCTCTTCTAAACACTATGAAACATAAATTTCATATGTTAATATATCTCATAGATTTCCATCCTGGAGGTTTTAGGTTCCATGTGTGTAGATTTTCTTTGCTTTCATTTCAGTAATATTATAAACAACATTTAAATTTTCTCCTTGGCTTATGCATACTATCCACTTTTACCCAAAATACATCAATAAATACTTTTCTAGTCCTTTAGTGCCTGCTTTAGTATTTCATCTCACTTTTTTATAGAGCCCCAGAACTGATGCTGGCATGCTGTGTAGCATAGTGTTAGGAGATGGTGATTTAAATTCAGATTTTTAACTTAAAACCCATATCTAACTCTCTACCTGGGATCTCGGGAAATTTATTTGCTGCTAATCTGCTTCAGATTTCTCTACACTATGAGAATAATTATATGAACTTCAAATGGTGATATGCTTAGATATTTTAAAGATGTGGCAAAAAATTAGATACCTATTATTGTGTTTATTTTGATTTTAAGTTTGAGGTAAAGTGCTATATGCAATCAGATGACAATCTATTATTTACAGTTTAAACACAGAGCAAACTCATTGTGTCATATATAAAGTGACTATCACTCTAAGATTTATACGTGCTTATCATTTTACATTTGCGTTAATTTTAATTGATTTTATTTATATATTGTTAATAGGAAGTAATAAGGAAGTAATCTCTTTTTTTGTAATCACCAAATATAAATTAAATAGGCTGTTTTTCACTTAGAGTATTTAAGAAAATAAATTCACTATTGACTTGTAGAAGGAAAGTTACTATGCAATAAGTGTCCGACCAATTTAACATTGTCAGTGTGAATTTTTCCTTATTTTTTATAACTGGCAGTAATTATAATCAAGAAGCTTGAACATTTTTACAAATGCTGACAGAAGTGCTCACTTAAAAAAACGCATGGCATCTGAGGATTTATGAATGCATGTGTTAACCCAAAAAGTAGTTTGGGCTGAAATAGATGACACTTAATCACTTCCTGTTAGAAATAAGAAAATGTGTTAATTGCATTTAATTTCATTTATTACACTATAATCAACACAGGCCATCTGTCTACAACAGCTACCTTTTGGTGGTTTCAGGAAAGCAAGTCAGTGTCTATATTTTTAAGGGAAAGCATAACTAAAATGCTCCAAACAGCCCGCACTGAGCTTGCATTACATAAGTATGTGGTAAATAAATCTTAAACAATTATAAAGGCATGAATATATTTCATGACACATTTTTTCCTGTGCACGAAGTGACTGTTTAGAAGTATGCATTGGTAAGCCACTTATCTGATAAACTGCAGGCTGTTTCTTTTTTTTTTTTTTCAATGACAAAAAATACAATTAACTTTTCCTCATTAATATATAAGCAGAAATTCATTTTTATGCACCATGAGAGACACAAGAATTAGCAGAAGAAAATAGAACATGAGTTTAGTGCGCTAGAAAGTGCAAATGTGAAATGTATGAAGTTAAGTTTAGGAAGAAAAATATTCCACACATTCCGTATGTCACTGGCATTCTACTAGAATTTCAGTTCATTAGAAGTTTGGTAAATTCTATTAGTCACATGAGTGTTATACAGTTTCTAGATAAAGATCAAGGATAAGACTAGCTAGATTCATGTGAACACAAGAATGGTAGGATTTGGTCTTTTAAAAATGAACGAAAGAGCTGGTGTGGTGGGCCATGTCTGCAATCCTGGCCCTTGGGAGGCTGAGGAAAAAAGATTGCTGTGAATTCGAGGCCAGCCTGGCAGGCATAGCAAAACTCTGTCTCAAAAACACCAAAAAAAAGAAGAAGAAACTGAAAAAATGAGAGAGGCAGGAGGTTCTAGACAGAGTGAAAATCGTGCAATGATGTGTTCACCACAGAAATCCTTAATTCTCTTGAGTAAAGACCCAACTTTCCACAATCAAATAAAGCTTAACTATTGCTACTTAAATTCAGCACAATTTATCTTTTCTCAGTTAGCGCAGACTTGCTTTTCACAGCAATCTCAGTCGTACTGCTTTTGGAGAAAAGATGCTGAGAGATAAAATATCATTTCAATACATATTTATTCTGCTTTTTAATCAGATTTTTAAGTCATTTTGTACATCACAATGATATAAGAAGACAAAGTATTTCTTTCTAATGAGTAGAATGAAAAATATTAGAATACATGAGTAAAGCCCCTGTATGCTAGGTGCTGATGGATTTAGATGGTGTAAAAGGCACCCAGTAGGAGCCTGGTACAACTTTAGATTTGAGCTAACACCTGAAGGAATTGAAGGCATAGCCAGAGAGAGGTGAGGGTAAAGTGAGGTCCACCTATATGAACTTCTGAACGCTGAGATCCGACTTGAACTTTGTGTTCAACAAAAAGCAAATGGGTTTAGGAACATAGATAATAGCAAGCTTTGATACTACTTTCTTCATATGACTTATGACCAAATTTGTTAGTCAAATATTCAATTTATATTCATTTTCTAAGTGGATTTATGACCTGGAGAATCTTATTATACTACCACAGAGCTATACTCTCTGCTCTGTAATGCATTTATTTATTTATTTGCATTACTTGTCTTTACATTTCCTTACATCCTTTACTTACATAAATTTAGTATTTTTCTAAAACTCATATTCAATAAATTATTGAATGATTTTTATCTTTATGCTTAGATATGGGAAAAACATGTATATATATATATATAAACATATAAAATATATGCTATTATATAATATATGCTCTCTCTCTCTCTCTGTATATATATATATATATACACATATACACACATACTGGAAATTGACTCAGAACCTTGCATTGACCAGGTAGGTACATATGCTACTGAGCTACATCCCTAGCCTCAGAAATATATATTACATTTAGGACATCAAGGATCTTAAACTAGACCATAGGTTTGTAACAACTAAGTAATTTTGTTTCACTTATTATTTATTTCTGGCAATTTGGGTTTTAATATTTCTTTTAACTTATTATTATATTTTTATTCTTATATTATGTGGTAGGCTGTTTTCAGTTTTTAAATGTTAAAATTATCATTTTATCAATTTTATTATTTTTATTAGCAACCACATTTTACTTTATACATGTTAATTTTTTTATTATTGTTGACGTAGCATAATTCGCCTTTTCATTGCTGAATACTGAACTCAGGCTTTCACATGTGTTAGCCCATTTCTTTACCATTTGAACCATATCTTTGGACTTTGAGTAATGTTAAAAATATTTTCATTTATTCTTTAAAATAATAATTTCTATTTTGAAATCATTTACATACAAGCTAATCTAATGTATTTGCTTTATCATTGTGATTTGGTTTTTCATGAATTTTTAATATTTGCATTTAATTTTTGTTACATTTTTATACATTATTTGTTGTTATATCTAAACACTTGAAATTTTTAAAAAATCCGGCCATACAATAAAATGCTTATATTATTTCATCTTGTTTAACTTCCTGATCCACTCATTGACACATTCTACTTGCAAATCTCTCAAATTAAGTGAGTCAAAGAGTACACAATGCTTATTTTCGTGAGGGTCACAGAATAATTCATAGACCAAAAAATTATTACATTACTATAATAATGTAATAATGTTATCTTGCTAAGGAACAGAGATAGTTAAATATTTTCTGGCCATGTTGAATTGTATTTTCATGAAAATGTTAGATGGTTTCCTGCAGGAAAATTTTGCTTATGCATAGCTTGAAAATAAAAACAATCTCTAGGGATATATGTTGCCAGCAATCATATATATATATATATATATATATATATATATATATATGAAATACTCTATATATTCTGGGCAATCAAAACAGCCCAGGAAATAAGAACTGTGCATTCAAAGACAAGAAGACTTAAATGAACATATTGTAGCATGTGAAGTTAAGTACAGTAAAATGGATAGACATTTTGCAACACTTTAAGAAAATTTTACTTGCATAGTAGTAATAGACTGCTTTTAAAAGCATAAACAGTGTGATCATGAAAAGGAGAAACATTCAATAATGGATTGGAAAGAATTGAATAAGAAAAATTCAAAAATTAAAGTTACAGTACTTTCTGATTGAAAGAATAAATAGCTAAATATTTAAAGCATCTTATATGCCCATCAAAAGATAAATGGATAAAGAATACATGATTTATAAATACACAAGCATAAAGTCATGAGTTTAGCAGATAGCAGAGTTAGCAGATAGCCATAAAGAACTGAAAATTTGAATCATTTGTAAGACTTTGAGACTATAATGCTAAGCAAAATCAATTAGATGCAGAAAATTAAACATTCTATGGATTATCTTACATGAGAAGCTCAAAGATGAATAATTCCTAAAGCAAAACAAATAGTAGATGACAGAAAGCAGGGAACATGTCTTTGTGGTGCTGAGATACATGAGAGGTAAGGGGAGCAGAAGTAAAGGCAGTGAGGACACCATATGCATATCACGGTGAAGGCATTTATATTATATAATGTAAACATATACTAACAAAATGAGTAACAAGTCAAAGAGAATGTATTTGCTCGCCCATGGGGAGAATGTATAGAGCATTTCCAACTTGCAGGTTTGAATTTGCAATAGATGTAAAAGCTAGAAACACAGAAAGGGACACATTGGCTAGGCAATGGGAGAGGGTGCAGACATGAGATGACAGGCATCCGACAGCTACTGAGAACTCTCATGAAAGAGGTGCCATCAGCACCTGTGTGATACTTGAAATGTTGATATGAGTGGGAAGCTTTGGGTGAGGAAGAAATGTGTGGTCTGGAAAGCCCTCATTAAGATTGCATCTTTAAGAACCAAAAATATTTATGGGAAGTCCAGGAAGGAAAAACTGATGGAAATAGTATAAGACAGACAATAAAATAGTAAATGGACTGAAAGAAAGATAAACTTTGAATCTTATAACAGAAGAGAGACAGGTTTTCAAATGTAGAAAGGAGAAACAGTGCTGCAGAAAAGAACTTTAAGTAAGTCAAGCAGCAGGGCTCAGCAATGCTGTAATTCCTCCTGACTTACCTGAAGATTTAGTGGTCTCAGGCATGTGCTGTGTCTGACAAGCCTTTATGGAACATGGCGAGAAGGAAGCGTACATGGAAAGCTGGAAAAGTAAGTGGTTGACTCTTCATTAATTTCGTAAGGAAATTAAGGAAATTAAGGAGATGCAAGGAAGGAGGATATATTTTAAGTGACAAAGAAAATCATGATTTCAAAATCAGAAGAAATGAATTTATCATCAATATCTGTTAGAAATGTTGACTTAAAGTAAAAATGATACGAAAAATTTAAGATGACTCAAAAAAATCAGTCTATGAATCAATCAAAAACAGTGCTTGTGAGCATCAAACAATTACTTATGTTGGTAAAATGAAGTTAGTTTCTGGAAGAGATTGAAAGTCAAAAGGAGACTAACCAGGCTAAACAGTCTCAGTTTATAAAGTGAAAAATGTTTTTGATACTTCTCCACAAAGAGCGATACTTTTTCTATTTTGCAAAAGAAAAAAGTCAGTGATAAATTTTAAAATTCTGTTCTAGCAGTTTGAACATCATTGTCTGACGAGATAGAGATGGAGACAGAAATATATATATATATATATATATATATATATATATATATTCTATATATATACATATTCTATATTGTACTCTCTATATATACATATTCTATATATATACACATATATATGTGTTCTAATTGTATAATCTGCAAAATTAAATGCCCAGATGTTCAAAGGCTACATTATACTAGCTTTTGTTATGTCCAATAAACACTTCAATTTTTTCTTTCTTGCTTGCTTGCTTGCTTGCTTGCTTTGTTCTCTTTCTTTGTTTCTTTCTTTCTTTCTTTCTGCTTTATTTTCTTTCTTTCTTTCCCTTTTTTTAAAACCAGGATCAAACTCATGACTTTATGCTTGCCAGGCAGTTACTGTATCACTGAGCTATGTCCCTTGGGCACTTCTTATTTTTTATATCTGAAAACTGCCCTCCACTTTTATTAGATTAGTATCAGAGAAGAAACAGACAAAAGTTACCTGATCTTAGCTTCTCGTTTCACAGAAGAGGCATTGGAAGTATCGGTAGCTGTAGCTTGCAACTTAAGCTCAATTTTCATACTTCTTCAGAGGACACAAATGGTGAATCTTTTTATTCTATGAATATTGGAAATAAG
This sequence comes from Cavia porcellus, assembly GCF_034190915.1. Classification (NCBI taxonomy): domain Eukaryota; kingdom Metazoa; phylum Chordata; class Mammalia; order Rodentia; family Caviidae; genus Cavia; species Cavia porcellus. The sequence goes on along the minus strand of NW_026947499.1, from coordinate 69,810,541 downwards.
AAATTATTGTATGTTTTGTTACTTTTTGAGTAAGTGAACCACTGACAATTGAATATAAAATACACAATTCTCACAAGACTTTCAGTGTGAATGATGAAGGAAATTGGACATTCAGATGTTTTAATAACCATTTTAGAAAATCTACAATAAAATACAATAAAAGTATTAGAAGGGGTTCACATTACTTTTTCTTGCATAGCTGAATATATTTTAGTATCACCACTGCATTCTGGTGCCTAAAGTACTTTAAATTATATATGATCAATACTTTGTAACTGTATGCGAGGGACAGAATTTCAGCAAAGTACATAGACATATATGTGAATCCTCCATAGGTAAATGGTATGATAGATTTGTGACAGTGTGGAAGTGATTATTGACTTTGTTTTAAAATAGACATGATAGATGTCCACTGTGAATTTCTGTCCCTGGATGTTGAGCATCTTTCTATGTGTGCTCACATACACCACAGGATTTGTTCCTTTAAACTGACATTACATTCAACTCAACTTCATGGAGATTAGTATTTTCCTATCTGAACCACATCCCGGCTTGCAAGCTGGGGTATTTATGTGAACTGATCTAGTTCAAACCCCACGCAACCGTGTCCTGGTCTTTCTACTGTGGTAACACTTTTCCTGCTCACTCGTTCACATAGCTCTGTAGTTCCAGCGCAGCAATTTAAATGACTCTTTATGGAGATACATCCTAATTTTCAATGCTGCAAAAGGTAGTTATTATGTTGCTGTTTGTAATTTTTAACCTGTTTTTCTTTGCTTTCTATAAAATTTGCATTAAAACTCTGCCCTTCATCCTGAAATACCCATCTGTTCCTGCTGTTGTTTCTAGACTTAAATAGTGAGTGACATCATTATAATATCTATGGTAACCAACTGCACTGACATTAAAAGATGATACAGACTTCAGATAGTATAAAAACAGCAGAAGCTTGTGAACTGGTTACACACTATGTCTTATGCTCATGGAAATGTCTTTAATTTTTTCTTAAAAAAGAATGGGTTTTCTGTAACTCTTTCAAGACATTCACAAGCTAGTTTCCAAAATTTTTATGAGTCCAAGGAAATATTTTATATACTAAAGGTTCTTTAATTTTCCAACATGATATTTTCCTGAATTCTACACTATCATGCCATTTTCTAACTTTAAAATGAGGAATTGGAGGAGGTTATAAAACTGTTTTAAAATGCCAATGCCATTTAAATGATGTAATGTAGTGTCTCTAAGGTTTACTCAACTATTCTCTTGTACTCTAAATAACTGCTTTAAAGATAACAATATGCAATATATTAACTTGTTATTTGATTATTTTGTTTTATCTTTTTACAAAAATTAAAAAAAGTACTGCCTTATGAAACTAGGTTTCTATGATTGTTTCTAATACAGGGATTGTGTTAGAATGAAATATCAACAAATTAATTAAACAAAATAAGACCTTAGATTTAAGAGATAGAAACAATGAAGCAGGAATTTGATGGTACATTTAGTATTCTTGTGGATTTACATTACTGTCAAGAACACTGTGTGTGTGTGTGTGTGTGTGTGTGTGTGTGTGTGTGTGTGTGTGTACATACTCATGCATGTGCATGCCTAAGTGTGTGTGAAGGAGTTGCTATGGGTCAGGCAGAGGCAATACATTGTGCAAAATGCTGCATAGTGTAAATTAGAATGCAAAATGGTAGAACTTGTTGCACTACAAAGATCCCCATCCCAATGCCCATACAACCAGCTACTGTTTGTTGTGTTCAGTCTCAAATTAGCATCTCCACAACTATAACCAAAGAGAGGAATAACATATAACGTGGCCTTGTACCCTACATTCAGTCTGTATTCTCTAGCAGCACTATTCTGATGTATAGAAATTGTCTTGGTTGCTTTTCTCCTTTCTGAGACAAAAATATCCAACACTGACTGTTAAAGGAGAAAAGGTTTATTCTAGCTCACAGTTTGTGGGGTTTCAGTGCAGAGTCGGCTTCTCCAATGCAGGGTGGCCTAGCAGAGGAGAACCTTCATGCTGAATCAAGGCTGGTGGAAGGCTGCAGGAGTGAAGTAACAGGGATTAAGCATTAGTGGGGGAAGAAGCTCACTTTATGTCCTTATATTCTCTCCAGGCTACTCGCCCTTAGGGTGGGTAGCACTCACACTCAGGGTGGCTCTTCCTGTTACCCCTACAGGGAACTGTACCAAACCAATCAGTGGACAAATTTAGCAATCACATGTCCTTAATCAAAGTGCCACACACCATAGATCCAACCACCTCTGAAAAAACTCCACTTAGGACCACATGAGGAATGAAATAGATCATCCTCCATTCACAAACTGACAGAAGCAAGGAGCCTAGATACTGGGCCAATGACTTAGCTTGCATGTTTACACTCAGCTCCAGCACTAAGAGTGGGTGAATCCTATGCTCAGCACACTGAGGAGGACCCAGGTCAATCTTTGCTCACAAATGGTTTGTCTCAGCGAGGAAAAACTCAAAATAGGAGCCTGCTGCACTGTGTGTATCTGTATGTGACCCTTAAATGCAAAGAAGAGAAGTGCTCCACGGAGCCAGACTTCGGTATAGCATATCTTGTCATTCATTTTTGTAAAAAAAAAAAGGAATCAGAAGAATACACGTCTACCGCAGGATGCATAGATGATGCGTTGAAATGCTTAAAGGTGAAAATCATCAACAAGGGGCTCTGGAGGATGTTCATGTGAGCCAAAATAAAAAAAGCACAAGAGAATATTTGTAACAGATACTAATCAAATACCACAAAAGAAAAAGGAAAAGCACCTGGTAATCAAGAATATAGAGTGATTGTGCCAGGCAGCCTGTCTCATTGGTGTCACAGTGCCCGCAGGGATGGGGTACCAAAGTTAACAATGACATAGGAGCGAGGAGATGATGGTTTGGGTCTATTTTATACAGTGGATAGAGTTCTTGTTGGCCCTGGAAAGTCCACAACCTGCCCTCCTAGACCAACCCTTACTCTCTGCGAGGCACCTTCTTTGAAATTGGTCAGTCACTTGCAGTTTTTAAACCTTGTTATCCTATCAGGAATCCCCATATGTTCATGGCAAAATTTTGTTTTGTGAACACTCAAGATATTAGCACCAGTATCAGCATTCATGCAGCGGTTCACTTCCGGAGCTGAGACCTCTTGTCTCAGCAAGAGGAGAGATCCAATTAGCAGTAAAGAATGAGATGCTGGATAGTGAAGGCAGTTGATCTAAATGTGACTTAACGACTTAGAGTGCAGTCCAGCAGAGTTGCAGTTCAGAGTTTGCGGCCTTGGTCATTTAAGTATTTTTGAGAAACTAACTAATAATTGTTGTCAGAAACACCAGCTACATTGGAAAAACTCAAAATATACCCTGAATGTGGTGGGGGCAGATTTTTTCAATCTGAGATGGTCACTGAGTTCTCTTGGTGCTGATTGGCTACTGCCCTGTAGTCCATTTCCTGCAGATGCACCAGAATTCTTGCATCATAGTAGCTTGCTGAACCTTGTGTAACTGTCTCTGAGTGTTCTCGGTTTTATTCTTCTTAAAATTCAAAGATCCCTGAATGGCGCCAATCGTCTTGCACCTTCTAAGGCTCTTATACAGTATTTTATTAAATTAAAGTTCCATAACTGTGGAAACAGCATATTCAGGAGTTTAACTAGAATAATGATCATTTATGTGCAATTTCCTGACATCTGAAAATCACAGCTTTTTCACAGTTCTCTAGAAACATAATCCCTGAAAATTTCAGGGGTCCACTGTCTTGACATATAACTTCCAATAGAAAAATATTCAGAGTGGGTGGCATTTTGAAGATGATTACAGGAGACGAGATTGTCCTCGTGGGTGGGATTGGTGCCTAGTTAGAGATGAACAGAACAGCCCTCTTTGTCCTTCTGTGTTTGTCACTAAAGAAGACACAGTATTCAAGGTGCCACTGGGGAAACAGAGAAGAACTTCACTAGGGTTGCAAACATGACAGCACCTTGACTTCCAACAGCCCTCTTTCAAGAGCTGTGAGAAATTTCTATCCTTACGTGCAAGCATCTTATACAAACTATGAACCTGGAGGTTCCAAAAACTGTGCCACACAGAAACTGCCAGCTTGACAAGTCATTATGTGGCCTCTGAGGACGGAGCTTGTATTGCTATTTAAAAGTTGATTCACTGCCTATCTTGATCATCTCCTACATGTTCTTTGGGCCTAATAAGTAGAGGTAAAAGTAGAAATGTCTTTGCTTACCATCACACCTAGTTACCTGCTCAAGAAATTGGCATTTCCCTTAAGAATTCTGTAGGTTAGTGACATTTTTTGTGAAAGAGAAATGAGTCCATTGGGAATACAACAGTATCCCTGATGATGTGAGGTGAAGACTACTATTTGGCTAACTGTGAATCCTTGTGCTAAGAAACAAGGTCACAAAGGAGTTATTTTCTTGTCATGTGTAGTTGATTTCCATTACCAACAGGGTGCGCTGCTTACTGTTAAAGTTTGGGAACCTGAGGCTCTTCAGGTGAGCCTTTAGAGCATCCCTTGTCTTTCTTGGTGGAAATTTCACAGCGAATTGTACTTGTCATGATGTGGAGTGGCATGGCACTGTGGGACATAGACAATCAGAGACAGCGCTCTTGATTATCCCTCCATAGATATGCTGCCCAGTATAAGAACAGCTGCAAGTCTGAAGATTAGAAAATGTAGCTGAGTAGCCAAGAGACTACGCTGATGGGGTCCGTTCCGGGGGCAATAATAAGGTGGATACTTGGAAGACATAATTTATCCCAGCAAAATTTCTGTATGTTTTTTCTAGGAAAGGTGACCAACCAGGATCATCTGAGGGTTTAAAAATAATTTTTATATTTGTTTTTTTTTTTTTTTTTTTTTTTTTTTTTTTTTTTTTAGAAATAAAGGGATATGAATAAGTCAAAGAACAGGCCAAGTAGCATCTTTATGATGTCGGTTAGGTCCATAATTTACAATTCAAACATTCACTTCCTCTGCTGAGTGTGCAGCAAGCTAACACCTCACAACTAACTTGTTCTCTGTGGCTTACCACTTCTGTAGAAGATACAGATTCTCCTCTGGTAAGCCCAAAACCCAAGTGGCTCACTCATACCATGACACAAGAAAATGCTCCCCATGCTGGAGGCAAATTGACTCTGAAGGCAGGGCCTCTCTTCTCCTAAGCTCGCATTAACATTAATAGAGAGCTTTGTGCAATTGGATTCCTGGACTGCATTCTTTTCTCTAAACAATCTTTATTTCCCTCCCTTCCTAAGATGATTCCAAGGGCATTCCCTGCCGAATTGAGCAAACCTCCTACATGGAAACGAAACAGATCCATCTGATAAAAATTGCTTTCAAGGTAAAGGCATTAAAGGTAGGTGATACTGTGCTTTGTTTTCTTTTACAATCATGGCTAAATTAAAGAGCTATATTTTTGTTAATATATAATTATTACAAGAGGGAGTGAATGAATGAAAGAGAGAGTGTGAAAGGCATTTTTCAGGATTTTTATATTGGATGAAGATCTGAGTTATGTGACCTTAAAAGCATCTTCAGTCTGAATTAACTATTTCCTTCAAATATATAATACAAACATGAATACATACATATGAATATGTATGATAGGTATATGATAGATACTTATATCTTTCTATTTGTTTAATTAAAAGTAAGAAATCATCCTAGAGGCCAAAAACATGTTTTCTTTTTTTGCAACATTAAACATTTATGAAAAATTTTAGTTTGGAACACAGATAATATAAAGAAAAAGAAATTATGATTAAAAGTAAATGTATATGTTAGCTTCCTAAAAAGTAAATTGAGTTCAAAATTAAATGATAAGCACATGTATTTTGGAATCATCTTTCATTAGTATTTTAAATGAGATTTACATTCTTCTTATCCCTGTCCTCTCAGCTTGGTGCCACCATCAGCACTTTTCCTTCCTGGGAGAGCCAGGCTGCTATAAATGTGGTTAACTGCTTGACTAAGAAAATAAATTAAACTTTCAAGATGGTAATTTAAACTTCAGTTTACTTGATAGGGAGAACTAATGAAAGGAAGTGAATCAGGGCTTTGCATTCATGTGGCCTGTTTGCTGACTCAAATCCATTTGGCTTTTCATGTTCCTTCCAACTACATAATAGTTTTCACATTGCGTTACACTTACGATGGACAAACCTACAATGTGCATGTCCAAATATATCCCTATTCATAAATATTCTTTTAATTTTCTCCCATGAAGGTCATTATTTGTTATGCAAAATTCATTATGATATCCTTTAGTTGCAAGATAGTTGATAAGAATAATGTACATGTTATTATTATCTACATTTAATACATAATTTTATCTTTTACTTTTAAATATTTTAGTTCTGCATATTTATATGATTATTATAAAATTTTGAGAAAAATAAAGGAGAGCTAATGAGCTTCTATAGGACATATAATCACTATCAAATTCCTAATAGTGATCTTTGCCAGAATAGACACAGGCATTTGAAATTTCTCGTGTCCCTGAATGGCAAAAAAAAATCTTGAAAAGGAACAAAGAAGAACCCTCATTTCTTTACTTCAAAACTTAGTACAAAGTTATAGTAATCAAAATATTATGACAGTGCAGTAAATCAATAAATCCATGAAGCAGACTAGAAAACTCAGAAATTACATTGAATAAATTATTAATAACTTTCAACAGAAGTATAGTTGAAAATATAAAGGGAAGTCTTTCAAAAAACATTACTAGGAAAAGTAGATATCTACATGCAGAAAGATTTTGGACACAACTAAAAACATAGACACAAATTCATTCAAAATAGATCATAGAGGTAAGATCTTAGCTATGAATGTCTTGGAAAAAACAAGGAGAAATTTTCAGAACACTGTATTTACCAATGATTGCTTTGACATGACACCAAACATGTGTAAGCTGGGTACAGTGGCTCATGTCTTTGTAATCTGAGCTGTTTGAGAAGCTGAGTCAACCGTAAGTTTGAGGCTAGCTTGGACACTATAAAGACTTGTCTCAAAATACACTAAGAAAGACTAAGAATGGAGCCCGTTGTAAGGCCCGGGATTTAATAAATCTTGCAGCAAAAACCAAGCTCAAACTGTGAATGCATATTTTTTTTAAAGTTAGGCTTATTTTGTTTTAAAATATATCAATATATCTAATCATTTTAAAAATGAAAGTCATTTGGCTTAAATTATTTAAATAAACTCCAATAACTTCCAAGTTGAAAAAAATGACTTAATAGTTTTATATCTGAAATGAAGAATGGATGAATTTTGCACATTTGGAAATCAGTAGACAACTGTTTGGAACCATCAGTCAGAGAAAAAGGGAAAAAATGTGGCATTGAGATGTCTTGGAAATACAGAGACTTGCTTCATTCTTTTTTCATTTTAGTCATACATATATATGCTTTCCGTTAATTACTAAGTAGATGATAAATTTAGTCCAAAGTTCAATACACTGCACAATTAAGAGGCTACCGTGTATAATATATTTCTTTTGCACAGTTAAGAGCATTCCTAATGAGCTGTTAATGAGCTGTCAATTTCTAATATATGCTAAAGAGCCAAAGTAGTCACCAAGGAGTTCCAGAAGCAGAAATGTTTCATCTCCAAAACATGATCAAATGAATCATTCCAAAATTTATAATTACTCTTAAGTTATACTGACTTTTGAGTCATTTTTTAAAATATCAGTAATTGTAGAAATTCAACTTGTGAGCTTATTATGTCACTATAGACATTGTCAGTATATCTGAAACATTATCATTTTATTAGTATTATCTATTATTTACTAAGGAACAACTGTGTCACAATATATATTGTAATGTAATATTACACTAATGAATTCCCTAGGTTTCTTGTTGTTTTAATGATCATGAGCATTACGTAAGGATGTGTGATAGTGTAGCAGCCCTGGCGGGGGGCGGGGGGTGGCGGTGGTGTGGTAAGCAAGTCAGACTTACAGAGTTTTATTTTAGCATCCATAGCAAAAGTATTTGAAGCAGGTTGAGTAGAATCTATTGCTCTAATTCAGTCTTTCAAATAAACACTTTTGAGAAGCAAAATAAATTACTCCATATATTACAGTATGTTTTGCAGGCACACATTCCTCTAAACATAGGCTGATTTCTATGGTTTGCACAGCAGGAACCCTCTTATGATACTGTTTCACTGATGTAAAAGAAGGAAGGGAGAGCACAGAAGGAAAGGCAAGCTTTCCCTGAGGGAGAGATCGTCCTTCACACTCTCTGGCCATTCATATCCCTTAAGGGTCCCAAATCACTGCTATAAATTTCCCTCTTAGAATTGTTCTATTGTGACCCACAGATTCAAGTATGTTGTATCTGCATTTTTATTTGATTGCACATATCGCTTAGTTTATTCTTTAATTTCACTGATGACCTATTGGTTGTTCGGGAGGGTGCACAAGAAATATATCAAAGAATCCAAAACTTGATTTTCATTTTATTGAAAGGTTGAAAAGAGAGTCCATAAAATGAGGAAAAAAAATTAGCGAACTGCCCTTTAAAGGACATCTAACTAGAACTTATAAAGAATTGAAATTAAAAAAGAAATCAGGTGTCCAAGAATTCAAAGACCCAGACCAAAAATGGACATCTGAATGAACTCATTCTCTCAGATAAAAAAATAGAAATGGCAAGTAAATATGCAAAAAAAGTTCATCATTGCCTGGGATTTAGTTCAGTGGTATAAATTCCTGCCTGGCATGTGCGAGGTCATGAGTTTGATTTCTGGTCCAAAAAAAAAAAAAAAAAGTTCATCATCATGGGTCCTTCAAGAAATGCAAATTAAAACAACACTATATTTCCATTTCACAGCAGAAAGAATGGCTATAATCCAAATAATAAATACTGGCAGGGCTGTGAAGAATAAAGAACCCTTCTCCATTGTTGGTGGGAGTGTAGACTTCTGCATCCACTCTGGAAAATAGTGTGGGGATTTCTCAAAAAAACTATAATTAGAGGTTCCATTTGACCCAAGTATTACTATTCTTAGTATATTCCAGAAGAATTAAAAACATCGTACCACAACGATATATGTGTACTCATGTTTGTAGCAACATAATTTATAATAACTAAATCTTGGAAACAACCCAAATTCCCATCAATCAAGGGATGGATAAAAAAGATACATTTTTATTCAATGCGTATTATTTTACATAAAGCAGTGTATTTTTATATGATGTGTGTATTTTTATACAATGGCATATACTCAGCTGTAAAGAAGGATAAGCTGGTGGGTTTTATGGGCAAATGGATACAACTTGAGACCACATTAATAACTGAAAAATATCAGACTCACATGTGCAGGCATCTTTTGTTTTCCTAGTATAAGAAACTGAAAGTGTAAATAGATACTTTGAAATAGATACACAATGTACAACAGATATTGGGAAGTAGATGTACAATACAAAGCATTTATGAATTGAATAGCTGATTCTTTGAAAGAATAAATAAAATTGGTTAACCCTTAGCCAATCCTACCTGCCTCCTTTTTTAAATAAAGAAATTTAGGTGAAAGAAGAGCCCAGAAGAAGAAATAGAAAGTGCTCTCCACAAATGCTTCTTTTGGAAAAATTGAGCCCTAGGTATAGCATACCACCAGAATGACAGGAAGAAAATTTTAATTGCAGAGAATTGGACATGAAGTTAAAAGTTTAAGTTAAATAATATTATCCTATTAGCATTACGACTGATGGAATTTTCACTGTTTATTTACTAATGTAATGGTACAATGTGTACAAATAATGTATGTATGAAATCCATTAAATTATAAATTTATTAGTTATATAATTTATACCAAAACTTTCATGTGTTACAATGAATGTATAAAATATATACATTTTTAAAGATGTATAATATATAAAATGTATTTAAAATGTCATAAAATGAACAAATTTCTTCCCATGGTAATTTAGTTTTACAATATAGAATGTATTCTAGCTATATTATTAAAACATGCAGGCATGTAAGAAATATAAAGTCTTTAATATATTCCATTATGTAGATGAAATGTTGAATTTGTTCAGCTGTACAGATACTTGGTTTTGAATTATCAAGAGTATCTTTAGATTTATGTAGGAATATTAGGGTCAAAATTAAGGAAATATTTTACTATATAATTTTTTACTTTTTGCAATTCAATTATAAGTACTTTTCATGCAATAAAGATAAATTTTATCTTCATATTTTACAAATTAAGAAATTGGATCTTATATAAGAAAACCAGAGAAATTCCCTGACTTTTTTGGATATTGCTTCTTATTAGATATTTACTCAGCTTTAGTGGTACACATGTGTAATCCTAGCACTGGGGAGGCAAATCAGGAGGGTCACAACTTTAAGCCCAATCGAGGCACTTTAGTGTTTCAGTAAAGCTGTGTCTCAAAATTTAAAAGAAAAAGGACTAAAGATGCACCTCACTGCAAAAACCTGGTTTTATTCCACACACACACACATCCAATGAGCATTTTTTTTTTAATTTTAAAGAGATTAAGGCAAAAGAAGACAGAACAAAGCAGATCAGAACAGAACAACGTAAGCAACACAGTATATCACCACAAGTCAATCAGATATTAACAGTAGCTACTATAATGTCTCTTTCTTTGAAATAGTTGAGCATATCTTCATATACAATAGTATCAAACATAACAAAATACTTTAAAACCATTCAAGACAATGAAAGTATTACAGGGCATTCAGAACCAAATAAACAAAAGCAAACAATGGCTACTATATTATCTCATTGTCCATAAAAATTATTTAAACTATCACACATAGTATAATCCAATGATGCAACATGACAGAACCAGATTGGAAACAGAAGGACAAAAGCATGGTCAGACTTCAAAGAAAGATGATATAAAATCAGCACTGGCTATTATAATGTCTTATTCTAGAATTTAAAATATTTACAGTACAGTAGTATTATAATTGTTTAAATTATACTAATCTTGTGCATTGTATTTTCAATTTTATCTATTTTTCACATTTATAAAAGTATTTTGACTTTTATTCAGCTAGGTCATTCTTTGTAGTTTTCATTTTTCAAAAAAAGTCAAATTTGTTTGATTTATTATTCATATTTCATAATTACATTATCAGTGGGGCTTGTGAATCTGTTTCCTTTGTTTACTGTATTCATTGGTTTTTTCTCAGGTTATCTTATCTTTTCAGATGACTGTTTTTCTTTTATTTTGATCTAGCATCATGTGAGAAAAATGATACTTAGTAAAACACCTGAACTCCAGCATTATCTTTTCTCCCAGATGGTTTTCATTTGTTGTCAATCAGGTGATTAGTGGCACAAAAACTATGGATCATCCTCATAGGGCAACTTTGTGAGCTTTCCCAAGCTAAACCTGCTTTATGACAGCTTTACTGGCATAACATCTAATTTAACCATTTTCACAACTTTTGTTTTTAGTAGATAAATATGAATGATTGTTGAATCAAAACATATCAGGGTAGATTATACAAACTTCTGCTTTCCTGGCCCTTAAGACAGGAAGCCTTAAAATATATACCTTGGGCAGATTCTTTTCAAAGAGAGGGGTTTAAAATGAGAATGATCTATTCACATTCTTGCACATAAGAAGCTGTTCGGTTTAGGTTCAAATTTCCTGTAACTTACAAGAACAGATCCAAGATAGCTGCAAATGAAATAGATGAGAATTTTTATGCTAACCCAATTCAATATTGTGGAGCAGAATATGCAGAACTAACAAGGTGCTTTTGCAGTATGTGTGGACACTGATTAGGAGGAGCTGGTAGAAAAGTTCTCTTTTGTAGAGAGAGAGAAGGTAGGAGGAATGGTCGAAAAGTTCTCTAGTGTGTGAAGTACAAATGTGTGAGGTGAAGAGGAAGTAAAGGATTGTAGCCTCCTTCCAGCTCAGCCAGCTGTTCCACCCCTTTATACTGAGGCTGTCCGAGCTGCTGTTTTTTGTTTAACATCTCCTGTGACAAAGTTACATTGGGCACTGAAGCCCAATCAACTAAGGTTTCACTCTTGGTTGCCCTCAATGTAGCATACAACTGTGTGCTACAGTGCAATATGGAAACCCTACAAAAATACATTTTCCCTTTCTAAGGAGGTTTTCAGGGTCCAGTGGTATGTACAAACACATCTGGTAGAATGTAAAGAAAAATGTCACATTTTGGGTAGTCTAACTTTATTGTGAATTCTTATGATCTGTTTAGTTGGTGTCCCAAGAGGTGGCTGAAGACAAGGTGTTCTGTGACTTGGTAACTTTCATCAAGACCTAGAGAATCAGTGGAAGCATTGCCATGCCTTACAGAAGATGTAAAATGAGACATTATCAAATGTAGGCTTCCTAGCATTTGGCAGGACAAAGAGGAAAATTAGTATTCAGGAAAGCAACAGTTCTTAGTTATGACCTCTACTGCATTCACAAAGATAATAACTTTATTAATAATAAATAACCAACTTGGAAACATCCTGCATACAAAAATACCCATATTACTATATAAATAAAAACAGAATGTACCAATTATATGTACATATATGCAGACAGATAGAAAGAGATCAGTTAACAAACAAACCCAAATCACTTATAATTATAAGGGGAAATAGTCATGAATTTTAAGGAAAAATAGGCCACAACAATATCAGATGCAGTGTGATGTCTGTTTAACCAGATATTAATCATAGTATCATCACTGATGAATAAAAATAATAAAACCTCTCTTGCACTAAAAAGCCAAAGGCATGTTCTTCCTCAAACATAATCTTGGTTCACTATTTCACTTTGGTTTTCTTTTCCAGAGAATAAGCTTCTTTGTGTGTGACACATGTATCTTTTTAAACAGAGAGAATATTTCTTGTCTTGCTTTCCACACATTATATTTGCTCGTTCCACCCACTGTAATCTGGTCTTCATTTTTCCATTCCATTAAAATACTCTAGGAAGTTTGCAGAAATGGTCTTTGTGGAGCTACGTGCGAGGTCTTTCAGCAGGCCCTGTTTCCTGCAATAGCTCCCTCTTCCCTTCCCTTCACCCACTGCATTCTGCTCCTCATTTCTCCTCAGCAAGGTCCATGCTGCACTACATTGGTGCTTGTATTCTCACCATCAGGATCATCCCCTCTTCGTCATTGGCTTGTTCTCTCTGCAGTGTGATCTTCCAGTGTTGGTGAATATCATTCTTTAATCCTCTTTTCTCTGTGTGTTTTACCATTCCTGCACCTAGAATTTCATGTACTTGGTGATTCTGAAACGCATTTCCACTAAGTTGTCTTTTAAAGAAATCTGATTTAGTTTATTCACATCATTATCTTTCTCACCTTCTGTATTTCCAGTCTTGGCTAATGACACTTTCCTTCCCTGACAGACAATCAGAATCCAGGGTCATCTCTCTCCTTCTTCCCAATAACCCACAAACTTCTTGGATTTTATTGCAGTAATCTTCCCCATTCATCAATCCTTCCCAAGCCTATTTCTCCTGGCTTACATTGCAGCTCCCCGTCATTCAGGTTCTGCATTTTTCAACTGACCTCTCCAATGAAACTGCCCCCTCCCTCATCTCTCTAAAATTAATGCAAACATCACCAATGGAATGACACTCCAGTTGCTAATCTGACTTTGATTTTCTTGCCTTTAATCTGCAAATGCACTCTGATAATAATTTGTTTTTTTGAGGGTACAACTTTTTCTCCAGAAGTGGTGTGATTCTGTGATTGTCTGTCTCTCCAGAAGTAATTAGGTGACGTTATATTAAAACTTCTTGGAGTTTTTTATCATACAGAACTATTTCTCACCTCGCACAGCTTCTCTATTCTAAAACTTCTTATGAAGAGCCATCATATTTTACTATTTTCTTTGTTTACTAGGAAACATTAGTGTTTCTTTTCCTATGACATAGGTAGCTACTTTTCTCCTACTACTTTTATGTATTTATTTATGTTGCTTTTGGGGGGCCTAGTATTTTCTTATGACATTTAAGACATCTTAAATTTGCAGAGAAGTGTCCCTAAATTCTACATTGAGAAATGTTGGGGGTTGCTCGAGCTGCTCCCCTAAGGTGGCGCCCGTTTCCTGCTTCTGGGTCCCTGTTGCCGCGCAAACAACCCTGCCAAAATGAGTGTCTACCTAGCTACCGGTGACTGTGGCCTATCAGCATGCGACTTCTGCTTCGTATTGATTGGTTACTCAGATCCTATATAAGTGTGTGTTTCTGCCCCCAACGGGCAGAAGAGGAAGAAACTTGAGGGTGGCAGATCTTGTCAGATCCAGCTTCGCTGTACACAATAAATATTGAGAGCTGATCCAAACACAGTTACGTCTTTCATTGCCTGCGGTGCCGTATAACTGGTGGCCCGTACAGGGACTAATTTATTCGACCGCTGCACTCTCTCCGGCCAAGGGATGCGGCGGGCATGACCTCCATCGCGATCTGCGAGTAACGGAAGATCTGGTCTAATAACAGCGGAGGACCAGGAGTGCCTCTTCTCAACACCCTGGGTCAGCTACGCACGATACAGCGGATAAATACCTAGGTCAGGTGAGTACTGGGTCACCTGGGTCGGGTGGACGCGCCCGATAAGCTCTGAGGCGTCTCACACATAGACGCCGCTGTTATATTCTCTAGCTCGCTTGCCTTCCTTACTTTTGCTTTCGACGCCATGGGCAACGCTGACCGTAAACCCCTCGCTGCTTCATTGAGAATTCTGTTAAAATCCCGAGGCATCCAGATTAGCCGGGATACCGTGTCTCGCTTTCTGGATCACCTCAATGACTTGGCACCTTGGTTCTGGCCTACGGGTTCCCTGACTCTTCCTTCCTGGAAAAAATTGGGCAAGGATTTGTTACGTGCAAAGGAGGGGGGTAATTTGGACCCAATGGTCATGCCCCTATGGGAGCTAGTTAGGACCTGCTTGGCGGATGAGGACGCCCCCGGGCTACACTCAGCCAGACAGACTTTTGCCAGGGCCCGTTCTGAATGTTCTGAGGAGCTAGATCCACTGCTTAAATCTGCCCCAGAGCTCTCTGATAGCTCTGAGGACTCGGGGTCGGATTCGGATGACCCAGATGATGTCGCGGCCCTTGACACTAAGGACATTGTTAAAGATACTAAACATGGGCCAAGAAAATCAATGCCTTCCTATCCCGGGTACACTGACTTATGACAGGAGTTGAGATTCCTTCAGCCCTATGAGGCCTTACAGCCTGCGATTGCCCCCTTGGGGGCACCATGGCCCACTGCACCGCCGTGGCAGGGGGAGGAGTTACTTCCCGGACTGCCACCCCCACCTGTGACCGGTGGGGGGGGCGCTCTTTTCATCAGAGAGTCTGGTCACGCCTACCCTTTGACTGTTCCGGTCTTCATGCCTTCCCTGTTCAAATAGGGGGCAGAGGAGGAGGGGGATATTACGAACCTTTAGAGATAAAGCAATTAAAGGCTATCAAGGATGCAACCTCAGCTTATGGACCTAATGCCCCCTTTACCATGGCCCTCCTGGAAGCCCTGGCTGGCTTGTTGCTGACACCCGGGGATTGGACACAACTTGCACGCGCTTGTCTCTCCCCTGGTCAGTACCTAGATTGGAAATCATGGAATGAGGAATTCTGCACAGAACAGGCAGCAACTAATAGGGATAATGGGCATAGGGAATGGAATAGAGATATGTTACTAGGACAGGGAGCCTTTGAGAAAGATCAGACACAGTTTCCTCGCCCTGTATATGAACAGATTAGCCGTTGTGGTGTTCAGGCCTGGAGACGATTGGCGGGAAAGGGTGAACACACGGGTCACCTTACTAAGATTGTCCAAGGTCAGGGAGAACCATTTTCAGACTTTGTGGCTTGCATGCTTGAGGCAGCAAATGGGATTTTTCCAGACACGGAGGCTGCTCACCCTCTTATAAAGCAGTTAATTTTTGAACAATGCACCAAGGAGTGCCGTGATGTTTTAAGATCCAATAAAAACAAGACCTTGGAGGATTGGACACGATTATGTCGGGAGCTCGGTGGACCAGTAACTAACCACGGGCTTGCCACTGCCATGATAGCCGCGCTCCAGAATGGTAATTATGGGGGTAAACAACTTGGAAAAGGGAATAAAGGTAAAAATCAGGGCGCATGCTTCAATTGCGGCCAATCAGGACACATAAAGAGGAACTGCCCTAATAAGCAGTCGAGGGAGGATAACAACCTTAGTTCAGGGTTGTGCCCAAGATGCCGCAAGGGCAATCACTCCACAGCAGAATGTCGCTCAATTTTTGATAAAGACGGAAGGAGACTCTCTGGACATCCTGAAGGCCAGTCAAAAAACGGCCAGAGGGGACCTCACCGGCAGGCGGGGTCCCCACAAACTCAAACTTTTCTCCAGTTTCAGCCACAACAACAGCAGGCCCCCCAAACCCTTTCAGGCGGGCAACTCCAGGCTCCGCAGGGTTGGACCTCAGTGCCACCTCCGAGCTCCTATTGACCCCGGAGATGGGAGTTCAGTTGATTGAGACTTCCTTCCCAGGCCCCCTTCCACCAGACACAGTTGGGCTCTTGTTGGGAAGGTCCTCAGTTGCCCTTCGGGGTCTCACAGTTATTCCAGGGGTCATTGATTCAGACTATACGGGCACAATAAAAATTATGGTTCAAGCTCTGCAGGGCACTATTCTGATCAACAAAGGGGATAAGATAGCTCAGTTGCTAATTTTGCCAAGTCTTCATAAGCACTTCCCCGCAGAAAGACAGACTCGCGGAGATTGGGGTTTCGGCTCCTCTGGCGATGTCTTCGAAGGCCTACACATGACCTTACAGGAACGGCCTATGTTGACTCTAAATGTCAACGAGAAACCTATTAAGGGCCTATTAGATACTGGAGCTGATCGCTCCATTATTTCTCAAAAGGATTGGCCTGGCTCCTGGCCCACAAATGTGGCGGAGCAAAGCCTGCAAGGGCTGGGGTTTGTTCACACCCCGAAAGTCAGTGCCTCACTATTGAATTGGCGAGATGAGGAAGGTCATACTGGCCAATTCCAACCCTTTGTACTCCAATTGCCTGTGTCCCTCTGGGGAAGAGATGTCTTGACAGACATGGGCATTACATTAACCTCTTTATATTCCCCAAAGGCCCAGTCCATGCTATTGAAGCAAGGCTACATCCCAGGAAAAGGCTTGGGCATCAATCTACAAGGCAGAGCAACACTGCTTCGAGGTGCTCCCAAACAAGATAGAGAGGGCCTGGGTTTTTCCTAGGGGCCACTGAAAGCCTTCTCACACCTGCTCCCATAAAGATTACCTGGAAAACAGACAGCCCCGCATGGGTGCAACAGTGGCCCCTACCAAGGGAGAAGGCAGAAGCAGCTTCAGAATTGATACAGGCACAACTCCAAGCAGGACATATTAAACCTTCTACTTCCCCATGGAACACTCCTGTTTTTTTCATTAAGAAAAAATCAGGGAAATGGCGACTTCTTCATGATCTGCGAGCAGTAAATGCTCAGATGCAACCCTTGGGCGCGGTCCAGAGAGGTATGCCCGCTCTCTCAGCATTGCCACAAAATTGGCCGGTCTATGTGATAGACCTTAGGGATTGCTTTTTGTCCATTCCCCTACACCCAGAGGACTCCCCACGCTTTGCGTTTACCCTACCTACGGTTAATCAAGAAAAACCTGACCTAAGGTATGAGTGGGTAGTGCTACCACAGGGCATGACAAATAGTCCTACCATGTGCCAATTGTTCGTAGATGCCGTCCTTGAGCCCTTGAGGCGAGCCTTCCCAAAGAATAAATGCCTGCATTACGTGGATGACATTCTTATTTCTGGGAAGGATCTCTCTAATCTGCAAAGTATGCTGCATCAGTTAGTTTCTACTCTCAGAAAAGTAAATCTACATATTGCCCCAGACAAAATCCAACAATCCGAGGTGGCTCTTTACTTGGGGGCCCGAGTCACCGCCACTCAGATTTCACCACAGAAACTTGCTATTTGAAGAGATACTATTCGTACCCTGCATGATATGCAGAGGTTGATAGGTGACATAAATTGGATCAGGCCATATCTTTCCTTGCCTAACAGTCAGCTTAAACCCCTATTTGACATGCTTAAGGGAGATCCTGAACTTACTTCTCCAAGAATACTTACTCCCGAGGCTGAAAGAGCATTACAGACAGTTGAGCCGGCGCTAGCTAACGCTGCATTGAGACGTATTGTTCTTGAAAAGCCCTTTGTTGTATGTGTTCTCAGGACAGAGAGACAGCCAACGGCTGTGGTATGGCAACAAGGTCCCTTGTTATGGGTCCACCCGAAGTAGTCACCCGCTAAAGCCATAGAACATTATCCTGAAGCTGTAGCATCCCTATCCACAGAGGCGATTCTACGCGCCATTCAGCATTTTGGAGCGCCTCCCACTGCTTTGCATGTGCCTTACACCAGAGATCAAATTGAGGTTTTGACAGCCTGTTTAGATTCCTGGGACATCCTCCGGTGTACCTTCCAATTAATTATTGATAATCAATTACCCAAAGATCCCCTGGTACAGTTTATAACTGTTCATCCCGTGATTTTCCCAAAAGTCACATCTCCCAAGCCCATCGATGGAGCTACTATTATATTTACTGATGGATCCAAATCAGGTGTGGGCGCCTATGTGGTGATGGGCCAGTCACTGGTGGCTGTCCAGTTTACGCCGGAACAGCCTCAGGTGGTGGAGCTTCAAATTATACATGTAGTCCTACAACGTTTTCCCGGTGATGTCAATCTCATCTCAGACTCTAAATATGTTGTCAATGCTCTACAGATTTTGGAAACAGCAGGCCCTATTAAACCGTCTTCCACTGTCGCCTCCCTATTTATAAAAATTCAGAGGCTAATATTAAGCAGGACTTCTAAGGTTTTTATATCACATATTAGGGCACGCACTCAATTGCCGGGACCCCTCTCCGAAGGGAACGCCCTTGCTGACATGGCTACGCGCCCGACATGGATTTTCGCCTTTCCCAGTGCGATTGAGTCAGCTCAACGCTTCCATTCTCAATTCCATGTTAACGCTCGTACTTTGGCGGCGCGCTTTAACATCTCGAGAGCTCAGGCGCGAGACATCGTTCGCCATTGTTCAGCCTGTGTAATCTCTCACCCTATACACTCAGTTGGTGTCAACCCACGAGGCCTGCGCCCCAATCATATTTGGCAGATGGATGTCACCCACATCCCAGACTTTGGAACCTTAAAATATGTCCATGTATCGGTTGATACCTGTTCACAGATCATGTTTGCCTCAGCGGAGACTGGAGAAAAGGTAACTCAAGTTATTAGTCATTGTCTCGCAGCTTGGGCTGCTTGGGGCAAACCAGCTATATTAAAGACAGATAATGGCCCTGCTTACACTAGTAAAACATTTCAAACATTTTGTCAGCAGATGGAAGTCCTTCTTAAACATGGCATACCTTATAATCCTCAGGGACAAGGTATAATCGAGAGATCTCATAGAACACTCAAAGACGTTCTACAAAAACAAAAGGAGGGAATAGGCCATGGCCTACCACCCAGAGGGAGGTTATCCCTTGCACTATTTACCATAAATTTTTTGAACCTCAATAATGATAATCATTCTCCTGCCGCGGAGCATTGCAATCCATCTCCTTCTGATAAAGGCCTAGTGAGATGGAAAGATGTCCTCACAGGACAATGGATGGGCCCGGATCCAGTAGTCAGCTGGACCCGAGGTGCGGTATGTGTCTTCCCACAGGAACCAGGCCGCGAACCACTGTGGATCCCCGAGCGGTTTGTACGAATGGTGAACCCTCAGCCAGCATACCGGGAAATCCAAGATGACTCATCAAAAGATGGAGGAAAAGCATCGCTGGGAGGACAAACACCCAGGGATCCGGATAAGTAATCTTGTCCTCTGTCTGTTGTATGTGCTCCATCCTGCCGTGGCGCACCCAGAGCCGACCACATATCTGTGGGGACTCTGGAGGCATCCCCCTACTCTAGCCCCTTTTTCTGCGCTGTCTCCTAGTGCTCCCACGGTGTTTGTGCCTAATGATTCTTCTATATCGCTCCCCTATAAGCGAACTTCCCCAAGCCTTTTCCCCTTTAATGCTTACTTTCCGTTGAAAGAAGATACCCTTGTTTTCTCCTATGCTAACTTCACCTGCAATGAGTCCTATGCATTATATAATGATTCTCACCCGTTCATTAACTTCCTCAATTGGACACGCAGAGAATGTCTTGATTCTGTAAGCCAGCAAGGTAATGTAACACGCTGCCTCAAGATGGAGGTAAGATGGCCCTCTATAGATCTTAAAGATTGCAATCGGTCCCCTCATCCATTGGAACATCCATGGATGGACCCTTGTGTTCCCTCTCATCATCCTACCTTATTGAGAGGTGATATTATGCAAAATCTTTTCTGGCGCCATTGCTTGCCCACAGCCACACCATAATTCCTTCATGAATTATACTGGACATTGTGATATAGAGCATTTCAAGGGCCACAGGTATTTACAGGACATCAGATATGCAACCCGTTAAAGGCTTGTCTCGACCTGAGGCCATTTCTCACCCTTAATGGAACGCTCCATAGTACATCCACGAGCAATAGTGAAAGCAATAGCACTACCCCCCTTCATAATTATGTTTGTGTGGACCCACCCTTCCTATTTCTCCTTGCCACCACACATAACTTCCAACTTTGCAATGAAACCGACTCTCTCTGCAGTTTATCTAACTGCTGGAATGGACACCCGTCCTTCGCTGTCTTGGTATATCGCCCAAGCTTTCTTTGGGTACCACTAGAGACAAATTCTTGGGTGGGTCCAGTAGTCCAACAGATTTCAGCTTCTCAGTTACCCTCCAGACAGACTAGAAGTGTTAAAGATTGGCTTATTAATGCTCTCGGAGTTGCTGCTTCTGTTTTTGTCCCAGCCATAGGCCAAACGGTGTTGCAAGCATGGACCATGAATCAGATAGCCTTGACCATGGAAGCAGTCAATCTTGCCAATGAGACCGCCTACGCCTTGAGGAAACAAGAGCTCCTCATTGAACTTAACAGCCAGACCATCTTAGAGATCCAAAAGGAGATTGACGAAATCGGACAAGAGATTTACAACCTTTGGAATGTAGCCACGCAGCTATGCGATCAAAGATGGCTGTTTGCCCGCCTCTGCGTGACCCCCGCTCGCACTAATTTAACTGGCACTACCAAAAAGGTGACTCACTGGCTCCAAAACACCTACCTTCCTACTTTTAAAAACATCTCCGCAGAGGTGTTCGGTGCCATTGATCGCATGGACAATATCCGCCTAAAGCCAGTAACCTATGACCTTGATAGTCCGGGGACAGTCCCGAAATCCTTGTGGGATCGTGTAACGTCATGGTTCTCGTGGCCTAACCTCACCACTTGGGTCCTCATAGCTGTAGCCATACTAGTAGGCTTAGTGGTCATTAAGTGTTTGCTTGATCGATTAATGCAGACTCAACAACAAGTTAGGCTTACGGCGCTGGCCGCTATGCAACTTACAGAACAGGGCCCGACAGGGGGACCGGCTGCGGCCCATTTGTTGCGCCTGGCAGAACATCAGATTTAAATTGGCTGTTTGCACCCATGGGTCCTCCTCCTCCTCTTCCTCCTCGGATGTGTTGGGGAGTACGAATAACAGGGGCAATGAGATGCGAGACCAAGGGTACTGCAGTATCATCCACTCTGGTTGAGCTGAACAGGGGGTGATAGGAATGCATGTCTATATGCATCCAGGTTCCGCTCAATAATGCCTGGCCCTGCGAAAAATGAGCACCCCATCTCAAGCATGGTCTTAGCGCAAAGATATGCATAGAATGAGATGGTGCACAGCGGGGTATAGACCTCTGCACTCTCTCTTGTCCCGGCCTGTCTTGGGCCTTCCCCTTTTCTTTTGGCACTGGCCACAGTATACGGGCAGAGGGGAAAAGACCCATGTGATTTATGTATCAAATTTAAATAAAAAAGGGGGAGATGTTGGGGGTTGCTCGAGCCGCTCCCCTAAGGTGGCGCCCGTTTCCTGCTTCTGGGTCCCTGTTGCCGCGCAAACAACCCTGCCAAAATGAGTGTCTACCTAGCTACCGGTGACTGTGGCCTATCAGCCTGCGACTTCTGCTTCATATTGATTGGTTACTCAGATCCTATATAAGTGTGTGTTTCTGCCCCCAACAGGCAGAAGAGGAAGAAACTTGAGGGTGGCGGATCTTGTCAGATCCAGCTTCGCTGTACACAATAAATATTGAGAGCTGATCCAAACACAGTTACGTCTTTCGTTGCCCACGGCGCCGTATAGAGAAACATTTAGGCACTATCATCAAAGGCCCTGCTTAGGTTCAGCTGATTTCTACCAGTGAATTTTTTCTTCTTCCTATATTTTTAATGTTTCTTTTTACAAAATCAAATATGGATTCAATTTTACATTTACATTTTCTTTTACCCTTTGAAACATATATTGGAAATTCAATCCTAGTTGTGACCAGATGACTAGAACACTCCAGAAATTATAAGATACAATTCTTTTTAGTTAGATGAGTGACACGTTTCTGTAATGGTAACCCTACATGAAGAAGAAGGATAATTGCAAGTTCGAATCTGATCTGTGAAAATTAGTTATTTAAGGAGACCCAGTCTCAAAAAATAAAACTAAAAAGGTAGAGGACATAGCTCTGTGGGAAGGCCCAGATATGTACCTTTCGTCCTTCCTTAACAAATGCACACAACTACAGACTCAAAAACATACAAACCCAATAAAAATGTTATTGCTTATGATTTATTGGACACGTGAAGAAAATTATGTCATTATATTCAGGGAAAATAAAACAAACATAATGTTCTGAGGATGCAAGAGAGGCTTAAGCATTGTCTTGGTTACTTTTTTCTTGTTACTGGGGAAAAAAAAATCTGACCCTCAAACTTAGGGAAAGAAATCTTTACCTCGCTTACAGATTTTCGAGGTTTCAGACATTACTTAGCTGGTTCCCAAGCAGGGTGGTGTGGCCAAGGGGCAAGAGTTCATGGCAGTGACAAGCAGCAAGAACGAAAAGGGCAAAAAGTAGGAGCACCCTTTTTTCCATTCCCTGTATTTTATGCTGATTAGCCGGCCCGGTTGGTGCAAAACTCACACTGCCAATCCCAGCGCTAGACAATGAACAGATCACAAACTCTAGACTCAGCTGCCTTTGAAAGGCCTGCGCCCCAGACCATATGAGGTTTGGGGGGAATATTCATCCAAACTGTAACAAGCGTTCTGTGAGGGACTTTGTTTCCTTAGTCATCATGGTTTCATCTTTGAAACTCATAGTCTGTCCATCTCAGTCTGTGTGAACAGACAGCCAGGAAAATAGTTTTTAAGCCTGAATTATATAGAAAATATCAAATTTGCTTGTTCATGACTGAACATATTTTAAAATAAAATTACCCAATTTTATTATTTACTATTTTCATTTGCACATATTTGCTGTACATAATGTTTATGTTCCTTGTAGGGGGTTGGTACATTTACATAACACATCTTATACACGTCTTTATTTTTGTCCCCTATTCCTCCTGTCCTTTACTTTTCCTTCTATCTAACACATTTTTTACACAAGCACGAGAGTAAAAGGGTCTATAATCTACAGCTCAGAGTTAGGCTACTGAATTCAGCAAAACAAATTTTCACAAAACATCTAAAATGTTTGGACACATTTAAAAATATATCAATGTACATTGCATGCCAGAATAAAAATAATTCAAGTAATTATTTCCTGTGTCATAGATTTACTTATGAGTGGCAACTTTACTATTGTTCATTTCTTCACTCATCTGGATGACAGGTGAGGATGAGTCATCAAGTTACTTTTTGCTTTCTGGAAGCCCTCAACCCAGAACATACCCTCCTCTTCACAGTCACCCTGACACACCCAACACAGCCTCCAGCTCTGCAACTTCTTCTTTCTACTTCCCTCATGGAGTGTCATGTGACACTCCAAACTTATCCTGTAATGTAGTACCCTGGATGAAGAAAGAATAAAGTTCATTTTGTTAAATTACAAGTGTAAGACTGAATGTCTGTATGCATATATATACTTGACTGTAGTATTGCCTTATATGCCTAATCCAGTTTTTTTAAGAATGAATACATTTTAGCTAATTAAGTGTGCAGCAAGCATTATGACTTAGTGAGAATCACCTAGATATCATTATGATTTTGTACTAGACCCTTCTGGATTGTTGCTATTTTTGAAATTTTCTTAGGCAGAGGTAATGCATGGAAAGCTTTGAGAAACTCAAGTAAGTCACCGGTTAAAGTGTGGTTTTTGTGTGTATCGTACAGCATTTGCGTTCCACTTCTACATATCCCATGGTATCTTGCGCTGAGATCCAAGTTCTCACTGTTGGACCTCTTCAAAAAGAGCAGAAAGTTTTTAAAGCCATGAAATTGCTAAAACATTTTACAGGAGTCTTTACACACTGAGGTTTTGTCAAATGGATTGTATAGAAGGCTTGGTTTCCCTTCAGCTTTTTTTTTTTTTTTTTTTTTTTTTTTGAATCATAAAGATCAGTTTTAACATTTACATACTTTTCTCTTAATCCATCTGCCTTTTCAATGTCTGGTGCATTATTTCTGATTCCCTCAGCATTCTCTGGACCCAATAGGCACAGTAGGGGCACTTTTACTCTAATTTGTGCAAAGAGTAATTTCCTGAAAGTATTTCTCTTTCTGTTTGGCCTCATTTAACACTCCTATGTTCGGCATTAAAAATTTCCCAGTCCCAGCAACTCAAAGGCTTTTCTGGTTAATGAGGTGGTTCCTGATAAATATTACTCGGTGGATACTCTTCAGTTTACCATTATTTGGTGTATTAAAAGCAACTTGCAGACTTTTGGCTTCCAAAACCTCTTATAATTTGAGAGTAAAAAGAAAACTTAAAACTATAAATATAATTAAAATATAATTGTGTATTACCTTTAAAATATACTCTATTTTTTTCTCTTAACAACACTAACTTGTGAATACTTTACCATATTTTCACTAATAATTAAAATATGTGAATATTTTTGATAATTATAGCATTATGAAATTTTAAAAATGGAACAAATTTATAGAAAGAGTTCATCAACTGAACTGTTGGTTTTTCAGCTAATCATAAAAGGATAATACTAATATTTTCACAGACAAGTGATATGTCAGATTTATCTATCTAGCAAATTTATTTTTAAACTTCATGTATTTGCACAACGACATTAAACTAAATGTATGTGTCTTGAAGTTAAAAATCAAGAATATATACAGTTTTTAAAATAGGGCAAATCATTTTTCACCTGCTTTGAATTAAATTTCCTCAGACAATTAAGACAGAGGTTAGTAAATCTAGTAATACTTTGATTGACTTTATCAACCATAGAGTCTAAGTAAATCAAATGGAAGTACCTTCATGGACAGTGAACAGTCAACTTACTATAATTTTCTACTTTAAATATATTTCAAAGTTCCAGCATAAAGAAAAGCTTTACTAGTTTTATAAAGAAAACGCAGATAAAATTCTGGTAGAGAACAATGGAAAATTAGTATACTCTCTAAATTAAGAAATGTAAAGAAAAAATGGCCTTAAAATATGTTAATAGTAACACTGAAATTATTTCTATAAAGAATAAAAGAGTTAAAATTAGCAATAAGATTTTAAGTAGTATACAAATTTACTTTTGAACTTCAATATTTAGTATTTGAAGTAATCTAAGGTATAAGAAGATTTATAATTGTTAATATTTTATTTTATTGATACTCAATTTTAATGGAACAAATAAATACTCAAAAATGATGGAGAATAGGGAGAAACTGCTTAATGTCTAAGTTTATACTTAGAACTACATAAAAATTTTGTAGCAGGGCACAAATAGTGGTTGCACAACATTGTGAGTGTAATAATTGTCACTGAATTTCACACTTAAAATTTTAAAAATTGATATTGATAACATATATGTTTATATAGACACAACCACAATAATAACAAAATAATATATAAAAATACTTGAATTTAAAATGTTGAGAAATATATAACACAAAATATTAAAAGTAAAATGAGGATATGTTTCTATTCATGATAGATCTTAGAACAAAGAGCATTACTACATATAAAGAAAACATACTAATCAAATGATAAAGGCATGAAGGAAATAGTACAGTCATAAATGTGGATGCATATAACAAATGAACTTTAAAATAAGACACACAAGGTGGAAGAAATTGAATAATGTGCAAAATATTTGTATATTTTACTAACAGTATTTTAGGAATTCGTGGATCAATTAATTTAAAAATACATTAAGGATATAAAAAATTTTGCACAATACTATGAAGCAAAAGCACTGTTCTCAGTCACACAGAGATGCATCACTGTGATCCAAAACTGGGTTATCAAATGTATTACTAGTGAATGTCTAAATAGTTTCTAACTAGAGAGTTTCTAAGTAATCAAAGTATTTAACTAACTGGGTTACTAATTATCAGTAAATTTCTAAGAACTGAGGTACCATATCATATATTTTTATATCATAATTTAATATAGAAATAAATGAAAACAATGAATCTAAAACTACAAAACAATTTGGAAATTATGCAATTCCCATTTGTAACTCTTGATAATGCATCAAAGAATTACAAGAGAAATTATGAAAGATTTTTAATGTATCTAAATATAATTACCACATGTGAGTGTTTATTGAGTGTAGCTATAATATTAATTATACTTGTAGTGTAAAAGTCCTAATCAGAGTTCTGTATACATACTTTGAAACATCATGTTGTGTATGAGAAAAACTTGTAACTCTCAGCAACAAAATACAATAAAAATATATAAATCAATGGAAACTAAATGGTAGAAGACATTGAGGGTTAGCATCCTTATTCAGCACACACTCTATTTGTAGAGAAGTGAGAAACATTCGTTTTCTAAGCTTTTGCTTTCAGAAATGAAACATAATTTAGCAAATTAAATACAGATAAGTAAATGGACAAAATTAGTAAAGTTAAAAGTTAAAAATGGAAAACATAGAAATTAGTCATCAAAAGAGAAAAATCAGTTAAGTCAAAACTTCTTCAAATAATTAAGAGTGTAGGGCTCTAGCAAAGATAAACTATAGAGAACAAAACATTAATTTCAAAATCAAGAATAAAATATGTAAGCATTCCTACAAATTCTACTCATTGAAGATATAAATAAAATTATACAGAATTAAGAAGATATTAATACTAGCAATTTTACAATCAAAATTAAATACACACCTTTCTAAATGTAGAAACTAATAAGACACGAAAAAGCTTGTTTTAGCTTTGAAACTACTGAAGCACTTCAAATTCAAAAATAAAAATAATTTCTTACTGGAAAAGACAAAACAATCTCCATGAACTGATAGTTAAATAGTTAATGTTATCACATATTTTAAAAGAATGTGCCTTTTTTTCTGATAAAAGAGGATGACTCATGTTTTTAAGCTATAATCCATTTTTAAGCTTCTGAGGCAGAGGGATCTCTAATTTTAAGCAACTGAAAAGCACAGAAATTTCGAAGCCCATCAGAACTGAATTGGGAAACTTGCTTTCAATTTCCCTTCATCTTAAGAAAAAGAAAATGGAGAATCTGAGAATATCCTACAGCTTCTTTCATGAGGCCTGTGCAAATCACAGAGCCAATTCTGAACATGATATTTGAAAATTACAAACTAATATTTCTCTTGAACACACATTACAGCATTGCCACTAAAAAGTGATTTTAACAATCCATGTTTATGCATGCATTTTAAATCCTAAATAAAGGTTATGAACTTTTTGTATTTTATTGAAAAGTTAAACAATGTAATTTACCAAATTAATAAAATAGCAGATGGGCAATCACACCCTGAGTATTCAGACTAATTCAACATGATTTAGGGCCTAAACTCTTCTCAAATTAGGTATAAAGTGGATTTCTCCAATCAAATAAGGAACATTTGTAGCAAACCCATAAACATATTACGTTAAATTGTGAAAAACTGAATATTTTCACCAGGAGACATGAAGCAAGGCTTTAGATTCTAGCTACCTCTATGAAACAATATATATGATTTCAAAGCCAGTGTTAGAAAATGAAAAGAATGGCATGAAATAAATTCATCAAGTTGAAGGATAAAAGTCCTAATTAAAATCATTTTATTTCTACAATTGTCAACAAACAGTAGAAAATTAAAGTGCAGCTAAGAAAGCAGCAGTGGGCATCAAATCTTAGGAACAAATCTAACGGTATGTGAGCATGGAATCAACTGTGCAAACTACACTGTACTGCTGAAAACAGTTACGCATCAGCAAAAAAGGCTTTAATTAAATGAAAAAATTGTTTAAAAGTTCTTCAAGTGGAGGAAGACTTAATAAGACTAGTGTGAGTGTACAGATTCAACACAGTACCTGCCAGTATTGCAGCAGGTAACTGGAAGAAATTAGATTGCTGATCTAAAATATTCTAATTTTACAGTTTGTATCAAGTGTTTAGAGGTTTAAAAAGCAGTCTGGTCAAACATGAACAATGAGATGATTACAGTAGTAGATTCCAATAGTTTTGCAAACCTATTTAGTGAAAGTGATTTCATATTGGTGTGAGGATAAATCAATAACGGAGTTAAACCAGTGTTGAGATATGACTGAAGTATTTTTCAGAAAAATAACCACCAATTCAAGTAAACGGAGATTTTTTTTTTTGTACTAGGGATTGAACTCACAACCTTACACTTGCTGGACAGGTGTTCATGCCACTGAACTAACTCCCTGGTCCCAGAAATATTTTTAAACAAATTATAAGAAATAAAACATTTATGTGGAAAAACAGATTTTTATACTCTTCCCTCCATTCATAAGAACTCATACCAAATAGCTCCAGAGATGTGATAATTACATATTTAAATCATTTTTCTAAACATAAAGAACATGTTTGTGCATTCTTAAGGAAATGACCAATGATTGCAGAAATACTTCTTAGTAGAATATTAGGCACCAGTGAAATATCAGCTTAACCTCAATGAAATATTTTGCTACCATTAGCATGCTTCACAGCAAAAGATGGAGTGAACAAAAGTAAATGGTTAAACAAACATGTACCTCTGATGATACCTCAGTAAGAGAAATCAAGAAGAATCCTGCGAATCATTTTATCTATATTAGACAAAATAAAATATCACTCTAATTCAGGGTGTTACTATAGGTGATATATAGACTAGGAAGAAAGGTTTACCCTGAAACACTGTATGTTGGAAGCATTTCTTATTAATTTTTGAGTTTTAGGGAAGTTACATCTAAGCCTCACCATGAGTTCTCAAGGAAACTTTAAACCTGTACTTTTGGACAATTCTGAAATTGTTAAGTGTTAGGTAACTCTCATAGAAGTACTAAAAGCACTTTGCGTAAAAAAAATTTGACCTGGAATGTTGTGGGGGAGGCAGGATGAAATACTATTGTTTTGATCTAAAAAGTCCACACAAAATTTCCTGTGTTCAGAGGTGACGCTTTGGGAAGCTTGTACTAAAACATGAGGTAAGTATGCTTATGTCTGTAAAGCACGCCAAAGTGTTTCCTCAAGTAACTACAGTGTTTTATGATGCCCACCATTCTGTTCCTCTTGCTCCTCCACATGTGCACTGAAATTTGGTGCTTTTGCTTTTTTGATTTGTGGTTATTTTGGTGGAAATGCAATGATAGTTCTTATAGTTTTCTTCTACTATTCCTTCATGATATTTGGCTTGACTAACTTTTCTATATGCTTATTTGAAATCTGTGTGTCTTTTCTGCTTTCTACTAAGATATATACGTCCTATTTATATGCTTACTTCTACTTCTATGTTTTGGCTTTTGGTTTAATGCACATTTATGGATGTGTGCTTTTAAATTTTATTTCATTTTAAACTGATATAATTGCATGCATTTTTGTGTACAGATATTGTTTTGTGTACAGAAAGTATGTACAGATATTGCATTGTATTTATACTATGAATCAAAATTACTGAAACTATGAACCTAAGGCAATGTAATTTTTCTCTTACTATTTTCCAGCATATTTTGTGAATTTATGCTACCTTATATAAGAAACTTAAGTAGTTTTCTTCAGTATACTACATGGATTCTTTTCATTTTGTTGGTGTTGATTTTCACAGAAAGAAACTTTTAGTATTAGCTCATTTCATCTTATCATTTTTTTTAAACACACCTGTAGTACCATATCTAACTACAACTGACTCTGGGTCATCTAGATTTTCCTTCATTATTATATCCCAGGTGTCTTTGTAATTTGATGCTTATATTTAGATCTGTAATTCAGTATTAGTTAATTTTCAGAATGATATATCTTCTGTATCTAAAGTCACTCTCTGCTGCTTGTGGTTATATACTTGCTTCAGTGTTACTTGGCTAAAAACTATCCTTTCTGTATTATATGGTCTGCATTTTTCTCAAAGAACATTTGACTTTATACATGGGTGTTTCTGAACTCACTATTCTATTGCTTTGACATATTTATTATATTGAACTACTTATCAATACCACGCTGACATATGATGTGTTGTACTGCTTATTAATTTTTTGAATGCTATAGTTTAAAAATAGGTCTTATGGTGAGGTAATGTCGGTTCTCCAATGTTTTTATTATTTTTCAATACTATATTAACTCTATAAGCTTTTTTCATCTCCATATAAACTTTAGAATCATCATGCTGATGTCTGCAGAAATGAAATCTTGTTTGAAATTACACTGAATCATATTGGGAAGATATGACATTTTGAAATATCGAAACTTCTCCTCTATGAACAAGAATTTATTTAGTAACTCATTTATTTGGTAACTCAATTTCCCTTTGGTTTTGTAGTTTCTTTAATATAGATGTTACACTGAACAAGGTATCTCATTTTTGAGGATGTTAATACAAACGTTATTGTAGTTTGAATTTGAAGTTCCATTTGCCATTACCTAGGAAAAAAGGGACTTCTGTATGAGTTTTGACCAGAATAGAAAATGAAAGTTAAAATTATTTTTTTAAATCACAGTAAAACACAACTACAATTAATTCCTCACAAAATATTTCTTTACCATGTGATTCACTTTGTGTGATTCCTGTCACCTTCCAAAGCAGATCAGGGTGTAGTCTTTCATGTATTTATGAAGTGTGATCCAAACCCCCCCGTGTGACCTGGTGCTGAGTTCCATTCCATGGAAAGGCAGGCCACAAAAACATCATGGTGAGTCCTTTTCATCCATCTACTTGGAAAATCCAGCACTGAGCCTTTCCGTTCTTTTCCAAAGTCAAAACGGTTTTCAAGGTAAACATTTTGTGTAATTCTAGGACATAAAAGTAGCCACAAGAGTGCACCACACACACACACACACACACACACACACACACACACACACACAAAGGCGGCTTCTAAAAGTGTTTCAGAAAATGGCAAGAAAAATGGGATGTGAGTTTTAAGTAAGAGAAACATTTCAAAAGAGATGAGTGGCATTGGGTCTTTAACTGGGTACATTTCTAAAAATTAAATATTTACATGGATTTTGACCACATATGAATTTTTCTCAACTGCAGTCAGCTTAATTTTTAGTTTCTTTTTACTTTTTGCATCTTAATTTTTTAAATTTTTTTCCTTTACTTCTGTCATTCTGCCCTTCTTCTCTTTGTCTCTTTCCTATTTGGCTAAAACTATCTTCTTGCTTCCTGTTATCTATCAGTCGTTTTTTTCTTTAAATTATTTATTTTTTCTAATATAAGCAACACCATATAATATTTTAGCTTATGTATCTGACTGCTTTCACTTAGACTTGTTGTCTCAAGGTGCATCCATTTTCTTACAAATGACTCAAATTTTTCTGTATGCAAAACAATACTTCAGTCTGTGTATCATATTTTATTTACTCATTTTTCTCTTAATTAATATATAGTTCACTATGAAATTTAGCTATTACGATTTATGCAGCTATGAAAATGGACTTGTGTGTATCACTGTAATATGATGTCTTTAACATTTTCAGGAAGATATCTAGACAGGGAATAGCTGGCAAAATGAAATTTAGTTAAGGTTTTTGAGAAATTTTCATATTGGTTTCTATAGTGGTTGTACAAGTTCACATTTCTACCTATAATGAGGAAGGGTTCAGTTGTTACTGTTTGATTTCTTGATGATAGCCACTTTGTAGATGCTTGATAAAAAGGACAAAAATATATGTATACATATTTATGCAGAATTACAGGACTTGAGTTAGAAAAGTCCTAAATGCTCACTTGTTTGATGAAGAGCTGGATGATCCGGTAGCAGTTGGCAATGAGAGGCCTGGTAGTGAAACTCCCTGAAGAGTTGCCGGTGTCCTCCTGTGTTAAAAGCCTGAAGTGACTGAAGTCCAGTGTCCAAATGTAATGACGAAGACAGGAGCTCATTTCTCTTCCTTTGTTTATTACATACAGGCTACAATCCTCTTTGTCTGTGCCACCCACATCCACGGTGAGTCCTCCTCAGTTTACAAGCTTACCTGTCAAATATATGCAGACATGCCAAGAACCTATACTTCAAGCTGTCAGGTAGTTCTTAAATTGACATATCCACATTACCATATATATATATATATATATATATATATATATATATATATGTGCATGAGACATATATATGAGACTATATATATATATATATATATATATGTATGCACAAATATATATATATGATACAAATTAAATCTAGGTTTATTTATAGTTTAAAAAATCATATTATGAGTCTTGGTTTTATTTTAATTGTATTTCATTATGATATTGATCTCCAGTTTTGTTTCTTGTAATACTTTTATCCAATATCCATAAGATTTTCTTTCCTCTGAATTTTCTGGCAAGGTTTTCTATTGTGTAGAAATATAATAGATTTTTCAATATTTCCATTTTATATCCTATAACTTTCCTGAATTCATTTATTAATTCTACTGACCCTTTTACACATTCTGTAGCTTTCCATATATAAGATAATATCACCTACTAGATGACAATTTTACTTCATTTCCAATTTGAATTACTTTTTATTATTTTTCTGTTCAAAGTTTTATTTAGAGTTTTTAGTAAGATATTAAATAGAGTTTTCAAAATGAGTATTTCAGTCTTGTTTCTAATCCATGAGTAGAAAGTCTGAAATTTTCAGCATTGATATACTAATTTTGAAAACACTTTTTTTTTTTTTTTTTAAGTGGTACCAGGGATTGAACTCACGACCTCCTGCTTACAAGGCAGGCACTTATGCCACTGAGGTAAATCCCCAGCCCCATCATGCAGTGTTTTTGAATGCTTTACAGATTGGAAAAATTCTTTGATTATAGATGATATTTCAATTATTACTATATTGAAAACACACCATCACATCATGTATTATAAGCAATTGAAAAAAATGATGACTTGAAAATTTGGTGTGGGAGATATATACATTCTTTCTTTTTCTCCTTTACTACCTCAACACTTAGCTTTTGAAGTTTAGCAGTGCTTTTTGCTTGCGTGGAAGAGCACCTTAATGTACTTTAGAAAGACAAACTATTGCAATATCCATTTGCTTCTTCAGTGCCTCTTCCCATTACCTTTATTGTGATTTGAGCAGTTTCCTACAAGATGCTAAACATTAAAGACTACTGGGTCTGGAGAATGATGTGGTGTAATTCTAGACAGTCACAAAGTTTGAAGGTAAATCAGTGTCTCATTATTTTGTACACCAAAATATGAAAACTTTCCAAGCCTATTTTCTCAATGATCTTTGTCGATAAAATCATTTTTTAAGTCCATGCGCTAAATGTCATTGATACATCCCCTGAGAAAAGTCATACCTTCTTTTCTGTACTATTAGTACCAATATTAAGTGTCTCATTTAATGACTGTAATATGAGCATGGTCATTTGAATACCACAATAGTTCCAATCTCATTTTCCCTGTGTATCCACTCATTTGTATTTGTGAATGAGTATCCGTGTATACAGTTTTCAATTCAAAGACCCATACATACCTGCCTCATTTATTTGAAAAATGTGTTTCTAAAAAAGACATTATTTGAAGTGAAAACAAAATATATTTTTAACTGTTAAATAAAATGTATTAGTCTGACTTGTAAGTGGCTGCAATAATTACCTATGACTTTGCCTTTCTGCAATAATATGAAAAATAAATACATCTAATTTGTTTTTGCTAATTCTTAAATCAACACTTTTTTATATTTGGATATTGCACACTAAGTGTAAAAGAAACATTAAAAAAGAATAAAAACATTACATATCTCTGCAAAATTAAAATATTTTTTGGCTGTTTCAATGCAGATAGCCATCTCACAGTGCTATCACCCTTGTCAAATATATATTATAGCCCTTGTTATATGAAACTGGTAGAATTTTTAAAACTTAATGCCTTTTATTAGTAACATTTCATTATTCAGCACTTGAATGATCAAAATCTTTAGAGTACTAACCAAGAACCGACTTGGCGGCAGATTTTGATGTGAAGGTTTAGAATTATATTTTTCTTGTATGAATTCAATAAAGAGTAGATTAAATGTTTGAATTTGCAGGAGCTTTTATATAGACCTGAAGCAACATCATGGTTTCCTCCCAGATCCTTCTGTGGTCAGTAGAGTCTCCCTTGCTGATATATCTCGATATTGGCTGATATGTGCCAGGAGCGTAGTTAAACTCTTAGAGCACTTCTCAGTGGGGCTGTGATTTTAAAGTTCCTGGGTAATGGAGTGTATTACCATTTGCCATATGATGAGATAGCCTACCTGTCAGGCAGGGAGCTGTTTAAAGTTATATATAGGTCAAATGAGCCAAAAAGAGCAAAGGAAGATCAAGAATATCGAGCATCTCGAAAATGAAATGATCAAAACATTTCAGACACCAGGTAATTTCTTCCCATGTTTGTTCTAAATCTATTGACGAAATTGATTGTGAAGTGTCAAATGCATTAGGAAATATGGTATTTCAAGGGCATTTATTTTCCCTATGAGTCAGTCACATGATGTTCAGATCTCATTTCTATGATGGTTTTATACATCACTATTCCTACTTACCAACAACAAAAGATGTCCTAAATTTTTCAGTTCCCATATCTGGGATCAAATTATGTTTTAATCACAGAATTAATAACTATTTTTCTGAGGCTTTGTGTAACTAAAATTGCCATTCACTTACATAGTTTAAAGTTGTTAAACTATGGTAAAGAAACATGAAAATATTTCATTTGCTTTTGTAAAGGCAACTTCACTTTTAAGAATTTGGTGATAGCTTAGGAACAAGATAATATTTAATATGTAACTGATTGAAAAATTCAAGAACAAAACATTATTTTGTTATAAATCATCTACTAAAATAATTTGTAAGGGTGAATATTTGATTCCAACAAATACATGCTGAATTTTTTAAAAAAAGATGATAAAATATCAAATAAGAGAGACATAGAATATTTAGCAAAAGCTAGGAGAAGTCTGCAGACCTGAAGACTCTTGCCACGAAAGCAAGTACTCTATTGGGAAAGGTCAATCTTGCATGCAAAATTTGCAGACAGGTTCTCAATCAGTTGTGCACTCTTTCAGCTTCACTCCTTGTTAATTTCCCCATTTAGGAAATCTTTGGCTTCAAATTATTGATCTAGAATTATTGCAAGCTACAGAGATTTTATTTCAGATCTCTGCCATGAAAGGTCCTACTTGCTCAAGGCAACATCCCCGCTGAGACATAGTTCTCTGCTGAATATTCTAGACAATCATATTGTGTACACACATTGGTCACTCAGGAAATAGAACTCTAATTCCAGCTTTCACATCTTAGCTTAATGAGAGGCTGTCTATAGAACTGAAGCTAAAGATTATTCTACAAGTGTGAGTATTTTGTGTTTTTAATTGACCACTCCATTAAGGTAGTAGGGCAAAATCTTTCCCAAAGCCCTGCGATTGTTGCTTCCCTTAATATAAGACAAAACTAGAAGGTTATTACACGACCATTCCTTCCACCTTCTGCCTTGTACTAGAGCAAAGGACTACATAATGGCAGACAAAAAAATGAAAACAATGCTATTTTAGTTTTGGTATAAAATCAAATTAGTAATTTATATTAAAATGTAAAATTACACTTTAGAGTATATTTCATTGGTAAAATATCTAAAGGAACTCTAGAAAATAATACTATTGGATTGAATGCTTTGTTTAAAAGTTATGTTGTTAGATGAGAAAGCTGACGACTGCAAAGCCATTTAATACTCAGGCAATACAGCAAGGCAAACCATTAAAATGAGCTTCTAGTGGCAACATTCTGTAATTGGAGCCTGTCTCTACCACTTTATCGGACTGTCATGAAAAAATTTCATAATGTCACGGATTTTAATTTTCATCACTTGAAAATTTATGATACATTATACATTATTATGGAGATTAGTGTATACACATATATACAGTGTAATATTTATATGTGAATATGTTTTACATTATGATTTCATGATGATATAATGTAAGTAATGATCAACAAAAAATATGCAGAGGGACATCAAAATGATGGCAGTGTGTTAGCGAAGGATATAGAAGAACATCACACTTTTCTCTTAGTTTGATTCTCATATATTAGTGTATCCATGTATCAGCACATATTATAAAAGAAGAGAATACAAAAAAAAACAAGGCTAAGGTGAACACTTGCATTCATTTCAGCCTTTCTTGATGTTCAATGTTTTGATCTCCTGTGCTTTCCTTTTTTTGAGGTGCTACAATGAACAGTAGTAGTTATAATCAGAAATGAGAATGAAATAAAAACAGATTGAAGTGTTATAAAAGCCAGAGCGTACTTTAAGTCATGCAATCTAGATTTGAAACTTTGAGATGAAATGTACACATATATGCTATTAAATAGTAATTTTATGTCATTGAGAAAGGAAAACCAAGAAATATAGAGCAAGCAGAAAAAAAATTGATGTATATTTTTATAATGCTGTACTTGAAATGTGTTGTTGAACACATTGTCTGACCTCTCTAAACCTGTGTTTTTTTCATTTCAAAGCCAATATAAAGCCTCTTATCTCAAGGCATAGAGCATAATATTGAAAGCTGAAGCATATGAGGAAAGGATTCATAAGATATAAAATCCTGTATATATGCTAGCTATTGTTTGATTGTTATTAAGATATAGACAGAAAGATAGATAGATACATAGATACATAGATATTCACCTCACTAGAAAGAAAGGATTGCTTTGGCATGAAATTGAAAATGATTTTGATATGAAGAGTAGAATCAGATTATTAAGGTATTTTAAACAAATACATAAATTTTGGATGGATAAATTGGTCAAGCATTATGCTTCATAAATAATTATTTTTCAATAATACTCAGAATCATTTCAGTTTTAATAAGGCAGTATTGATAATTCATCGTTAAGAATGAGAAATAAAAACTGATCAGGAAGGAACCACACAATTCTGAAGGGTTGGAAATTCAAGGTTGAGATGTGATGTCTCACTTTGATTCCTGAGTGAGGAAACGAAAAGAAACTTGGGCTGGCAACAGCACAGAAGGACAGATCCTCAGGTTACTCCAAGCCGAAGCTACTGACCAAAGAGCTCCACAGCCAAGCCCTGAGGTCCGTGAACCCCTGGGCATGGCTTTGCGCTTCTGGACATCTAAACGCAGGTGGGATGACACTAAAAGGAGTATAACTGGAGAATTAAACGCAAGAAGCAGGTAGAGATGATGATTCTAAGCTAATCACAAATAATTCATCATCTGTAGTGAGAAAAGTGGGAAGATTAGTCCTGGTTTTAACAGATGAATTAAAGCAAACACAAACTAGATTAACGTCGGGGGGGGGGTTTTACAATAAATAGAGCGTTAGTAAGTTAGCACTTTTTGAAAGCTTACTAGGCCCCAAGAATTGTGCTAACATGTATGTATAGATCTGGTCTTTCTTTAAAAAATGTTTATCTAGCATTTTCTTTTTATTAGGAACCGTTCCAAAAGCTTCCTCAATATATGCACACTTACTCCTAAAAACTCTTAGGAGTTAATCTCTCCCTTTTGCTTATAGAAAAATTTTGCAATGGAGCTCACGCTATGAGTAACTTGCTACAATTCACACAGATAGTTCAAGGAACATGCAATTGGCTTCTAAAGTTGTACTGTCACCCCTGCCTTAGGGCAACACATATCCTGGCTACTGCACATTATCCATTTTATGAAAAAGGTACTCATTTTGCTTGCTGAATGAACAAATGATAAATCATTTATTATATAACTTAAATAATGAAATAATTTTGTCCTATGTTAAATCATTTATCCTGCATGATTCATCTAATAAGTAATCTACGTGTTTTTTGATGACTAAATAACCACTGCGAACAAGGCAGAAGAAGAATCTGATGATAATGTTTAAATTGTTCTCCCTCAGACAGCTGCATGAGAGTGAAAAAAAAAAAAAAAGCAGTAAACCAGATGACCATGTAAGGAAAAGTGGTATTCCTATTGGAGCCAAATATCTGAGCACTGAAGTGGAGATGTTTTTAGTTTATACATCTAGTTAAAGCCAGGATGTAGTGCTTAAAACTATAAAACTGCTGAGCCATTGTTTGCTGAGATATTATTTTCCTTATTTGTATATCAGGGATAAGAGTCCTCCAAGGAATAAAAATGTTGGTGATGTATACCTTGAGACTGACCCAGAACTAGCCTCAGTGCAAGACTGGCAGGATAAATCCTTGCCCTTATTTGTGATGCTCGAAATTTGAACTACTTTTATGGAGAAAAGAAGGACATTCTCAGTAGGAATTCTAGAAATAGTAGATACTGGGTTTACTAAGGTTAGTCATTGCTAAGAAAGAAATAGACTAGAGAAGTAAGTAATTATATAATATTTTTCATACTCCTCACAATATTACATTGCTTGTGGGTCAGATTAAAAACAGCAGATTTCTGAAAACCTTAAACCAATGACTATCGTGCTGATTCATACTTCTGTAATTTTTAATCATTCCCTTACAATGACTACTTATATCCACCACTTTTTGGTAAGTTTATTATGTATTATGTATTTATAAATGTAAATAGGTATTTACATATAACTTTCCAGCTTGTTGGGGACTCTATTCAAGGCCTTGAGCAGGTACGGTAAGCACATTACCACTTAATTAACCCCCAATGTCATCTTTATAAAAATAATCCTCCACATTCTTTGTTTTCATACTACAATGTTTATTTCAGTTTCATGAAAATGTGCTTGCTGGATACTCCCACATTACTTAGTGAGTGCTACTTGCACTTCATTGGCCCAATGGGAAATTTTGACCAATTCTGACTCTGAGAAATGATGGGGCCTTTTCAGGTTACTTGCAAGAGAACATGTGCTTGAGATTGTGTCGTTTTTCTCTCCTTATGTATTCTTTGAACCTTTGGTCACAAACCTGCCATACAACATATACTCTCTTAGTGATGGTAAATTAGTCTTCTAAATTTATTGATAATGTTTAAGGTGCACTCTGTCATCATTTTAGGTCAACTGATAAGAATACTCAACTCTCCTTTGGATGGTGCACTTCTGTTCAGTAAGGACTGTCTTTGAAACTCCAGTTCAGTTTGATTATCTGTATTCAGATAGCTCACTCTCCTACTCCACCTATTATCTATTTAATTGTTTCAACAGTAAAATGCAGGATTATCTTAAATTCTGTTTTTCTACTACATTCTATACCTATTAATTATCAGCAGCCCATCTATTTTTTCAGCTCTGTAGTTTATTTCTAGCCAATCTAACTATACAGTCATGCTTTGTGTAGGAAGAAAAATTGAAATGGCTTTAGTTGTTTTAAATCCAAAACTTCATTCCATATTCTACATGGTATATATACTTATGCATTTAAATTAGGATAAATTCGGTTATATTTTGGTTTAACAACCTTGATCTTCTTTTTACTGCCCAGAGCAAGCGTCAGGAAACTTGTTTTGAAAACAATTAGATAATAAATATTTTAGACTGTACAAGCCATATGTTCTGGGCCACAACAGCTCAATCCTAATATTATAGCATAAAATAAATAATGGACACTATCAACGCATGAATGTGGCTGCCTTTCAAAGGAATTTTATTTACCAAAAAAAAAGCAGAAAACAATACTTAGCCTATTGGCTATATGTTTCTTGCCACTAATAATAGGTCATTGCAAAGTAATAATTCATTAATAATAATAATAATAATAATAATAGTAAATGTTTTATTTTTCATGATGATAAAATTCAAAATCTTGGCCATTGCTTGTAAGTTTCTACTATGTAAGTCACTCTTTTCTGATGTTCTTCTCTCAATCTAGGACACATATCCTGAAAGAAATACATACACACACACACACACACACACACACACACACATACACACACACACACTTGTATTTGCATATAGTTTCAACGTAAGCAGTTTCAGAACAGCGTTATCCCCATGGCATTGTCTATTTCTCCTCACACTAACATTGCACTGTTTTCATAAATAAGATAGGATTCTGATTCAGTGAAAGGAGCCGGACTTGGTTCAGACCCCAAGTTCACCACATTCTTTTTTGTTTTTTAATCGCAACTAGGAATCGAACTCACAATCACGCTCTTGCAAGGCACAAGCTTATGACTCAATCTTCAGCCCCCCATATTCTTAAATAAATAA
The DNA here is from genome assembly GCF_034190915.1 of Cavia porcellus. Classification (NCBI taxonomy): domain Eukaryota; kingdom Metazoa; phylum Chordata; class Mammalia; order Rodentia; family Caviidae; genus Cavia; species Cavia porcellus. The sequence goes on along the minus strand of NW_026947499.1, from coordinate 69,769,826 downwards.
TTTAATCTCTGTATGTCTATTTACCATGATTATAGTAACTCACAAGATAGTATAAATTTTAAGATTTTACATTAAATAGGAGTATACAGCACAAAAATACTGCTTACTTTCATTAGCTTCCCCATATCTACTCTACCTTAAACATTAAAGGATACCCCACTTATGTCTCCTAGTCAGTGTCTCTAGGACCTGCCTCAAATATACATTCTACAGTTTGTGATGTCTTATTCCACCACTGTGCAAACTGCTAAATCCTTTTAGTTTCTAGTCGTCCTATTGCTCATTTATGTGGTTGTTTTGTTTACAATGTTCTCTAGCATCTTGAAGTTAAATATAACTCTAAAAGGCACAAGCTACTGTATCCAAACTTTTCATGGAGTAGTTGACTAAGATTTATGAATAAATGAATCCCAAGCATAGTTATTAAGAAAATACTGCAGCTTTGTATCTCTGAGGTTCTTTCTAAAGTGACCACCAGCTTCCACTTAACCCAAATGTCTAATATTTTTTACCTGCCAACCCCACTGAAATAGTTGTATTTCATTCCTTCTGCTGTTGAGAAGAGCTATTGAAAATACAATGAATATTTCAATTTAAATAAATGTTTGCAGTATAAGATATGTTGCTATTAATAAGCTACAATATTTCCTCCTCATTTCAAATGCATGAAGGCTTTGTTTGAGCCACTCTTGAAGTAGTTCTGGAAGTTTTCTTTTGCAAACTGCTCTGGATGCCTCCATGTCCTGAATGAATTTAGAATATTACCTTCTTGATTGTTTTGACTTTGAGGAAAAGCTAGAAATCACGGGGAGCCCAACTGTGCATTGACTAAAGCGTATTACATACTGAGGACTCATTGTTAAGTTGTTGAAGGGCTGCCTTTCCACTGAATGGCACAGGCAGCAACATGCACATTGTCAATCACACCTTGGAAAGATTCTCAGTAAGGAGGACTTCCAGATTTGCTTCAGAAAGAGACAGAATGGTGGGGTAATGTGTCTGAAGTATGGGGAGCACTCTGAGGAGGAATAAGGACCATGTGTGCTTCACCATCGTACATTTTGAAGTACATTTTTATCACATCACGTATTCTTGGACATACGGTCTTTGCCAACTGCGGGACATTCCTTCTTCCCTCAATACACACAAGGAAGACTGTTGTTTCTCTAAAACTGGGAGAACACTCTGTGTTATTCATTAAATTTTCATAGTCAAAGTATTTGATGACTCTTCCAATGTAGTTTCAGGGCCACTTTGTCATGTTTGTATTTCAAAATACTTTGTACTCCCCACCGCACTAAGATTGTGATATCCTGGGGAATATGTTTTGTTCACACTTATTTCTCAATAATTTAAGACAATGAATTCCAAGAAATAAATATCTAACATTTATTTGATGAATAAATAAAAATATATATTGAATATGGAGCGTAGGATTTGTATTACAAATATTTAGAATTTAAGCTTAACAAAAATAACCACAATCTAGGTTTGAAATAGCCATAATTTAATCTATATTTTGAGATTTGAAGTACAGATTCTACAGTGTATCTTATTAAATTTGATTAGAAAAATGAAAGAAATATTTCAAAGACTTGAATATAATGATTTTTTTAATGTAGAAATATGGTACTTGGACCCAGTCACTTAGATCACCTAAATTACAAAGCTCACAAATTAAAGGGTAAGATTTTACAAGGAACTACAATACTGATTTGTATAATGTAAGCAGTTATAGATGTTATTTTACAGCTGAGATAACTCTTCTTGTTTAATATTTTACGAGTCATTTTTACTACTCTCACATGTGACATTAGATGCAGTTTTCATCTGTTAATATGATTTTATGTGACATTCTGAGTCGAACCATTCTCTTGGTTTTTAGAAATATGGAAGAAACACAACCTGCTAAAATACACAATAAATTCCCATTGAAATTTATTTTTATTACTTTTACAACAACTTCTCCTCTAACTTCCTGCCATGCTTATTTGGGTAGCTAGCCTGGTCAAGGGTGTACTGGAACTTGATCCAGATGAAAATATCTTATATGTAATGTTGTGAATAAAAACTTTCTGTAGTTGGGGTCTTGGGATTTAGCTCAGCGGCATAAACGCCTGCCTTGCAAGCAGGCAGTCGTGAGTTTGATCCCTGATATGGATAAAAAAACAAAAAACAAACAAAAAAAACTTTCTGTAGCTACACAATCTATCAAACAGTTATTATTATTATTATTATTATTATCATTATTATTGGTATTGAGGATTGAACTCACAAATTTGTGCTTGTCATGCAGACGCTTACACTGCTGAGCTGAATCCCTGGGCCCAAACGATTCTTTAGAAATAATGTGCATTTCTAGTAAACTTTAGCCAGCAAAAGCATTTTTAAGTAACCCATTCACTCCCCCTTTTCCAGTGTTTCTCAAATAGTAACAAACCTTAGTTTCTTTTGTTTGAATGCTTAATTTTAACATACTTTTCAAATTAAGTGGGTGAAATCATCTATATAATTCCCATTTAGTATAATTAACTAATAAAATTTCATCTCACATATTTTAATATTTGCTTTCCTTGTGTCTGTGATCTAATTTTCTCTCTTTCAGTATGTGAGGCTAACTTTTCTATGTAATGAACTTTTCCCATACACATATCAGTATTATCAGAAAACACATATTATTCAAAAATGACAGTATAATCACAGTTTGGTAAATTTAATATTGCTTTGTTTAATATACTATCCAAACTCCTTTTTCAAAATATAGCTATAATGATATTTATAATTTATTTGTTTTCATCTCCAATGTAGGATTCAAGATAGATAAAAGTGTTGCATTTGTCATATCATTTAGGCTTTCTTTAATCTGGAATGTTTCCAGCGCCTTTTATTGGCTGTCACATAATTGACATATTTTGAGGATCACTATTGCCTTTGTCCATTTAAAAAATAATTTTTTCATTGTGAACATGGCTCATATTTGCTCATGCCTGTAGTCCATACATAGTATATATTATTGACTGGATTATAATCTGTGCTACTTTGTCTTTGGGTATTCATAGTTTAAAAAAAAATTGTCCATCATTTTTTATTAGTGGTGTTGATTCTAATGAAATTGTCATGATCGTTTCATTTCTTTTCTGTACCTACATTTGTTCATGTTACATTCGCAACAATCAACAGCTTATATATAAACACTGGAGAAACACAATATAACCCATTATCTATCATAATTTCTTCCTGTATAGAGTTTCCATTGATGATTTTTTTGCTTGATCTACTTACTAATATACTTCTACAATACTTGTTTTCCAAATTTACCTCCTCTGCATTCTCCTGTATGTATTTATATTTTTATACATTAATATATTTCTCTATTATTTAGTATTTTTTATATAATTGCTTATAATGCATTATTCAATGATATTTCTTGAGTTAAGCTGTCCCAGATTTGACCAGGAATATGTTCCATGTTTTTTATATAATTATTTCTTTGTTTTCTGTCTTAAGACATCTGACACTCAGTGTCTATGCGCTTGGACCCTCCAATTGAATTTTTAAAAAAGATCTTTGCCCACAGCCCCTCCAGAATTTATTGTTGGTTAATTTCTTGATACTTAGCCATTCCTTCTGGATTAAGATGGAGTATACACATTGTTTTAATTTTCATCTCTTAAATGACCTGTGCTGTTGAACATTTTTATGTATTTATTTTCCATTTCTGTTTCATCGACTGATGTTTCTTCATTTCAGATGCCCAGTTTTAGACTGAGTCTTTAATTTGAGAAGTGTATTTTTTTTTTTTAGATCTTTATGTATAACAGAATTTACTAATTTGTGGACCAACTGGGAAAATCATTTTCTTCAAGAGTGGGTTGCATTTTTGCTTTTTTGTTGTGTAAAGGCTTTTTAGTAAGATGAGATCCTCATTGTTGGTTCTTTGTAACATTTCCCATGCAAGGGTTTCTTGCAGAGTTTCTTCCCTAAGCCAGTGTTTTCAAGGGTTCTACCTATTTTCTCTTCCAGCTGAGTTTGTGCTTCTGTTTTAAAATTTGGATCTTTGGTTCATGTTGACTTTAGTGAATGATGAAATACATGGTTTTAATTTTAGTCTTTGGCATGTTGAAAAGCCAGTTTTTTCTGGAACCATTTAGTAAATAGATTGCCTTTTTCCAGTGAGGATGTTTGGCCCTTTCGTCAAAGATATGAGTTGTTTCTGTATCTTCTAATCCATGCCATTGATCAATAGGTCAGTTTTTTCCCAGTACTCTGCTGGGTTTTGGGTTGTTTTTTGTTTTGCTTTTATTTTTTAAATCAAATTAGCTCTTACTATAATTTTAAGTCACCAATTGTGAAGCCCCTGCCTCTACTTTGTTACAAATGAATTTTAGTTTTGTTTTTTTCTTATTCTGTGAGGTATGCTGTTGGCATTGTTTTAAAATCGTATTCCCATTTCACTATGTTGGTCCTTCCTACCCAAGAATAAAGGCTGTCTTTCCATTTCCTGACACTCTCTTTTTTTAGCATACTTTTATTTTCAAAGTAAAGATCTTTTAATCCCTTTGTTAGATTGATTTCTAAGTATTACATTTTTTGCTGATGCTGTAAGAGGTGGGGAAAGGTGAGTCTTTCCCTAATTTGTCTCTCAATGAGATTGTTATTTGTGTACCTGTTGATTTGTGGGTGTTTTCTTCTGTAACTGAATTTGGTCACTGAATCTAGAAATCTGTTGGTAGAAGTAAAAACTGGTGCAACCACTGTACAAAATCAATGTAAAAATTCCTCAAAACTCAAACTATAATTTTCACTTGATCCAAATAGTTCCCTTCTGGGTATCAACCCAAATGAATTAAAAACATTATACCACAGTAATATATGTATACATATACTTATAGCAGCACAGTTTATAGTAGCAAAATCTTTAAAACAGTCCAAATACCCATCAACTGATGAATGGATTAAAAATGATGTGGATTTTTATATCACTCAGTCATAAAGACAAATAAACTTGGAACTTTTCTAATTAAATAGTACACCTTGAGACCATACTAGTAAAAGACAGTTATGTATAAATATTTCATTGTTTCTCTGGTGTGAGAAACCAAGTGTTTCCCATCTTCTTGAGTGAGAAGTGAAATTTCAATGTATTTTTAATTGCATCTCTATCATTAGAAGATAAGTGGAATGTCATATGCTTAAAGGCCATCTTTATAAATCTGTGGATTTCTTTTTGTTTTTATTTTCTGTTTCATAAAAGATACTGGCTCAGATAATTTAATTTTAGAAGTTCTTTTTGCATTAAGATTAGTAATACTTTATTTTTTATATATTTTCATATATTTTACTTTCACTTATTATGTGTTATCTTATTTTGCTTCTGGTACTTTTAACCACAGAATGTTTTTTTTTTTCAATGTTTTTTAGCTATAAAAATCAATGAATATTTCTTTTTCTTTGTGTTTGAATTTCAGCTGCATTTGAAAAGTCTTTTGTATATTCATGTTTTAGGGAATTCACTCACATTTTATTACAATCACTATGTATAATGCTGATTCACTTGAAGTTTGTTGAGTGTGTTATGAGAATTTTGTTTGTTTTAAATACAGTTCAACAGTCTGTGTCATCAAAAATTACTTTTGCCTCAATGATAAGAAATGTAGCTATTATCATATTTTTAAACTTTTTTCTTTTTCTGTTTGTGAAGTTGCTTTAATCATAGCAGACTTCTAGCATGATTTAATTTACTGTCCTTTGTTTTCTAGATAACTTTCTATCCCAAATTTAAAAACTTGTTAAATATGAAATGCCAATATTATTTGCAGTTATGCCCAATGTCTCTACCTCTCTTGGTCCATGTTAATTATTTGAGAACTTTCTGAATTGGAGTTCTTAATTTTGAAGCCTGCAATCCTTATCATTTTATGACATTATTTTCTTTTATTTCACATTATTTTCTTTTATTTCATAATACGTAGCAACATATCAATTTTATTTTTATTTTATATCTTTTACTTAGCATCTTGCCTCATCAAGTTGGCACTTGTTGGAAAAGAGTTAGGTACAAGTGGCAGAGTTTGGAAGACTCCATACGTAAGTAGAAATCCTGGTATCTGAGCACCGTCGAGGAACATGCATGATGCTCTAATATATAATGGAAGAGTTCTGATAGAAGCAGGGGTTCAGCAATAGCAAGTGAAAGGTACCGTGAGATCTATAGGACAGAACATTCTGTCATAGTAATAATGCTTCTCTGAGGAAAGAGTAGAGAACAGGTCGTAAGTCCCTGCCGAGCTGGTGAGTATCTGGAGAGTGAGACGGTGAGTAGCACAGAGAGTGCAGTGAGGTCAGAATTCATTATTGCCTTCACCAGAGGAACCCAGTGCAGTTTTACACTCTGCATGCTTTCCAGATTCAGCATGGTTCTTGCTGCTGCTACGTGTTAGGGACATAAAACATTACAATAGTCATGCTAAAATATCATTAGACTACAAATGCCAAGCACATAAGAAATCTAAAGTAAATAAATCTACAAGGAAAAAACCCTAAGTTTTGCAGAACTGTATTCAATGCTGAAGTGCCTTGTCATCGTTGTTGTTAGCACCTATTAGTCTTGACTTGTATTAACGTGGGCTTCACTTCTTGTTTGTGTTAAAGATCTTTATAGAAAGCCATTTGCTTTGAAAAGATAGTAGAAAGCTATTTCTTTTGAAAGATATTAGATGTTGTTCTCCAGAATTAGATGATGCAATAAACATGTACTTGATTCTCTTGTTATTAAATTCTACTCTGTGACTTTGATTATTGGAAGAGACTGATTCCTGGTATCTGCCTTATGATGCGAGGTCAGCAGGTTCTAAATCTTGGTATGCATTTTAGTGTTCAGTGTTCACATTGTAAAATGTGACAAACATTAGCACATGGCAGTTTTAGAATCTGAGCTTGTCCTGGTATTTTTAAATATCGATGCTCTGTTCGCTACAAATTAATGTTAGATGGCTAATATCGATAGGAAATATTTTACAATTAACTCAGCTTTATTTTTAAGTTCCTTGAATTATTGGAAGGAAGCTTAATATACTTTTCTTCACTTATTCAAATGCAATAAGGTACATTATTCTCAGTTTCTCTTTTTTTTTTTTTTTTTAGATTTTTTAAAGAGAATCAAACAATAAAAGAAAAGTGCCAATAAAGCCAAAGCAAAACAAAAACAACAACAAAAGACACAGGAATTCAAAATACGATAATGGGAAATCAACAATGGCACCATAATAAAACTGTTTTTTCTACAAAATAGCTGCCATCAGATATAATTAAAACAAACAAACCAAAGCATACAATGAAAATGATTTGACATTAGCAATTCATATGTCTCCAGGAGCCTAAACATTTCTTCTGTGCTTTCCATCATATTAGAATAAAGGTTTGCAAAGTCGGTATTAAAGATCTTCTGGAATTCTGCAGAATTAATAGAGCTTTCACCCTCTTCATTCCTACTTGTATTAATTCAATTCTTTTTCTCCTTTTTTTAAGGTTGCCTATGTGTTTATCAATTTTATTTAACCCTTCAAAGAACAAACTCATTAACTTGCTAATTCTTCATACTATTTGCTTAGCTTAAGTTGCATTAATTTCTGCTCTGATACTTTTAATTTTCTCTCTTGTGTGAGCTTTGCACTTGACTTCTTTTGCTAGAAATTTGATGTTTAGCATCAAGTTCAGTTGACGTCACTATTTTTTTTTTTTTTTCTGATGTAAGAGTTCACTGCTATAAATTCCCTCCACAGGAAAGTTCTGGTATGTTGTATTAGCATCATGGACTGTAGAAACTGCTTAATTTCTTCTTTAATTTCATCTGTGACCCATTTTTTTTTTCCACGAGAGTGTTATTTAACTTTCACATGTTCATGTTGTTTTTGCGATTTCTTTTGTCATTGATTTTTAGTTTCATTGTGCTGTGGTCCAGTAACCTACGTGGGATAATTTCAATTCCTTTGCATCACGTAAGCATGTTATACGAGCTAGAATGTGGTCTACTTTGGAGACTGTTGCATGTGTAGCAGAGAAGAATGTGTATTCTGAGGTTGTGCGGTAGAACCATGTCTAAACGTCACTTAAATCCTTTTGCTCAAAAATTTGTTTTGTTTCTGATATTAATTTGTTGACTTATTATCCAGTTCACCTTTGGAACAGATAGAAGATGTAGAAATAACTCCAAATACACTCAACACCAGTTTATCTTCAAGAAAAGGGTGAAACATCTTCACTAGGAATAAAGTTAGCTAATCTAATAAATGGTGCCGGAAAACTAGCTTTCGTATGCCGAAGACTAAAACAAGACAATGTCTCTCACAATGCACTAAACTAAAATAAAAAAGGATCAAAGATTACATATTAAAGCAAAACACTAAATCTGCTGGAAGAGAGAATAGGTAAAACTCTTGAAGACAAAAGTGTAGATAAAGACTTTATGAACAAATATGATTAAATGGGGGAATATTACAAAAAATCACAATAGGGATCTCATCTGATTACAAAGCTTTTGAAGAGCAAAGGAAATCACTAAAAGTGTGAAGGGACGATCCATGTAGTGAAAAAAAAAATTTTTTGTCAGTGTTTCCTTAGAGAAAATAGTCATACCTAGAATAAATAAAGAATTCAAACAAAAAATCAGATTTACCCAATTTTGACGACCAAATCCAATGAAGGGAATCTGAGACAGACACTTCTCAGATGAAGAAGTAGAATAATCCAATAAATATATTTAAAAATGACTAACATCATTGGTCACTAAGGAGATGAAAATTAAAACAATGTTGAGATTCCATCTCACTGCAGAAAGGTTATTATCAAGAAATCAATTAAAAACATGTGCTGGAGATGGTGTGGAGAAAGGGTAAGACTTCTGCCCATTGTTGGTGGGAGTATAGATTTGAGCGACCACTTATGAAATCAGTGTTAAAATACCTCAAAAACTAAAACTAGGTCCCATTTGACTCAGTTATCCCACTTTTGAGTATCTTCCCTAAAGAGTTAAAAGCACCATACCTCAGATATACATGTGCATCCATGTTTGTAGCAGGACAGTTTGTAATACCTAAATCTTGGAAACAAACTAAAAGCCCATCAGTCAACAAATAGAAGTTTGTGTGTGTGTGTGTGTGTGTGTGTGTGTGTATGTATATATGTCTGTGTGTGTGTGTGTGTGTGTGTGTGTGTATATATATATATATATATATTTGTGTATATATATACCATCTATATATCTATATCTAATTTTAAAAATTGATGCATATGTGATTATTGCTATGTGTGTTTACATGAATGCGTGTTATATTTATTTACTAATGTCATGTTGGTAAAAGATCTTTGACTTGAAAAGTGCTTGGAAGTCAAGTGGCTCAAAAAATTATGTGGTGTAATAATATTAGAGCTGAACAAACTAGAATTAGAGCTGATTAAATTCCTAAAGACTGTATTCATGTGGCTTTTGGCTTGAATTGATTAGTATCTCTGGTGATTGTCTTATTTTCTCATAGCAAAACAGAAAAAAAAAATAAAACTAGAAATGTGTGCCAAAAGAGTTGGTAAAATAGTCCTCATGCTAGTAGAATGGATTTGATTCTGCTACACACTGGGAATAATTGGCAGTAAAAGATTTTGGAATTTCCTTATGAAGAACAGGAAGGATTGTCTGTGAGTTACTGCTATATGACTGCAATAACTATACGGTGGTAATTAAACGGTTGACTGCCAACATCTTTGTGCAAATTTTAAAAAGTCAAATTACATTGATCAGGGATACGGTAGCAAAAGTAGCACAATTTTAACATCAACTGTGATCAGGGTTACAAAATGATCAACCAAATCTGATCACCTACTTCTTTAGATGCTTCTAGTCTGTATGTCTTGTGTTGAGTCAAGGTGGCACATTTTGCTTGAACGATTGAGGTTCATTAACTGTTAAACACCTCAGGGTATGAAATTCCACCACTTCATTTCTACTGACAAAATTTAATAAAGGACAGAAATTAATACGGCATTATTCAATTCTAGTGACAAGGACTCAAATACAAATGGAAACAAAAAAATTCCTACTCATTAGTGCCTTCATAGTTTAATTCAATATTATTCTCTATTTTTATGTCTAAATATAAAATCATACAGCTTATTCCATTTCTGTAACACAGTATAAATGTGTACTGATTCTTACATTTATTAACTTTCCTGGATTTAATTTTAATTCTAAGAAATCTTAGCATCAAATTTCAATACTTTATATATAAATGATTATGAATATAGAATAGAAAATGAGAAAGGCGGAAAGAGGAAGCATCAAAAAAGGGTACATATTAATAGCACATTTAGCCACTAAATGAAGGTGAAACTAGGAATGCCTTGGAATTAAAACTCCTCACAGAACCCATTTTATAGAATGATGTTTAACCCTGCAGCTCAGTAGATGAAGGCAGCATAGATAAGGAGTATTGGAAACAGAAAAGTGTTACCGCTGTGAAGTGCCTTTACCATTTAGCAGATTAGTGAAGTATGCGTGGTAAATATGAATGAAACTTAGACCAATGCTTACTTAATAATATGATAGATTACATTTATTATTTTTAAAAACTTTAATCTGAAGATTAAATGAACTGTATTTTCTAGGTGGTCATATGGTAACCATAAATTCATATTTTAAAATAATTATGAACCATTTTATGCAAACAACCTTGTTTCCTTATAATGTAATTCAGTCTAAATATAATTATGTGAGATTACCTCAAATAATTAACATTGAATGCACGACATAAAATAAGAAAAAATTCAAGGTTATTCTAAATCAGTACTGCCAGAATTCTGCTAAGATTTGCAGTACTGTAATCCAATTTGATCAGTGCAAAATGTATCTCTAAATTCTTTCACTAATTAAATATGACTTGGTTTATCTCAGAAAAAGACTCTAATACAATTTTAAATTTCTCAAAGCTTTAAATATGCAGACTTTTATAGATCTTTTATTTTTAGACAAAAAGAGACTCAATCTAATTATATAGCTATTATAATAAAAATATGGTGATTTTAAAAAAGTTTTAATCTTCTCAAAGATACTTGCTCAGAAATAACATTACTGCACTACAGTAAGAAGCCAATAAATAAATAAATGTTATTAAAAACAGTAGAATAATAAGGGAATTAGAAAGAATCAGAAATAATTAGTTTATTTAGTTCATGAAGGAACAAATCACAAAATTATTCCCATTTGTGGCCTTTTGCCATAGATGACCAATGCACAGAGACAAGAAAACATAAACCTAAACTCATGGGAAAGCAATATATGAAAGTATTTGCTTTTTATGGAAGAAAATGTCAGTAAATAGAATTTTACAATCAATAACAGTTCCTGGACTTTACTAAACAAGACTTGTAATAATCCAAAACATTACTAAAAAAATATGACTATTGAATATAGAGTATATTATCTAGCTGGCATTTGTGATTCCTACCATTACTCATATTATAAGATTATTATAAAATATTCTTCCTTTGGCCTATGAATATAACTCAGTGGTGCAGTGCCTGCCTAGCAAGAGTGAATCATGAGTTTGATTCCCAGGACCAAATAAATAAATAAGTAAATAAAGATAAAAACTCCTGTCTCAAATATCCTCCTTTTGGCTCTATTCACTCCTTGTATGTTCTTACAAAATCAGCCCAAATCATGCCTCTTTAATGAATGATAGTCTTTTTGTTCCTTACCTTCAAGGGGAAAATGAATCTCCTATTCAGAATCTCCTAATATTTTAACTTATGTCATAGTATTCATTTAAGTAATCTTGGTTTATTTCTGGTTATTCTCTGACATTTCTTTTCATATTGATGATACAATTAAACTAAATTAGCTATTTAAAGTCCAGAAATCTGATCTGATCATTGTCATCACAATGCTAGCAAATAAGGAATACACAGGTTTTAGCAAATGAACAAAAATTGAAATAGTGATTACATAGTTCCAGAGACTGCATAAGGACTTTGTACATAATCATCTCATTTTAAACTCATTTCATGTAAATTACTATTATTAGAATTTGGGTTTAAATAAAGATGCTATAAGTCATATTAGCACTCTCCTTGAAAATATAGACCCTATCTCCATAGGAAATTTTTTCTGCTCTGAATAGTCAATGTCAATGAGATGTATTAGGAGGAAACATCTTTGTGGTACATTGAATCACTAACTTTAGTCAGGGTCAGCTGACCAGCATTTCTCTAATTCACATTTCCAGACTGTGAAATGGAGAAAACAATATTTTTCTCTATAACCTGTAACAATGTAGCATCTCACATTATCAATATGAGCCGAAATCACTGAACCACGGACAAGTACTGCTCTGTGCCCTGTTAGGACCTGAGCCACAGAGTCGTAGATGAGAAGCATGAAGGTGAATGAAGCTTCAGTTGTGTTTTCCAGTGCTACTTACTGCTCAGGAGAACTTCCTGACTCCCAGATCCTGTCAGATCAGAACTGGCATTAGATTAGCATGGGTACCAACACTCCTGTGAACTGCACATGCAAGGATGTAGTTGGTACCCTTCTTGTTAGACTCTAATGCCTGATGATCTGAATTATAGTGGAATGCTAGTGCTTGAAAACAATCTGAAATAAAACCACTAGAGAAAGCCTTGGGGACACAGAGGTCATAAAGAATAAACTGCTTGTAGATGCCTCAAAATCCTATCCCTTAATGCCAATAACAATTAAGCTGCATCAAGTAGTAGACTTTATCTTGGTAGATGAGTTGATCCATTACAGTGATACAGCTGCATCCAGGGTAGGCTGCAGGTCAGAATCCAACACTTATTTTGGACCCTGCATGGCTCACCTACTATTTTATGTATCACTTTTGTCCATACTTCTTTCCTGCATTGTGCAATTGTCTCAGTCATAGTTTTGATCAGTCTAACATTCTAATCCTAGTTAAAATAAGTATAAAACAAACATTACTGGGAAGCTTCCTTTGCAAACGAGGAAAACCTAATAAAGAGACAACACAAGATTCAAAGGCTGTTAACAGAGAGAAAGCTGCACTTAAAAGACAAATATGAGAGTCCGACTTACATCATAAGTTCACAGCAACAAGTGCTTTACTGTCTCTAAGTGCACTGTATATAATACTTGCCAGTCATCTAACAAAGCCATGAAACCTTCAACAGGTAGACCATACACCCTCCAATAAAGCCATGAAACACTTCTCAACATGTAAACTGTACACCGTCTGTTAAAAGACAAACCTTCAGATATCAAAAGAAAATAAAAATGAACAGGGAGAACACAAATAATTATCAAAGACAACCACTTCATCAAATATGTACCCTGAGAGCATTGTTCTTAATTTGTTTCTGGTTGATTTATTTTCTTTTTTTATTTTGATTGTTTGATACGAAGGAGTGAACTCATGACCTTGCACTCACCAGACAGGTGCTTATGCCTCTGAGCTAAATCTTTGGCTCTTTGGTTAATTTCTTGATGATTGTCTTTCTTTCTGGTATAAAATGGAATCTCAGTGTTTTTTTTTTTTTCTTAATTTGCATCTCTTAAACAACCAGTGATCATGAACATTTTTTTTCATATATTTATTTGCCATTTTTATTTCTTCATCTGAGAAGTGCATATTCATCTCAGGTGCAAATTTTGGAATTTGGTCTTTGAATTTGGGGCGCCTGATTTTTATGAATCTTTGTATGTCTTAGATAGAAGTGCTTTGTCTAAGGGATAGTTGGCAAAAATGTTTCTATCTCTGTAGGTTGTCTTTTCACTCTTGTTGGTGATTTTTTAATATGCAAAAGTATTCTAGTAAGTGAGACCCCAATTGTGATTGTTTGAAGTATTTCCCATGCAGTCTTGGTTTCATTCATGAGCTTTCTACTTATAACCATGTCTTCAAGATGTCTACCTAGCTTCTCTTCTACTTGATTTAATATTTATGATTTAATATTTAGATATTTGATTCATTTTGACTTTAGTGCATGTTGATAGACATGGGTCTTGTTTTAATTGTTGACTTGTACAGAGCCAGTTTCTCCAACACCACTTAGTAAAGAGGCTAGAGAAAATATTTTGATCCCTTGTCAATGACAGGGTGACTAACTGTGTTTGTAGCTGTGTATTCTTTTTCTAATCTATTTTATAGGCCCTGTGGTCTGTTATTCTACCAATACCATGCTGATTATATCAAAGTAGCTTTGTAGCAAAATTTCAAGTCAGGGATTGTGATGCCTCCTGCCTTGTCTTATTGCCCAGGATTGATTTTGCTGTTCTATAGTTCTTCTGGTTGCCAATGAATTTTAGAAATGTTTTCTCTAATTCTGGGAGTTATGATAATGTTATTTAGATCAGGACTGCATCAAATTTGCCTAACAATTTCTGGACTATTGTAATTTTCACTAGGTTGATTCTTCCTATACATGAGCAAGTGATATCTTCCCATTGTCTGATATCCTCTTTAATCTCCTTCCTCAAGTAGTGTAATTTTCCATATATAGATCCTTTATATCCTTTGTTAGATTGATTCATAAGTATTTCGTTTTGGGGAGATGATATTATGCATGGTATGGTTTACCTAATTTCACTCTCGGTGAGCTTGTAGTTTGTGTACAGGGATACTATTAATTTCTGAATGTTGACTTAGTATCGTGATATGCTACTGAATTTAGTTATTAAATCTAGAAGTCGTTTTGTGGAGTTGTTGGGCATTCCTCTTAAAGTATCATATCTGATAAGTGCAATAAAAAGACAGACTTCAAACATTAAAAAAGAAGTGCTTTATTTAGCTGAGCTCAGCAGCAGCACAGTTCCCAAAGGGAGCCGTGGAAATGCTAGTGCCTGAGCCAGGGGCTGCAGGGAGTTATAAAGTAGCAAGCTGCAAGGGAAGGGGTCAGGGTCTTAGGCTCAGTTTGTCTCTATAAAATGAATTAGGGCCCAGTAACAAGCAGTTACAGAAATCAGGGAGGGAGTTACACGGTGGGTATAATTACAAAGTTGCAACTTAACTGTTAGTTACACAAGTTTTACAGAAAGAGAACAAGTTATAATAAGTATAGCACATTTTAGTTTCTTTAGCTTACAACAATATCATCTGCGAATAATGATAATTTAACTTTTTTCTTTGCTATCCTTAATAAATCTAAGTTCTCTTGCTTGTCCCCAGAACTACATTAAATAGGAATGGTGGTAGTGGACATCCTTGTTTTGTTCCTAATTTTAGAGTGAAAGATTTCAATTTTTGTCCATTTAGCAAGATGTTATTTATTGGTTTGTCATTAATAGCTGTTACCAGATTGAGGTAAAGACCATCTATACTGATTTTCTGCAAATTTGTTTCCATCAGTGAGTATTGGACTTTGTAAACATATTTTTCTGTATCTATAAAGATGATCATGTGATTTTTCTCTTTGGCTCTGTTCACATGTTGCATTAGATTTCTTGATTTGTGTATGTTGATCCATTCCTGAGTTCTTGGGATAAATCCCACTTGTGCATGGTGTTTAATCTTGTTGATGACTTCTTGCATTCTCTTTAATGAGAATATTAGCTTGCATATTAATTAGGGAGATGGGCCTGAAGTTCTCTTTTTTGTTGGCTCTCTCCTTGGTTTTGTTATCAGTGTAATACTTGCATCCAGGAATGCATAAGGGAGAATAGCTTCCCTTTCAATTTCATTAAATATTTTGTATTGATATGGAATCTTCTCTAAATCTCTTATAGGATTCAGCAGTGAATCTATCAGGATGCGAGGTTTTTTGTTGGTAAGGTTTTAATTACCTTTTCAATTTCATTGCTTGATATTGGGCTATTCAGAATTCTATACCTTTTTGATTCTCATTGGTTATTCATACATATCTAGAAATCTGTCCATTTTTCCTCTTTTTTCCATCCTATGAGAGTAAAAATTTTTAAAGTAAGTATTGACAATCTTCAGAATTTCCGCAATATCGACAGTGGTTTAATCCTTTGCATTCCTCATTGCATGAATTTGAGTCTTTTTGTTTTTATTGATATGACTGCTTAAGGCTTTATCAACTTTATTTATTCTTTCAAAGCAGCAACTCTTCAGTACATTAATTCTTTGTATTGTTCTCTTAATCTCAATTGTGTTTATTTCTGTACTGATCTTTATAATTTCCTCCCTTGTATGGGTTTTGGGCTTGACTTGCTTTTTTTGTTTGTTTGTTTTTCTAGTAGCTTGAGGTGCAATATCAGATTGTTTGTTTGTGTTCATTCTGTTTTTCTCATGTGAGAATTCAGATCACTAACTCTCCTTCCTAGGACTGCTTTACTAATATATTTCAGGTGCCAGTATGTTGCATGTAGCATTTTATGTAATTTTACATATTCTTTAATTTCTTATTTAGTTTCATCTGTGACCATTTGGTTGTTGAGGAGGGTGTTATTTAATTTCATGTGTTTGGGGGTTTTATGGTTTCTTTTGCCATTAATTTCCAATGTTACTGTTTTGTGGTCAGATAATATTCATGGGATAATAGCAATTCTTTGTATTTACTTAAGCATGTTTTGTCAGTTAGTATATGGTCTATTTTAGAGAATGTCCCATGTTCAGCTGAAAAGAATGCATATTCTTATTATCACTGATCAAACACTCTGTAAACATGTCCTAAGTCCATTTGATCACAGGTTTGGTTCAGTTGTTACTCTTTGGCTGCCTTTTTGTCTAGTCGATCTCTTGTGACAATGGGGTATTAAGGCCACTGTTGCAGCTGTGGTATTTCTCTTATTGTCTCCTGTAACAGGTACATACTGACCTTCTTCATCTCTTGATCATTCTTGGTTTGAAGTTCTCGTATTCTGTAAGTAAATACCTTCCTCTGGTTTTATTTTTTCTGGGTTTCTGCTGCAAGGACTATTGTTTCCTGTTCTTTGACTTTCAGGCTGCAATTTGTTTTTTTAAGTTAAATATGTTATTGTATATGGAATGTTTTTGGATTTATTTCTTGATCCATTTGGCAAATCTGTTTAATTTTGATTGGTGAATTGAGGCCACTTACATTGATGGTTATAACTGATATGTATTGGCTTATCTATCATGTTATTTTCTTGCGTTGGTCTTCCCCATTTAATTATTTGCCCTGCTCAATAGTTTCTTTCTGTTATTGCTCTTGAAATTATGGTCATTTTTATTTCTGTGTAGAGTATATTTCCATACCCTTTGTAGTGTTGATTTGGTGGTCATGAATTTCTTCAGTTGTTTTTATCTTGGAAGTATCTTTTTGCTCCATTCATTTTAAAAGATAGTCTTTCAGAATACATCAATCTGGGTTGCAAGTAGTTTTATTTCAAGACTTCAAATACTTCAACGCAAGGTGTTCTTCTTTGTATTGAGAAGTCTGTTGTGATTTTGACGGGCTTTCCTTTATGGGTGATCTGTGATTTTTTTTTTCCTCTCTATTTAACAGCTCCTAATGTTATGTTCTTGTGCTGAATTTCTGGGATCTTGATCATTATATTCCAGGGTATACATTTATTTTGGCTATGGCTAGTTGGATTTTGATATGCCTCAATTGTCTATGTATGTCAGATTCTTTTCTTATGCTTGGGAAGTTTCTAATATTGCTGCTGCAAGTAGGTTTTATGTCATTTGTGTTGACTTCTGCTTTTCTATTATTTCAGTATTTGAATTATTCTTATTTTTCTTTGCATTACCTTGCACCTGTTGAATTGTTATTTCTGGATTTTTTGATATTTTCAAGAAATCTTTCCTGTCATGATAGTTAGCTGAAATCCTGCACTCAAAGTTCAAAATTTTATCTTTAGTTTCACTTAAGTGGTTTTATCAGGATTCAAAGGATTTTTTAAAACCTTTTATATCTGCATGAATCTGTTTCATGCATTCTATTGATTTCTTGTATTGTTCATTGACAGTTTTCATCCACTTTCTGTCATCATCTATTTTCTTTAAATCTATCTCAACACTAGATTTGCTGAGCAATTCCTTTATAAAGGGTGATATTACTCATTTTTTATCTTAGAGATTATTTCTAACTTGATTTCCTCTACAAGCTCACGGATTTGTTTCTTTACTTCTGTTACTAGCATTTCAGAAATGTCAGTTGTGCCATTTTCCTCCGTCTGCACTTTTTCTGGTGGGCTCGTGATTTGAAGTTGCATTTCACTTCTGTGTCTTGTCATTGTGTATTTCAAAAGTTTTTTTATTTTGTTTCTTTTGTTTACCTTTGTAAGTTTTAGTAGTCGGTACATTTATCACTAGTGTCAAAGCCTGTCTAAGTAGTTTGTACTTCAGGCATGTCCTCTCTGTGTGCCTGTCCTCAGATCCTACTTTTACAATTAATTGAGAGTGAAATATTGGCATCTGTTTGGCTCATTCCAAGGTGCTTTGATGGTAGGGTGTGGTGAGGTTATTGCTCCAGATCTTCCCTGTATTGTTAGGAGAATAATTGATTAAAACAGATATGATATCCTAGCTAAAGTAGTATGATTAACAATAACAGTAGCATCAAACACAATTTAGAAATTAACAAACTGTGGTAACTATTAATTTTGCACCTTTAACCATAGAGCAAAATACTAGTATATTACAGAATCAGTCATATATGGGGAGCTTGAATGAAAAGAGTTTCTTCTTGATAGAGTTGTTTTACCCTGTGGTAGAAAAATTTAAAAAAAGATAGTGGATAAAGCAAAAATAACTGAAGGTGTTCCCTTGTAAGTGATCTGTTTCTTGTCTTTGACGGCTTTTAATAGCTTACAAGGGAACACCCATCAGAACTACAGCAGACTTCTCTGCACAAACCATCAAATCACGAAGAGCGTGGGGGGAAATAATTCAAGCTTTGAAAGATAGTAACCTCTAGCCAAAATTGATATATCCTGCACAACTGTCCCTAGAAATTGATAGAAAAACAAGGTGCTTCCAGGATAAAGAGGAACTAGGGGAATTTGCAACCACCAATTCAACTCTACAGAGATTACTGCAGGATATTCTAAAAATGAAAAATACCAAGATTCCAGAAACAGTGGCAGAGAGGCCACAATGAATGGAGCAGAAAGCAAAATGAAGAGGACAAACTGACAACTAATGACAGAAAAAGAGCTCAACAGAAATGAGGCAGAGAAAGTTGGATGGTAGGAACAGCCATTTTGGAAAAAAAAAGACATCATAATAGCTAGTGCTGATTTAATATCCTCTTGTTTTGAAGTCCCATCAAGCTTTTGTTCTTCTGTCTCCATCGGTTTTAACGTGTTGTATCTTATTGGATTTTATTATATGTGATAATATAAACAACAACTTTTATAGACAAGGAGATTATACAGGAACCATTGTTCATTTTCTGTTAGTTGATTCTAAATACCCTGTAATACTGTCATTCTCTTGAACGGTTTTACATTTTCTTGATATGTTTGATGCTACAGTATACGAAGTTATACCCAAAGATTTTAAGGGAAGAGACACTGTGGTAACTACTATTATGTTGAGATTATCTCATGGTGAAACACTATTTTGCTTAAATGGCTATGTTTTGACCTGCGCTGTTTTGTTGTTATGCTCTCTTTTTTATCTCAATCTCCTTTTTATTATCTACTTTTCCATTTTTATCCTTTTAATTAAGGGAAAATAATTTAAAAATAGCAGGATATATTATAGTAACCCACTTTGACTTCCCATTAACTTGATTTGAAACTCTGTATTGCTCTCACCATCTTGTTTTGACTGATTTTCCTCTATTCTGTTATACTTGATAGTACCAAGTTTGAAAGTATAGGCAACAACTATGAAGACAATAAGATTCATTGTGAAGCCCATTCTGGTTGACTATTATCTTCTTTTGAAGTCCTCTAATGTCTCCAATGTTTTGGTTTTATTGATCTTATTCTTTACTGTTTTGTTCAATTTTATTATAACTGATGATATAGACAATTCTTTTTAAGATAGCAAGAGGCATTATGGTAACCATTGTTGATCACCTTGTATTTTGTTTTTACATTATGTATTATGTTCATCCTTTTGATTTGACTGACTCTGTCCTGGTATGTCACATTTGGTTTTACTTTCTTAAAAAAAAAAAAAAAAAGTAATAAGAACTGTGGGAGTAATAAACCCCAAAATGTAAATGTGTAACTGTCATTGTACAAAAGAAAGGAAAATAAAGTTCTCTAAAAGATATAACTGCATATATATTTAAGTGTATAAGATAGATAACCATATTACTGAGTTTTGTTGGATCATTGAACAAAACTGTTTGCAGTCTCACTGTTTGAAAGTCCCCTCGATATGCTTAATTTTGTAACTTCAACAACTATTTCTAAGATGACAATGTGTAATTAACTAGTGATTTCCTACTGTTTATTTTTTCTGAAATTCTGTATAACTTTTACCCTTTTTCTGTTTTTTTCTTCTTTTTTCTCCTTAAATAAAATTAAAAAAAAAAATAACTGAAGGAAAGTAGAAACAAGGCTGAAGGACAAAAAAAAAATGATCATACAGTTTTGATAAACTAGAGAAGAGGGCAGAAGAGAGGGAGTGAAAAAGTAAGCAAGAGATTATCTGAATTTGGTCTCTAAGTTTTGGAGATAAGAATATTCATTGTGGCTGTGTGTTTCCCCAGGCAATTAGAAAAGATAAAAAGAGGAAAAAAAAAAAAGAAAGAAAGAAAGAGAAGAAGCAGCAACAACTGCTTATTGGATTCTGTGTGTTTTGTTCCCAAACACAACAACGGTTGATCTAACACCTGCTGACTCATAGTGTTATGACAATTGCATGCTGGTAGCCCTGCTTATCCATCCTGTGCACCCAGCCTGGAGGCCCCACTGTGTGGCTGATGTCCCCACCAGGCTCTAAGTGCTCCCCACATTTCGCGTGAGCCCACCATCCATGATGTGCAGGAATGTCCTATGCTTTTCCTGCAGTGCAGTTTACCTGGATCCCAGCAGCCACCAGTCTCTATCTCCATGGGAATGTTTTAGTAAACAAAATTTCTTTTTGTCACATAAAAAGCTACAATTCCTTAACAAGTTTACTTTTTATCTAGTGTTAAACAACTTTTCTCCACTTATTTTCATTCTACCAGTTTGAATTTTTATGTAGGTAGAAAATAGAGACAAGCAATACCTTTTCATTACAAAAAATATAGGAGAAAATCAAAGAACTGAAAATGAGATTATGATTATGAGAGAAATAAATGACAATAGAACTCAAAGAAACATGATAAAAGTAATAGGAGCCATAGAATAAAATTGTTCCTTCAGAATAATTAGTCTTTGAGGTAAAAATATGTATTATACACTTTTTTCCTCCGGAGCATCACCATGAAACATATAAATTGTGATGAGAAGCACTTTAGGTTTATAGACAAATGTAATTCTTAATTAATCTAATAACAAAACATACTGTTGGGTTAAAGAAGCTCCAAGAAACTTTAATAAGGGAATTCCTGATTTAATTAATTATTTTGTTGGAAACAATATGACTGTCAATGTAAAAAAGGGTATTTGCCTGGACATTTCAAGATATATAACTAGAAGTGATATAAGAATAGCTCTGTTCTAGTTACTTTTTACTCATCACTGAGACAAAATTCCTGAAGACCAAAGTTGGGGAAGGAAAGGTTTATTTCTTACCATTTTTGGAGCTTTCAGTCCATACTCTGTTGGCTCCAAGGCAGGGTGGCATAGCGGGGCCGCAGTTCATGGCAGCTGCAAACAGCAAGGCAGAAACCAGCAAAAGAGCAAGACACACCTTCTTCCTGCCATTACATTACATCTTGGCTCCACCCTTAGCTCAGTGTAGCACTCACACCCCAATCCAAATGCTAGACAGTGAACCACTCACAAATGCATAATGCAAATGCATGAGGCCTGGTGGACACCAACATAAACCATGACAAGCTCTAAAAAAGTTTTTAATACATTTACCTTTTAAAGCAATACAAAGTCAGAAGTGATTCACAAATCATTACTGTTTTGATAATGACTAAATGTCAGAAAATAAAAATAGAAATGATCAATTGTATGTCTGGTCAAATTCCAAAGGGAACAGATTTATAAATGTTTTCCTAGGCAAATAAATACAATATTTTCTGCCACTTGCTTTACAATCTGAAAGAAATTTCTATTCATCTCTCTATATTATGCATTTCATTTGAAACCTTTTTACATACTTTCGCATCTTTTCAGTAGGTATATATTTGTATTATAAGTATATACAAGACATTTTGAACATGTATTATATTTATTATTTTAAGACAGAAGATAGAATTACTGTCATTCATTTTCATTTCTGCAATTTTAAAATAAGCTAATTTTAGTACTGCATTGCCTGGGCGAGAGGCAAGCACTTCTTGGGGTGGTTGCATTTTGGCTCATGCTAATGCTCTTTTCACCTCGTTTCCTGCTTCGCTGTCTAGGATCTTTGCTTTTCACCTAAGTTCTCTCTGCAAAGCTCCTTAGTGCTTTCCAGTAATTGAGACTATCACACAGAGACTCCTTATCTTCTGGCTCTGTACCACATAATTCTTTCAGACTTCCCAGTTTTTCATGAGCTGAGAAGAAATATGGGAAATAGATTCCTTTAAACATGGTAGTCAAAACAGACCCATTTTCCAAGACATTTAGTACTAGAAACAAGTTTTTTATGCTCCATGTAATTTTCCTTGAGTGTGTCAACATTCTCACGTTCACTTAATTCTATTTTTCTTATTGTAATTTTATTTAGATTTCAAAATAGGAGTAAAAATATATAGCATAATAAACAACTGTATTTTAAAATAGTTAAAACCATGGGTTTATTTGCTTCAATTTGAATGTCCTAATCAATAACTTAAAAGATATTTTTAGGTAAATAGGATTTTAAATATTGAAAATATATTAATAAAAGTAACAGGAGTAATTTTACCTCTTACTGAATTAAAGTCAATTTGAAGAAATCTTATTAACTTGTTATTCTTAAATATCTGACACTCGTATACTTTAGTAAGAAGTTTAATTATCTCTAATGTACTAAATTCTCAACTTTTATCATACAAATATTAAAATGCTGAAGCTATGGTCTGAATAGAATGGTTACAAAATTTAAATGAGAAAAATCTGTTAACTACTTTCATCTTCTCCCCTGATTTGTGAATAGTTCATTTAGATGTTTAATTTCATAGTGAATGAAAATATATTATTATCCAAATGTATCTAGATGTTATTGACATATACTTCCAGAAATCATTTTCCAGTATGTTATTTTTGTGCCATGATAGGTATATTTTTATGTTCATGTATGACAAACCTATTCTAACATTAACGCCATTTAAACCTGCTTTTGAGCCATATTTGAAAACAGTAAACAGTACATGCTCTTCCTAAGAATGCTGTGGTCACAACATCGTGCATTCTACTAAACTCATTGTTCTCCAGATAGTAATAAAGATGTCTAACGTTTACTAGTTCCTAATTATTTGGAAAATCCTTCATGCACAATACTTAATCTTCACATCAAACAAGTAGGCCAAATTTTCAAACTTTGATTGAAAAGAAAGACATTTTATCTGTTTATCAGGTATAGCATGTGGTTTTGAAAGGTATATATCTATTGTTGAAGATGTCAAATGTTAACTTTAGCAAATTCATTATCACAAATCTTATCAATTTTGGTAGCGAAGAACACAATATCTACTGTCTTTGAAATTTTCAACAGTTCAATTCACTCTTAATAGTCAGAGTCAAAGAGAAGTACAATTGGTTTCAAAAATGTTAATGTTAATAATTTACAAGCAATATGTCAATATTTAGAAAAGTTAAACTTATCTTCATCAACTAGTACCTAATAGTACTGTGAATTGAGCCTGGATACTTTCATTTCCAAGCCTCTGTTTTTCACTATCTCACCAAGCCAAAGAGCCACAGTTTTCATTTATAACTAATTAACTAGCAATTCAACAAATGTAAGTGTAGTAAAATCTTCGTGTATGACAGTAATTTGTTCCAGAAATATGTTTGTGATCTCAAACGCTTGTATGTGGCAGAAAATTTCCCCATCGCAAATAAAGGAAACTCAGATGATTCATTCAACAACCCAAAAATATTTAAATAAAATCATTACAGTCGGTTTATATAATACAAAATAATAAAGAAAATACAAAATATAAAGAAAATAATATACACACACAGTATTGTGATGGAGAAAAAGAAATTCTCTTCAAAAAATGATGTTGATAAAATTAAATATTCTCAGTCAAATAAGCAGAAATGGATCTTTTTCTTCTTATTGATCAGCTTTCCCACTGCTGCTAAATAACAGCCAACATCATAAGTTAAAGTAGAAAATTTTGTCTTGGCAAATGATTCCAGACACTGTACTTCATGGTCTACCAATTCCAAAGCAAAAACATCATGGCTGAAAGTCAAGGCAGAACAAAGCTTCTCAATTCCTGGGTAAGAGGAGGTGAAGCAGGGTAACATTATGAGAGGCAGGGCCTGTGAGAGACATGTGGAAGAGAAAGTTAGGCCTCCATGACCCACTTATACACGTGCAAGTCTGTGCTTCATTAATGCCAAAGTCCGTAAACCAATCAAGTTGACAATGAAGCTGAACTCTCACTGTCTCTTAATGTAGTCAAATTTGAATTAAATCCATTAAAGATTTAGGCATTTTTAGTGAATTTTTTTGGATATCATATAAATGATACAGCCAAAAAGAAATTTAAACAAAGACTGCATAAAACTGAGTTATATACAACAAACGGTCTGATTATCAAAATGAAGAGTACCAGAGGGCTGAAACTATTTGCATGTCATGTATCTAATAAGAAACTGATATAACAATACGAAAGAGACTCACCTTCAATAACAATCTAAAAACAAAAACAACATATAACCTATTATAAACAGGGAGCAGACACAAATAGACAACTTTTCATGTAAGATATAGAAATAAGCAGCAGTGAACGAAGTCATTTAGCATCATTAAGCATCTGAAGAATATAAATAACAAAACAGAATACATCCTTATGCTTTAAATTGCTACTATGAAACAGGCATTTGACAACAAATGTTGACAAATGATGGACTAAAAGAAACCCTGTACACTTCTGGGCAGTATATACAATGGAAAAAGTATGTAGCTGTTTATCTATCTCTACACTATTGGGTGGATAGTCAAGTGGAATTACATCATTATTGTGAAGAGTTAGCTCCACACTGATGTTCATTTTAACTATGCTCGCAACAACCAAAACATGGAATCAACCTCTGTGTTCATGAACAGAGGAATGAAAAGGAAACTATCACATGCACACACCACCACATAAAAACATTCAGTCCTGAAAGAAATAAAATCCAACCACTTGTGACAAAACAGATGATCCTGGATGACATTCAGCAAACTAAGACAAGTCAGACACAAAAGACAAATTCTCTGTGATGTTTATGCACAGAAAATATAAATAAGTTTGAAAAAAAAGTATTAGAAATCCAAATGTTGTTTACCAGGAGCAAAGAACTGTAGGGTGGAGTGAAACTGGTGTAACTACACATGTGTAGTTATTAGACAGCTACTTTCAAAATATTTAGATTTCAACAACATTGGTGATCTTTGCACATGTATATGAATGGCAGATTATCACATCTTGAATTCATTATCCTGTATTTTATATGAAATACTTTAAAATACAATATTAACATGCAATAACTGGTTAATTAAATAAAAATAAATGAATAAACAATGTGCAAATAGCATGAACAGAACAGCAAAGAAAAGAGGTAACAGATGTATAAAACTTCTAATTTGCTAATAATTGCAAAGATTTTACAGTATTACCAGAAATAAGAGTAAAAAGAGACTTGTTTTTCCCTTTTTGTCATTTTTCAGTTCATACTGAGAATCCTTTTTCTTTTTATCATTCATTTTTTGATTAGCATCTGTTCATAGTAAATGAAATTCTCAGCCCTTGTGTAGAGTTCATATATGTACATAACACGTCTTAATTCCTTCTTCTCAGCCATTTTCCCTTCTTCAGTACCTCTCTCTCCATCTGTGATTCCTTTCCTGTTTGAGTAAGATCTATCTCCCTCCTTCTGCTTATTGATCTTTTTTTTGGTTTTTTACAATTTGGATTTCTTATTTAAGAGAAAGCC
Organism: Cavia porcellus; assembly: GCF_034190915.1. Classification (NCBI taxonomy): domain Eukaryota; kingdom Metazoa; phylum Chordata; class Mammalia; order Rodentia; family Caviidae; genus Cavia; species Cavia porcellus. The sequence continues at coordinate 69,743,686 of NW_026947499.1, read as the reverse complement.
ATGTCCCTTGTATTTATTTTTAGCATTCCCCCTTTTTTTGTATGTCTCTTACAATATTAAGTTCTCTATTCCCCCCTGCCCTACTTGTACTAGGCAACAGAAAACCTGCAAGTTTTCAGCAGAAAATAAAACTTAAATATATGATTGGAAATGGGCTGAGAAGGGAACTTGTGTTTAAAATTATGGTTCCTAAAAATCAGCACAAAGACGACTTAGATACAAAGCATTTGGTGTCAGTTTCTAAAGACCAGTCTGCACCACTGCCAGATTAATTACCTTGCCTTTAGGAAGGCAGAAGGGAGCTAAAACTAAGCATGAAATGGAGCTGAGCGTGGGATGCTTAGGGTGTGGAGCAGAGAGCTGGGGTCTGAGGGGAAGGAGAGTAGAGCTGATCCATATTGGAAGACAGATAGGGAAATATACGACTCTGAGACTCAATCTCCATTTCTGAACATCTGTTAATAAAAATATTTAAATGATGCATGTGGCAGGTTAGGATAAGAGATAAAAAAGCAAAGGAAATTTTACTAAGTAAGGCAAAATATCTATGAATTATCACTTTCATTATCTGTCTTTTTATAATCAGATCCACACAGAATTCTTAGGGATGAGGTACCTCGAGGGTACTGATACATCCTTAGTAGTTAGCTCTGAAATGTTTTGGCCCATACTGGTTCAAAAACAAAATACACAAGGAAAAGTAAAGTTTGACAAATCCATGTAAGTGGGCGGTCTGCCCAGCCACTGTGGAATATAGGAATTCAAAGAAGAAAAGTTGAAAAATCCAACATTATTTTGTGCTTGAGTTCCAGATTGATAATTGAGGGTTGCTCAATATCAGCTCAATGATGCCAGTTGATATAAATGAAGTAAAATTTCATTTTCTGTAAAGATGCACTGTTTTATTTAAGTGATGATAGAATGATCTGCGAATGTGAAAAATGGACTGTCCACATTTGGCTGCTGATGGCCCCCATGAAGGTGCTGATTGCATGTCTGAAACGCGCCTGGCCTCCACACATATCTCAACAAGTAAACTTACCCATGTCTGAGGATGATGGAAGACTTGTGTAAAATAAAATTTTAGTCATGTTCATATAATAACTCAAAAACACATCAGAAGGGAAACCAATAGTTATTTTCGTATAACTCTGCTTCATGTAGGTAAAGCGCACTGGATTCCATGTACAAAATTACCTCTAAATACATCATTATGTGTTTTTTCTCTGTGGTTTCCGTGCCATTAGCACACAACAACAAATCAGGCATGGCACGATTTGGCTCAGATAATCGTATACAAAACAACGCTTTGAGCTATAAATTGCTGTTGTGTTAATTTTGCGTATGAATAATATACACAGGATTTAGAACCACGATGTTTGAAAATTATTTCCAAGAGTACAGGACATAAAAGCCTAATTAATTGTGGAAACTGGGATATAAGAATCTAACTCTGTAGAGTAATGTAAATGTATGAGCTACTGAAGTAAGGCCTTTTAAAATGTTTTACCAAAACCTTTTGGGTAAAAGTTTAGTTCTATTTGTTGGCATTGTGAATTAGTAGTTTATAGCAAAAAACAAGCAATTCTAGGATAACAATGCTTTTCATCTTGAAAAACTTTAAATAATGGAAGTTTAATACTAAACCTGCCTGGGATAAAAGATAAATTAGGACTCAAGAATTCACGAAAACAGAACATGACAGAATTTTAGATGAAATAGTAACATTATATATTCAATTATGGAGTCTTTTTCATTGCTATTTTCTTATCATGTATGCTTTTATCTGAAGTGCTAAGTATTCTTGCTTGTTCATTTTCATGTAATTTAAAATTTGAAATCAGAATTTTTTCACAAAGTTGATTTCCAAATTTAAACAACCAGGAAAATGATCAGAAGATGAAAAGTGGGTAGCAAATTCCAGGATACAAGGTCCAAGGGACTAAAAGGTGAAGTGAATTTGAAGAATGAAGCTTGAATTCATCCTTGGAACCTTGTGAATGTGAGGTGTCAAGGCGAGTGACAGAGTAAAAGTCAAAGTGAATATTTTTTCCTGAAAACGAAGCAAACCCAAATGAGTAAGGAATAAGTGGTGATTCTTTACATTTTCAGGAGGAAACTAACATGTTCTCAAGACAGAGTCACAGTTATTTATAGACTTCTATTCTGAAATAAAGAATGCCATGCAGAATTTGAGAAACTTCCCAGAAAGATAAACATCCGGGAAGTCATGGCGATCGACTGGAAACTGGGAAACTAAGAATGTGGCTGTAAAGAGCCCTCGGGTACGCATACAGGTGACTTGGAGATGGCATGGACTTGCTAAACTCTCTCAAGGGATGAAAGACAGTTAACCTTTGAAAGCCTGAAACACTGGACCCTGTCAGACTGCACAACTCCAGGCTAAGGTGATTCACTGGACTATAGCAATCCCAAATGGCAATTGAAGATACAATCCATCAACTGTCAGATTTCCTAGCAGCTAGGGCACGTGTTTTCCCTGAAAAAGAGATTGAACTGAACACTGCAGTATCAATTGTAGGAATCTTTCTGAGCAAATCAAACAGGAAGGGTCTTGTCATGGGATCATTTCATTGTCAAGATGACTTTATGACATGTATAGAATACCTTTTCAGGGAGATGTGCATATTAAATGACAGTTTCTAATAATGATATCAGCTATGATTTATAATTTTTATAAAACTATGTTAGATCATAGGTCAGGCATGGTGGCACACACCTGTAATTCCAGCACTCAGCAGAGGCAGGGGGATTATCATGATTTGTAAGGCAGCTTGTGCTACAGAGTGAGTTTACGACCAGTGTGAACTGCATAGCAAGGCCCTGTCTCAATATAGCAAATAAATAACAATATTAGTTAGATACTAATATGATCTAATGAAATGCCCAAAGCACATCTACCTAAATTGGACATGGCATTTTCTTTTTGCATCATTTTGTAACAACATTTCTGAGAGATTATTCTTTTCTGGTGCCAAACTCAATTCCTGCATTAAGGAAATGCAAGAAATGATTGAAAAAGACAGCGTTCAGAGCCTTGCTGCAATGGAAGTGTAGCACAAATTGGAAATTTCACTTTTGGGAATCAGGCTTCTTTTGAATTTTAGATGCTCACTGAAACACCGAATAGGAGCTTACAATTTAAACCTTTTTTTTTTTTTTTTTTTTTTTGGTAAATAATAATAAAGCTCATTACCCAGGGTAGTTTTGATAATAAACCAAGGACAAATGTGTTAAATGTTTAGTATACAGGATCACATAAACCAAGCATTCACTCTACAGTGTACACTACACATTCATTAAACTATATATTTATGTAGTAAGTGACGTTCAAACAGCAGCTACAGCAACAGCACCAGCAACATTGCCCTGATTCAACTGTTATTTTCCACCAGCCCTCATTATTTCCTTTAACTTTTATATAAATACATTTAGCATAAAAAGACTGAGCTAAACAGATGAACTGCACGTAATTTTAAAATTTTACTTGAAGGTTAAGTACACAGTGCTACCAGTTGTCAGATTTTTCACACCCATTTTTATGAACTTCCTAGCTTCTTAGTTATGCATGCATGTTTTTAAATCAGTTAATGTATTCAGTACAGTTGTAATCGCAGCTTAATTACTTTTAACAAATGTAGCACAGGTTATAGTAATACAAAGTGTAAAAAAACCAGATACACATATGGAAGATATCAGGGAAAATTTTCAATGTGAGCAAGACAGATGATGCATGCATACGTGTTACCATGGCAACTCTGTAAGAAGACTTTATTTCAGTGCTTAGCAAGATACCCCAGAAAATTTCCTTTTTAAATGAACCATTCTGTGATAGAGGCACCCACAGAGCCTATTATTTGAATTTAAGGAATCAGGGAAAAGTGATTTTGCCTTCTTTGGCAAATTTCCTTCTTTATTACCTGAAAAAGAAATAAGGTGGTTCTTATGAATGATTTATTTTGAACAAGTCACTGCAATGTAAATGGAATAATCTTTGAAGAATGAAGAAGTCCCGAACAGCAGTAATCTGTTGAGGCAAGAGAAGGACAGGTAAATAGGCCCTTTTTCTCTAGTTCATGAAAGGCAGAGAAAATGATAATTGAATCAAAAAGAAAGCTGTGTGCTTCGGACCACCTAAAGACTTGGAGAGTCAAGTGAAATGTATCTTATGAGGTAAGAGAAGGGAGTAAAATCTACTTAAGGAAATTTTTAGTTTGATACTTAAATTGCTTTCCCTCTACTAGGACTTAGGGAATTCATTCCCTAATTCTTGATGAGTTTGTTTTTCAATGAACTAGTAACAACTAGATGACTTATTTTAACATTATGTGAAATTATGAAAACCTGATCACATGTTTTCTTCTTGGCCACAGAACAGAGATATGCAGGCATGTATATTCAGGCATCTACATATATATTCACTCTTGATTAAATTCATACTTTTGTTAAGTCACCTAATTTATTTGTAGTGCTGAGAATTTGCTAAGTCAAAGGAAGTTTTATCGTGAATTAGTTTTTAAATAAGATTTGTGCTTTAACCCATTCTTTTGATCATATATATTGTATCGCACAAATACATCATGCTGTTACTATACATTGTAATATTAGATAATTACAGTTTAAGGCTTTTTAGATTTTTTTTTATTTTACTAGGAAAACAAAATTATATTCTTGGGCTGATACAATGAACAGTGTAGAAGATACAAGTCTTTCATTAGATAATATTTATATGTTTATTCTTCAGCATCATTTAGAAAAAATTTTACCAAGTAGGAAAATCAGACTTGGAAAATACATTGATTCATGTGAAAGATAGACTACATATTTAGTGGATACACACCTCTTATTAATTCTCATTTCCTGGATAATGCCAACGACTTTTGTTCCCAGACATATATATTTTTCTCGGATAATGCGCCACCAAGAATTTTTGGTTTACTGAATCTCCTGAACGTTGATGGGTCCATACTGGGAGAGTATTGTTTTGAATAACAGCATTAGCTGTGTCTGCAGTAGGACTTCCCAATTCTCCATTAGGACTGCAGAATCTGTGCATAGTGAACGTGATATGGTGAACTGGTTCTTCCATCACTTCTGAAAAATATTTGTTGATTGCTGATTTCAGAGAACACTCACCAGATTTCTATTCTGTTAATGCAACATCTTTTGTGAAATATTAGAGTTTTGTGCTAAGTAATGCCCTCATGGCAGAAAAGACAAGTTCAAATTAATAGAGATTTCTAAGTTTGTGAAAACAAATTGTTTAGTGGATTAAAACATCTAATGCAGTTAACTTGCAATCAAGAGTTTACTTGTTCTTGTCCATATATTTACATATAATGTGTGGTGGCTTTATGTCTACTGTAGTTAGGATAAAATCCCTCTGTTATAGAAATGAACACTCATCAAATCAGCAGGCAATGACTTGTATTGCTATCTTCACATCACAAAATGGTTAATACTATCGAAGCAATAGAAATTTGAGTCTATTATCAATCAGTATTTTTTAGCAAATCTAACATTATATTAAATATTGTTTCCTAAACAACCCTAACACTACAATATAAATCAAACTATGTACTTTTAATTTTGGGCCTCAGAGTCAAATATCAAATCGAAGATGAACGATGTTTAAGTTAGCTATAAGTTAAAATGCACAGTCCTCAAAGTAGAAAAAATTGAATTGTTGAGAGATTTACAAACAATAAAGTAAGGTTTCAAGCTTTTGCACAGTAAAACAATCAACAAACTGATACTGTAACCTACACAATGGCAGAAAATATTTTCCAACTATTCATCTAAGAAAGAAATAATAAACAGAATACACATGCAAGTTACAAAACTATAACCATTGAAAATAAGAGCACATAATCTGCGTAGGCATTTCTCCAAAGAAGAAATATAGTCATCCAATAAGTACATGAAAATGTTCAACATAATTAGCCATTAAGAAAATATAAACCAGTTTACCACGAGATTTCATTTGACTTCCTTAAGTGAAGATTATCAAAAGACACTAAGAAACAACAGTGGTGGACATGACGTAGAGGACAATGCACTCTCACAGACTGTTGGTGGGCATTTAAGTTGCTACATAGATTGCATTCATTATAGGGAAGACTATGAAGATCTGTCTAAATAAATGAATGACAAATCACTGTATGTTTCAGGATGTTATTTCTGTGTATATATGTTTAAAAATGAAGTAAAAATATCAATGAGATACAAGTTCACCCAGTGTTTTTTTTTTTTTTTTTTTTGCTTAATTCACCATTGCAAAGATATGGAACAACCTATGTGCACTTTGATGAATATGAAGTATATATATATATATATATATAGCTGTAAAAAGGATTAAAGCCTATCACGCAGCAAAATTGATATAACAAGAGGTTGTAATGTAAAGTGAAAATAGTCACAAACAGAAAGACAGGTGCCGCATGTTCTACCACTTATGTGAAAATTTAACAAATAAATCTGAATATAGAATAGTCACTACTAAAAATTGATACATTGTGAGTAAAGGGGATATTTGCCTGTGTATAAATACCAAACTGATAATGGGATTCAGTTTGGTATTATATATATATATATATATATATATATATATATATATGACTAATTCATGCTAATCAAACATAAATTGACATTTTTAAAGGAGAGAAAAAGAATTGGAGACAAGATAACACCATTTTAGACAGAGAAAATGTATGTGTATTGTTGCTAGAGCAAATCAGTTAACACATTTGACAATTATTTGGCAACCTACATGTCGCCAATCCTAAATTTGCAAGATGTACTGAAAATTTACAAATATATTTAAGACAATATAATTTAATCATGCTGGTAAATATCTTAAATATATAAATGAAATAAGATCTCTCAAAATGTGAACCTTTATTATATGACTAAAGAATATTAAAGTTCAACAAAGGACTCCAACACTTTAGTGTGCCTCTTTTGATTTAAAATCCATGCTTTTGCTACCAGAATTCATCAGGCGTGATCCTTTAGCTACCCAATTTGCTTTAATTACAAGTAGAATAATTACAATCTGTCTGATACAGAGTAATTAAGGATAGTACAACCATTTAAATTCTTACTTGACTTTTATTCTAGGCAAGACATTCACTTTGCATCATTTTCTTTTATATTTTTTCTGCCAAATTATCTTTCCACAGTTGTTTAGGTGTAATGAAGGCAAACCTGATTATTCCATAAGAATGAAGTAAGTTTCTGTAGTAAATTTCAAACGCACTGCAGTGAATAAAATGTCACAGATGTAAATTAAACAAATGACCAACGAAAGATGAAAGTAAAGAGATTTTGGAACTAACTCGTAATGTAGGTGCCAGAATTCTTTTTCTTTAAATTAACAACCTCATTCCAATTATTGTTAGTGATAGTAGAATAGTGAATGTTGTGAATTATAGGAAAACTCAGCATTTTGCTTTTCAGTACTGTGACAGCTAACTAATCATTTCATGTTGAGTAAGAAATGGAGTGGAATAGCTGTGGTGTGGAAAACCCACCCTGGAGATTTTTGTTGACGGCTGATATAAAAGGGAAAAAAGAAGGGAGGATTTATTCTCTCTTTTCAGAGAACCTTTAGTCTTCACTTCGTCTTGGGAATCATCTGGTTTCCACCGCAGACTATTTACCCTTCCAGCACACATCCTCCAGCCTCTAGTGCAGAGCCTTTGGTCTCCTGATACAGACTCACAAGGGACCCTGAAGTGGGTACCCAGCCTTCAAATGGATCCTACAGGTATCCTGTATGCAGACAGACCTCTAACACTCTTCTGTACCCTATTCCGCGGGCAACCACTGCAAGCCAATCTTGTGAATGTGTTTATATTCACATATCTTGCATTAAATCTGTCTCTCCAGTAAGTAGGGACTGATATAAATATATTTGTATATTTTTAAAGTATAGAAATTATCAGAGCACCTGAAGGTATTATTTATAATAAAATGTTGAATATCATCAAGTTTATAAGGTTTATAATAGGTATGTTTCACAAATCTTATGAAGTGTCATTGTAAGTGTTTAAACCAAGGAATATTTCTTAAAATTATTAATTTCTGAATCATTTTTCCTCATACAAATATGTTTATTTTTATCAAAACTAAAACTGAAATTACAGCTGACATGGAACTTTATTTTTGTGTGAATAATGACAACAGGTGAAATCGTATGCTGTTTTTAATTTCCTAATATTTGAATATCTAATTATAATAGGAAATTCCTAAAATTCTTTCACTACAGGCAATAATTTACACTCTGTCATATTTTACTAATTTTTTTAATTTTTCTTAAATACTGTTTTGACAAAGATTTTATGTGTTCAATGTGTAAAATATTGTAATTTTGTTGCACATATGTATGACATAAATAATACTACAAATTGATGGACACATCCATTACCATCCATTCCGCATGCAAAACTCTATAATTTGCTCATCTTGTAAAGGAAAAATTGTATCCTTGGTCAATATATTTCCCTTATTCATTCTCTGACCTCTGGTAACTCCAATCTAGTTGCTGTTTTGTGGGTCCATTTTTAGATTCCATATATAAGTGAAGTGACACACAATTTGATTGGGTTATGCTGCTTAAAACAAGGTCCTACAAGTTTATCCAGTTGTCACAAATGGCAAACGTTGCATCCTTTTCGCAGATGAGTGATACTGCACTGCAGATACAAACCATATGTCTTCTCTCCCCCACATCTTGATGGAAATTTGAGATAATTCTATGTATTTGCTATGGTAAGTAACACTACAGTAACATAGGCATGCAAAAAACTTATTCAAGATGCTAATATACTTTCCTTAAGATATATGCCCCAAAGTGAGATTGCTGAACTATATTGCTGGTCTACTCACAATTTATTGAAAATAGCTCCATACTATTTCCTGCACTGGCCACCCTGTTGCACTCCCACTAGCAGTGTACAGGGTTTCCTTCCTTCACAATTTAGGCAACACTTGTTGACAACAGCTATCCTAATATGTGAGGTGATGTCTCATACTGGATTTTCTTTATACTTTCTGAGAATTGTGATGTTCTCTTTTCTTATATTCTGGTCTTTCCTCCTCCTTCTCTCTCTCCCTTTTTCCTTCTTTCTTTCCCTCCTCTTTTGCTGGGTTCCTTCTTTTTTCCGTGTGTGTGTGTGTGTGTGTGTGTGTGTGTGTGTGTGTGTGTAGTACTGGGAACTGAACTTCCAGTTGCTCTATCACTGATCCACCTTCTCCCCAGCCTTGTTCTATTTTGTTTTGAGGCAGCACCTCCCTACACTGCTTAGGCCATCATGAACGTGCTGCCCTGCTGCATTAGCATCCTAGTAGTTCATCTATCTTTTTCAAAATTAAAATTAATCAATTTTTGTGCCTCCATGTTTTGACTATTACTGATTTGTGTGAATTCCCTAGATGTTTTATATATTGACCCCTAAATAGTTATATATTTTCAGATACTTTCTCCCATTTTATTGGTTGTCTTTTTATTTTCTTTTCTTTGCCATGCAGAAGTTCTTAGCTTGATGTAGTACTTTTTCTTTATTTTCCCTTTGGTACTGGTGATTTTGGGTATATATATACTTTTTAAAAAAAAGACAAAGTTATTTTCCTGTGTTTACTTGAAAACATAAGTGAATTTTTGTAGTTATGGTCAGCAATGACCTTATTTCATCTTTTCCTTGTTTGTGTGTGATTCTTTCCATGGCGTACTGCATTATTTCCAGAACAATCTATCATTACATATATGCCTCATTATTGTATCACCCACTAGTTTCACTACCTTAGGAATCTTTGCACTCCAATTATTTCATATCTAGTTATCCTTCTAGCCTCGGAAAACACCGATTTAATTAGTGAATTTCCTGATTTCAATCCTTTTAAAGCCTTCTTTTCTCTTTCTTATACTTAATCCAAAGAAATAAATGTTACTTGAAGAACAATATGATGTGTTTTCCTTAACATTCCTGACAGAAAGGGTCCAACATGCTTGTCCCGACCTGGAGCCCTGCGCAACGATGAGCACCTGCAGCTCAAAGCATCACTGTGATTCTGACCCCGCCATGGATCAGACCCACTGCACATGGCGAATCTGACCCATCTCCTTTATACCTGATGATGTGACTATCTTTGTGGATCTCTTTAGTATAAGGTAAAGAATAAGGCCTGTTTATGAACACTGAAATAAAAGTACTACAGTGGTCTTAAGATTCCTGGATTGATGTTGTGTTGTTATTATGAAGGCAACTTACATATTGCAAGCCGTTAGATTAAGAAATTTCCTCAGCTTTATCATTTCTTCAAATAATGTATTATGTTCCTCTTCTAAGGGGATAATTGATCCTATATGGTCATGGCTGCAGGCTACAGAACCACCAAAACAACTGAATTGAACCATCTGGTGGGTAATGCCTTAACAGATGATGCTTTTAATTTGGAAGTCCAACATTGGTCCTTTGGTCTGCTACAAGGCCAAAAAGGGGATAAAAAAGAAAAACAAGAAAAACAACTGTCAGTGCAGATTAAAAAAGCAAAATAAAAACAAAACAACTATCAGTGTTTACTCTTGAGCTTTACTGCTGGCCACTTTAATAACACTGATACGACTGCCTGTGATATGACAGGACATGGAATTTTCAAAAATTCATGTTTACTTGTAGCCCCAAAACATCTTGAAGGTAGCAGGCACCGCTGATGGGGAAAGTGTATGGCTGAAGGTCAGAGGTGGCAAACCTGTTACCATGTTACTCAATTATCTTCTGAATCTTTCACATCTGTTAACCTTCGGCCTTGGTAACCTATGCAGAAATGGTTTCAGGTTGTCAGCCACAATGCACCTCTTCTCCTCGCAGACGACCTCCATGCCTGGCTCCTCAGTGGTCCTGTATCTCTAAGGTACCTCCACAACAGCTTCAATGTCAGAGCCCTCTACAAACTGCTGTCTCATGACCTCCAAATACAGGGTTTTTAAAAAAGTATCTTGCAAATATATTTTTTTTTTCTTTTTATGTTGTTACATCGTTTGAAACAGTGTATAATCACTTAGTAGTAATCCTTTAAAGTTCCTCTATGTCTTTTCCTTTTTGACAGTGAGTTTCTTTTAGGTTGTGAATCATATTCCATGGCCTATTATAGTACAGTTTATTTATCCTCTCTGCTATTGAAAGCCATAGTTGTTTCTGTATTTTGACAATTATGAATAAAAGTTCAATAACCATCTGTGTGAGAGCTTGTGCATACCAAAGCTTTTAAGACACCTGAATAATTACTAAGAAGTTTGATTATTGAATCACATTGGAAGAATGAGTTACATATTGCATGAAGCTCCCAAAACGTCTCCTAAAGTGGAAACAAAATTTTATATTTCCTCCAGTAATCGCTGACAGTTTCCTTTGCTGCACATTCTACAGTGTTTGGTGTCAGAGTTTTAGACACTTGGCTATTCTAGTGCAGGTGTGGTGATGTCTCATTGCTTTTACTTTACATTTCCCTAATGATACATGATGGTAAATTCTGTTACATGTTTACTTGCCTTCTTTATAATTTCTTTGATATCTTCTCAGATATGTTTCATCCTTTTTGATGGAATTTTTAATTTTCTTATTGTGTTTTCTTTTGTGTTTTTGAATATTTTGGGTGTCAGTCCTTTATTAAATGTTTCCTGGAAATATTTTCTCTGTGTCTGGCTTATCTTCTAATTATCTTCACATTGTCTTGCTCAAAGAAAAACTTTTAAATTCATTAAATTCAGGTAATCACTGATTTCATTTATCATTTCTTTCTTGGTTTGGGATTGTATATGAGAAACTAATGCCTTATCCAAGATTACATACGATTTTTTCTTTCTACAATATTGTCCACTAGTTTTCTATTTTTACTCGTATATTTGGGCTTATCAAACTGTTTTTAAAGCTATTTTTTTGTAAAATTATGTCTGTTTCTTATTTGTTCCTTAATGTGAGTCTATCTGAGATTGCTGAAAATGAGTAAATGTTGAACTTGTTGGATCAGTTCTATGGTCCTCTTGTATTGAACAAGCTGTTTATAGCCTTTAGCAACTCTGCTTCAAATTTAAAATATTTTGCAAACCTGCACTAAGTACTGTGCTGAAATTTTGAATGGGATCCTGATGAATCGATTGGTCCACTTGAAAACAGCTAAAACTTTAGCAGCATTAAATCTTGAGAAACCACTTACACAGTTCTCCAAATTTTCACTGATGAGTTTTACTCTTATAGATCTTGTACATATTTTGTAATACTTAATAAAGAAATGTAGCTTAGAAGAAATATTAGTTCATAGTTGTCTTGTGCCTTCTTTTTTCAGGACTTGTTGGGGCAATGATGACTTCATAGAATGACTTTGAAAGTGGTTCAGTTTTATACGTATTTGCAAATAATTAGCACAATTAGATGGTTATTGATCGCATATTGCTTATATTATTTAGGTATACCTCAAATGTTTAGTAGCATTCACCAGGCAGGTAAACTGGATATGCGATTTATCTGTGGGGATTTTTAAAGAAATATTTGAATGCTGTTAGTACTATATGTCTATTTAAGTGTACACATTTGTATTTGTTTATAGGATTATTTTTATGTAGGTTGCTGTTATTTTCATCCATAGTCAGCAGTACTATAGCACATCAGAACATCTTGCTTTTACCAAATCATGACTAAATGTTTATTGATCAACCTGTCTCCCACCCTACTCCCTTATTACAATGACATCAAATATTTTCCAGTCTTTTCCCCAGTATTTTCATTGCTTTGGGTATTAAATTTAAACATTTAACAATTTTGAGTGGATTTCTGTAAGTGGTAAGAGGCAGGGAGTTCAGCTCATTCTTTTGCATGTGGCTGTCCGAATTTCCCAGCACGATTTGTTGAAAAACTGTTCTTTTTTCCATGTATACTCAAGACATCTTGTTAATGATCATTTGGCCTAAAAATGTTTATTTGTAAGAATTTTATTCTGTTCTGCTAACTTTTGTGTGTCTGTATTTATGCCAATACCATAGAATTTTGTAAAAACTTTTGAGGTCAAGAAGTATAATACTTCTTTATAATACTTCTATTTTTCTTATTATAGTTTGATTATTTGGAGCTTACCATGGTTTCACACAAATTATAGGACTGTCAAATGTAGTTTGGTAAACAAAGTCACTGATATTTTGATAGGGATTGGATGTATTATTGATCATCGTAGGGAGTATGAACATTTGGACAATAACATCCATGAAGCTATATCCATGGATTCCAATCCATGAATATAGCCTATGAGTTAATAAGAGATCAAATGACCAAAAATAAGTAATTAATGATCCTGGGAAAGCCTATGTTAAAATTCCATATATATCACAAAATATATTTAGAATTTTGTATCTATTACTACATACCTGAACAAAGTCAGATAATCTTTTTTTAACTACAGAAAACGAAATTTAGAGGTAGACTGTTGTCACTCATAAGAGAATTTGATCTAGTAGTATCATAAAACAGAGAAAGTAAAATATTTATTAGAGAATATTGTGATCAATAAAAATCTTTGGAACATTCTATAGCAATTTAATAAAATAGTAAAATAAGTTGTTTTTCTTAACATATGTAATATCTTATAATACACATTTTAAACTAAAATGTGCATTATAAGATACACTACTTTTATGCCTTGAAGTATGCCCATGAGGAATTTGTTTCTGTATCACAATAAGCTAAAATTACAATAAAATATCCCAGAGATGAACTGCTAGAAGTTCTGAATGCATATTAATAATTACTAAGTAATAATTAAAGGTAATAAATTTAGATAAATAATTGACTTATTTGATAATGATTGCCATAACCTATTTACCCAAATGAAATTTTCAAGTCATTATTATATATGCACCCTATAAGAAAATCAAAGCATAAGGAACAAAAAATTCTCAATATTAACTAAATAGATGAGTCAATACTATTTTTGTAAAGTGTAATACAAGGTGACTATTTTACAAAAGAACTAAAAGTCAGGTCACTAAATATATCAAAACAGTAAATGACCCTACCAACTAGTCTGTGACCTATGGTTAGCTAAAGATGTCAAAACATAATATATAATATGCTTGCCTTAACACAGTATTATTTGTGCACAGATACAGTTTTTCTCTCTTTTTGCAAAGATGATTAATTTTACTATAAATATTTTCTGAATGTTGCTATTGTATCTGTGCCAATTATATCTCTAAGGTACAATTTATAAGGTCTTAATTTATACTACATTAATTTATACTGGACAAATCAGGCACGGAGGTGCATGCTTATAATAACAACGTTAAGGGAGTCTCAGTGGGGATTACAAATATGATCTAATCGAGGGAACATAGCAACTTGACCACTTTTTCAAAAAAAAATTAAAAGCCTGAGGATGTAGTTCAGTGCTAAGACCCTGAACTCAAATACTATTTTAAAAAATTTACAGCACAAATCTGATTGCTTTAACTCAGTTCAATCATGCAGTGTAGTCAAGTGCTTTGTATTATGTGACATGAAATCTTAGTGAAGAGAATTAGATTAATTAATGAAAAAGTAATAAATAGAAGGGCATATAATGAAGTAAGAGAAAACATATTTAAAACAGAGAAAATGAAGTAATAATTTGATTCAGTGAAGAAAAAAATAAAATTAATAAATGTATGCAGGTTTTAATGACTAAAAGAAATTACACACAACACTTGAGCAATAAAAAATCAGAAATTGAATAGATATAGATGAATTTACAAGTTTAATAATGGAAAGCTACACAGAACTTTATTACAACAAATGTAAATGGTCAAAAACTGGATTGCTTAACTTTACTTTTCTCAATTTAACAAATGTTCTTATCAAATGCTTCCTAAAGTTAATGTTCATCCTCATGTTTAGCTGTTTCACTAATGAGCCAGTAGTGTGACCAAATCCAAAGGAAGTGTAGAAAAGTAATAAAAGTTCTGAAATGAAAAAACCAGAATCAGAATTATTGTTCCCACTGATTCAGATGGTCTATACCCAGACTTCAGAAGTACAGTAAATATAAGAACTAGGGGATGTAACCAGTGTTTCACATAAATGTTGATGTAGGAGTTTTGTTTGCATGATGAAACA
Organism: Cavia porcellus; assembly: GCF_034190915.1. Taxonomy (NCBI): domain Eukaryota; kingdom Metazoa; phylum Chordata; class Mammalia; order Rodentia; family Caviidae; genus Cavia; species Cavia porcellus. Next base: position 69,728,525 of record NW_026947499.1, on the reverse strand, counting down.
CAATAAAAAGCTTTAATAAAAATAATATCTGTACTGCAACAAAGCTAAAACTTTTATGTGGAATAAGACCACTAAAGTATCACACTGTCTTTTTGAACTTACTAAACTAAACTTAGTTGACTTAAATCACAAATATTTAGAAATATATGCTATGTTTGCTGCTTTTCAGAATGTATAGCAGACACAAATTATCCACAGAATCAATCCATATAACTGTACAAAAGTAAAAATTTCATCAAAATGTATTTGAAGAAAAACAGTGTATTTGAAACACTATGTAAAGAATAGAACCAGACATAAAAAATTGTCCTATAAACAGTTTTCAGTATCAAAAAAACAGTAATTAAGACAAATGCAGCATTAAAGAAGGTGCTTATGCAACAAAGTTTACCAATGGATATACACAGAAAGAGAGTCATAGGTGCCTAAATGTATGAAAATTCTATCACTGGAACTTTTTGTGGCAAAAATAATTTTCTGTACAGTAGGACCTGATGCTGTCTGATCATCTCTGAGGAGAAAGAGATAAAGAGACAGAGAGACAGAGAGACAGAGTACAGAGACACAGACAAAAGGAGACAGACAGAGACAGAGACAGAGGCTAGCTATAATGCATCTCAATTGAAAAGCTCATAAAATATTACTCCAGGTAGATTGCAGACTTAAAAGTGATAACCAAAATTTTAATAATTTGGAAGAGAATGGAAGTATGCATTCAATATTCGTTGGAAGAGGATTATCTTTTAAAATATATGAGTTATAAATCATAAAATGAGAATTGGATAATAGAGAGCAGGTTTAAATGAAGAATCTCAATTGATCAAATGTCATAATATGTGCAAAGACAATACAGAGACAAAATATTTGTAACAGTTAAAACATCAATTACAACATTACAAAAACTTGAAGGGGCTGGGGATCTAGCTCAGCAGCATAAGCACCTGCCTAGCAAGCAGGCGGTCGTGAGTTCAATCCCCGGTACTGATAAAAATGAAAAAGACAAAAAAAAAAAAAAAAAAAAAAAAAAACTTGAAAGTGATATTTCTTAAAGTTTATTTCAATCAACAAGAAACTTTTCAAGCCACAGAAAAATGAGAAGTGTAAAAATAAACCTGCCACAGAAATCATCATAAATAATACTATGAGAATATTTTCATCCTCATTATCAGAACAATGTTAAATAATTTCAAAATAGCAATTTGCTCCAACCACATTTCTATAAATTGTAAAGCCATTAGTATTTGCTTGGAGACAGAATAAATAAAATTCTACACCTTATGTGACTATGAACTCATGCAATCAGTCTGAGATTAAATTTGGCATTGCCCTATAAAGATGAATATGACCCAGAAAACTAATTTTGAATATACCAGAACAAGTCTTTTGCATGCATTTGTAAACAGTTTTAAGAGATACAATTTAATATGTTTAGTATATAGTTTGAGAATAATGATGAAATTAATTGTCACCATTATATTACTTAAAGCATAAATATCACAATTTGGAAATCTATGTACCTATCATTAGTTGACTTAACATGAGGTTATGTACCTGTTAATAGTGATACGTGAATTTCACTTGTGTAAGAAGCTGCTATCAGGTTAGTAAAATTCTAGGTTTGTCTATGAATGATTGATGTGTGGGTTAGAAAATTGAAGTCCATCCCTGATGTGGTAGCAGCAGCCAATGTGTTTGTTTAAATAAAGATAAAAGGGAATAAAGATTTACAAAAGGAGGAAGAGCTCCTGTTTTTGAAAGTGCTCAAGTCTTTGGTTTTTGATCTCCAGTTTCTTCAGTCTTCCAAAGCAAACTCACAGCATCACAAATCCACAGTGAGCTTTTAGGCATTCAAACGTCCAGCCCTGCACAAGTTTAATGCTATTGTGTGGCTTTCATCTTCTTAGCGTGAAAAAAGGAAGAAAGTAAAGGACAGGACCTCCTCATTATGCTTGAAGTAATATCACCTGTAACTAGAAGCCCCGAACCACAATCTCACCTATTAATTGTCCCATCACATCTAATAGCACCAAGTTGGGGACAAAAATCTCTGGAAGACATTTCAGATCACATGACAGTAATCACAAACCCAACAGGGTCTATTCTTTTACAAACTGTGTTTGCATGAAATGAGTTTGCTAAACTCAAGACAATGAGAAAAATTGAGGCTGGACATACTTTAGAATCTCATTTAAAGTACTTACACGTTTTAAAAATCTGCACATGATTGTTATTTTTCTATTTTAAAAATTAATGATTGATGTATATTGACATCAATATACATTGACGTATATACTAGGAAAAATTCTTACTTTTAAAATAATGAATAAATTAGTTGGAAGGGAGAATTAGCATCAATAATGAGAGAAATTGGCTACTTTCACCTTTAACAAATCCATTAGTTTTGTTTGATTGCAGAATTTGTTTTGTTTGTTTGTTTGATTGACTGGTTGGTTGGTTGGTTGATTTTTTGAGACTGTTTCATTATGTAGTTCAGGTGGTTCTCTAATTCATGGTGATCCCTCTGCTCCAGCCTCCCATTTGCTGGGATTTCAGGCATGTATCACTATGCCCAGCTGCAATCCGTGATTAGGAAATTTCTAGTTTTCAAGTTATGTAGGTATCTCTTTACATGTACAAACATATCATTATTGCAAATTAGCCTTCTATATCTGTGATTTCCATATCTACAGCATCTACCAACAGAGGATCAAACACATTTATTTAAAAATTGTGTGTCTATGCCATATACTCAGAATTTTTCTTGCATTATTCCCTAAATAATAAACTATAATATCCACTGAAAGACATTTGCAGTATATTAGGCATTGTAGGTAATTAAAGGTGATTTAAAGTATATGGGGTGATGTGAATGGGTCACACATGGTCTTCACCAGTTCATATCAGAGACCTGAGCATCAGTGACTTGTGATATCACGAGGTCCTGTAACCAGTTTCTCAGGCATAGAGAACAAGTGCTTGTAATTTTTATAGTGAATTGTTCACAGCTAATATTGTAAGCAATGTTAAGATAACCTTGAAAGGAAAAGAGATGTAATCTTTCACTGGATAATTTGATGACAACATTCATCTGTAACATTTTTGTACTATCAATCCTCATAGTGTTAACAAATAAAAGGCTGAAATATGAGCAAATTCTACAGATATAAATGTACATTTTTACTAAAGAATCAAAACAAAATTTGCATCTTTGTGAATATAAGGTTTTGGGCACTGCTCTAAGAAATTAATAAATATGGTTTTTGATTTAGTGATTTCTCAATTCTTTTTTACTCTGATTTTTGAGTTACAATATTTTAATACCTATGTCATTTTAGTACTATCCTCTTTTACAACAATTTATGTTTATATTTTACTCTAAATTGTTTAAGATGTTAAGAAAACACCTTTTTCAATGGCACATCAACAAAACTATACTCCATACATCAATATAAAAGATGCTCAGTGACAAAGTTAGTAATTTACTCAAATAAATACATATGCATATACATGTACATGCATATAAATACATAGCCTCTGCTATAATCTGTAGTTGAGTATAACAAGATAATAATAAATTAGTCCAGCACTTTGCATCCCACTGAACATCAAAATCTTATGGATATTATAAATGCTCCATAAATCTCATAGATTTATTTCACTCTTTTGTCTTCTGTAAAGCATATCGTTTTTTCTTCTATCAACGTTTTTCAACATTAAGTTGAAACCACTGCATGGCATTTAGCAGCTGTGTAGCAGCTTTACAGCTGTTTCTTTTCCCAGCTTAGTTTTCTTCCCTTGTCATCGTCTCTTGTCAGTTTGAGTCAAAAATGTTTCATTCTACTTCTGAATTTAACGTTAACATCAGAGGACGTCAATAAATGCGAATGACTTTCTCCCACCATCATGTTTTCAAAGCTCCACAAGACCTCTGTCTTTATTTTATATTTTTTCATCCAGCAGAATGTGCGATTAAAACATACAGTAAAGGTTTCAGTTAAAAATGTTGCTACTCTAACAGACATACCGCTATGAACCCTCTTCAAACGTCTTCTTGATTCTGCATACTTATCCCATCATTCTTTGAGCTTCTGAAGCAGTTCTGGGAGTCCGCGCTTGCAAATGTCTTTAATTTAGTCTAATGCCCTTAATCAACTCAAACACTTACAAATTTCTATGAAATAACACTTGAAGTGTGTTCTCATCCACCTCGTTGACTGCATCTGGCATCAGGGGACCTCCGGGGCTTCCTCAGACTAAAAATTGCCATAAAAGGTAAACATTTATAATCAATTCCACAGCTGAGGCAGTCACATAGCACAACTCTAGACTCAGATGGGGACTTGCAGAACGCTTTCAGAAAGCTGCATAAACTACGGGGTAAGTGCGTTTGGAGTGTGGGGGGGGGAGGTCTGTATTTTTTGTTTTTATTTAAAGAGAAAAAAAGTAAAAGGGTGCAAGTAATACAGAATTTCAAGAAAAAATATACAGTAAGAAGTCACTAGTCAATAGATTACATATTGCCATCTTAGAAACAGTTGTCTAAATTACAAAATTAAAGCATACAAAGTGGACATTCATACAGTGAGATTGCAGACAGTTCTGTTCAATGATACAACAAACCTCAGTAATATGGTTTTCTATCCTACACACTTAAATATAGATGCAGTTATATCATTTAGAGCACTTTCTTTTCCTCTCTTTTTTACAATAACAATTACACTTTTGGGGTTTTATTACTCTCACAGTTCTTATTAATTTTTTTTGAAGAGAATAAAACCAAATGTGAAAAAACAAAACAGAGTCAGTTAGAACAGAAGGATGGACATAGTACAGGATGCAAAAATAGAATACCAGGTGATCAAAAATGGTTACCATTATGCCTCTTGCTATCTTAAAGAGAGTTGCCTATATCATCAGGTATAATAGAATTAAACAAAACAGTACAGAACAAGACCAATAAAACCTACACTGGAGAACTTACAGGACTTCAAAAGAAGGGGGAGGCATGTTTTACTAGAATAACCGTTTAATACAAGCATCTCTTGCATTTCTTATCATACCTAACTCCTGTAAATACCAGACAAATGACCAATGGGAGTCGACTACTTTCTAATGCAAGTGATTTAACGCTTAAATTTCCAACTTAAAAATCAGAAGCTCCGGTAGAGTGAGCGTTCTTATATCATTCATTCTCATCCATAATTCTCTATGGTCATTCTTACTTATGTCGAGTCCATGAATTTTCTAACTGTTGTGAATAGACAAAATACTAGCTTAAGCTTTTCCTCAGGCTGTGAAGCTATTCTCTTAAAACCAGAAGATTGGAAATCATGTTCAATATAAATACTATACCTATATTATCTATAAAATAATATAGACGTGTAAATGTGATATAATTATATACTTACTCATTTGCTCTTTTTGTAAAAGTCATTTACAGATCACTTTTTTCTGGGAAATAGGCACATGGACCTTTTTCATAGCAAGCAAGTGATTTTTCAATGTCTCCTTACAGATAATTGATTTGTCCATTTATGTCCTGGGTTTCAAGTTGTCATGCACTCGTTAGATTCAGATCCAAAAGTATATCTTAAGCAGAACAGACAGTGAAACAGCAAAATATTTATCAATATTTAGTGTTCTATTCAAAAGAGATTTGGTACCAAAAGGGCCATAATTAACAGTTCTTGCTCCTAAAAATAGTTTTTATTTGTCTTAGATATTCTGTCATGTGCTTTCTACAGAAGTGTTCATTCTCTGTTTTTAAATGTAGTCAATTCAGAGCTATTGTTTTTGTTTGTATTCCTTATGTCTACAGGTGTGTGTTACCCACCTCAGAAATGCTGAAGTACCTAAGATGTTCCTCAGAAAAATGCCTGTCAATCTTCATTCTATTGCTGACATTAAATGTCCATCTACACCTCTAGTCTTATTTTAGGATAATACTATAGTGACTGTCTTTTCATTTTTATATCTCAGCTTTTCAGAACTGTGATGGAAAACTTGCTATTTGTGTACTGAAACAAGCCAGTATCAAGTTCAGTGGGATAATAAATAATGGATAATTTGTCAACTGTTACAATATTGTGTATGTCCAAAGTTAGATCAAAGAGGATCAATTCCTATTTGCCTGTCCTTTTCAAGAAAAAGTATATTTCTAGACAACTGTTATAATGCCCTATTTACATAGATACTTGTTTACATCATTTGATGACTGTCAGTTAAAAAAGAATGTTTGCAGAGGTTAATCAAATATGCTACTTTGGATCCTATACACCTGACTGTGGCTTCTATTTCATTTTTTTCCGATTGTATCTCAAAATGAAATATAGATTTCATCGAAGCATAATGGAAATCCGCAGTATTCTTCCTGTGGCCAGTGGCTACTTTCCTGGTGCTGGCATTTCCACTTCTCGTTGTTGTATCACAAACAACAATAACAAATAATTGTGATAATATACTTCATTCAGAAAGTTACATTTCCCTTAATGACAAATTGAAACACAGCTTTCTTTTTCTATTCTGAAAACAAATTAGGATTATCTTCACTTCAGAAACCATGTTAAACTTTTCCTTAAGTCAGAAGCAAAAACCTGCTTCCTACTATGTCTTGCCTTCAGTGTCATGTCCTTGTGTTGGTTCTCACTTGCTGTCTACATGTAAAGAATTTATTCTGTCTCCATCATGCACCAGAGTTTCATTTTAATGAGGCAATCCTAGCCTGTGATTGTCTCCCAAGGATGTCAGCCTTTTAAAGCAGAGAGGCCTCACTGTGCACAAGACAATAACACCTTGCAGAGTGCTTGCCCAGAGGTGGTACACAGCAACTTGGTCAGAGGGTTAGTAGGAGAGGCTCATCTTCATTTCTGAAAGGAATATAGGATGCAATTCTGAAAGTGGTTCATGAGCAATGAATATGTGTGAGGTTTATATGATATATATATATATATATATATAGTTATTATAAATTCCATAAGTGCATGTGTACACACAATAAACACAGGTGACCTCTTTCTACAGAGCTATATGTTTTTCTCACATATCATCATCACCATCCTGAGCCATGTAATAGTCTCTTCTAGAATATCTACTGTCTTCAGTAAATAGTATTGAACTGCTTTCTGATCATTGGTACTTCATCTCTAAATAACACCAGCTTTCTGATTAGTTTCCTGGTTTATGCTAGAAAGACACAAATGCTGTGTGTTTAGGTCATTTATAAACAACTTCAAGCAGCATTTTAGACTTTTTGTCAATAAATAATTACTTTGCAGTAACAAAAGTTTTACCCCACCACTTTTGAATTACATGCTTATTCAGAGAACCCCCTGAGTAAAAATCACAGTAATATCGTTGTACAAGCATTGTAGATTATTTCACATATCCAAAATTATGCATTTTAGGCAAACCTTAAAAAGTTTACAATTTTAAGTTTCTATATTAACTACCAGTGATTAAGACTGATGACCAAGCTTGTCTTGAGAATCTTGCTGAGTTTTATGCATACAAAAATTATTGACTGAGAAAAAGTCTTGCCCTAATTTTCAAAACACTCATTTGCTCTGAATCGCCATGCACTCTTTTAAGAATATTGATTGCACATACACTTAGTTTACATAATCTAGCAATTATAATACTGTGGTGAATGAGTATGTTTTATGTTCCTAAGAAGAAATTATTTTCTTTGTAAATAATCCAAATAGCTGAGTGTCCATTTTTCATACAATAAATTTATTGATTGATACTTCTGATCTTATGCTTCTAGATTTCTTTGATCTATAAACTGATTTCAAATTTCAACTTTCTAAAGTTGTCCTTCTAGTTACCTGGAGAGATGATAAATTTCTAGAGTGATAGTTTGTATCTAAGTGTAGAGTTTAGGTACTTTCGGAACTCACAAACTTTTTATTATTATTGTATCATCGTTTTTTAAAATTCCATGTTGTATTTGAGGTGCTTCCCTAGAGAGTATGTCTGATCCTGAATCTTCACCTACTGAAACAGTTCCATGTTTAAAAAGGTCTGCCCCCTCCTCCTATTGGATTTTATCAGTGTGTGTGCAGGTCATAGCAGGATGCGTTGAGCTCTGAACCTGAGCATCGCCCATACAGAATTGTGTCAATCCAATTCTTTTGCCACTGAAATCTGCCTTACTGCTTTCTGTGTTGAGTGCAAGACAAGCAGTCTAAAGAAGTAGGGTAGAAATGGTAAAAGCTTTGGGAGAATATGATTTTTTTCATAATCCAATCTGTATGCATTTTGTTGAAAAATCTACCATGGATTCTAAAGGTTAGAATTGGTGTGGTGTTAATTTCAGAGAAACTGTTTTAAAAACCACTATGGTAAGAAAAAGTACAAAACAATAACAACAATATTTTAAGCAATAAAATGTTTATTTATTGCAATATAACCATTTTCAGGGCTGCTTCAGAGATATTTAATAAGGAACGAATTGCCTACCTGAGATGTAGTGATATTATGCAAGAGACAGCTAGGCTTGCTTCTGTATAGCTTGCAACAGCTTGTATTTAGCTATGCTATGTTTATTTATGCCAAAACTTTTGTTTTGGAAAAAATTTAGTGATGTAATTCTTACCAAGATACATTTAAAATATCTTTGCCTATATGAAATCATAAGTGCAGGCTGTCACAAATAGATATAGAGTAAAATAAGGCAAAGGCTGGTTCTATGATAACATTTTATTAAATAAACAGGCCACATTTGAGCAAAGTAGAAATATTTTCATTGAAAAACTGGAGTTCCCAAATGGTATGCAAAGACAAACTTCAAATTTTAACTTGATGTCAACTAATCTATTATTTAAGATATAATGATAAAGTGTGCATTGAATACATTGAATGTTTATTCATTTTTCATTGAAATTGTTAGACACTAAAAATACGTAATTTTAGATTAAGAACATAACAAAATCAAGTGGATAAATCATGCCTAGTTTTAGAGTCTGTGTATGTGTTATAGCACCAAACTAAGACAAATTACTATTATTCTCTTTGAATAGGTGTTAAAAATTTCTATGCAAGTATGATTTTAAAATGTTGCAAAATATTCTTTTTCTTCCATGCCCTTCCTGCATTTCCCCCTGAACAATGGTTTGAGTTTTACTGTAGGGGCTGGAGATTTATCTCAGCGGCATAAGCACCTGCCTTGCATAGATTACTAACTTAATAATTTGTGTGCTACTGACTTGAATAAATTAATTTAATTTTCTCTGTGGGAGCAGACACTATCCCACAAAATTTACAGCATAGTTTACAATTTAATATTTTTTGAATATACATGTTATATCAGATTTTTCTAGGGCTTTTTTCTGCTATATTTGTATTAGGTGTGACCGACATTTATATCGAGATCATGGCAAAGGAGGTTTTAATGAAGCTATTTTAATGAAGCTTCTCCTCATATGAAAACTTTATGAAAGAAATTTGATATGATTCTTCACAGGTCATATGAAGAAGTGAAGGAATTTTTATAAATTTCCTACCATGTTTCTATATCATCTGTGTTTTCATCCTGTACTAATGTTCCTTTCTCTAGAAGTGATTTATAATTATAAAGGCTTTCTCTAACTCTTCTAACTGTTCTGGGACCATGGTAAATTATGCTCTTTGTTCCATCAATCTAACAACTTTAAAGAAAACGGTGAAATGGTGTTAGCAGACTTTGGCAAATATATTATTCAGGAAAGGTTACTGAACTGCTTCTAACTGAGCCGGCACGTGCAGTCTTGTTCTGTGCTGTAAAAACACAAGCCAGCTTGGAGATTTCACCATTGCACTCACCAAGCTTGCTGAGCCTACACAGAATACAGCTTTTGTACAGAATCATTCCTAATGATTCCCTCCACAGACAGCCCGGAAACTTAAAGCTTTTTAATATTCTAGCCTCATAATTCTCATTTTCTATAATTTAACAACTTCTCATATTATTCTTAATGGAAAAGCCATGCAATATTGAGCAGTAACTGCTGTTAATTTCCTGCTGTATATCATTTGCATTTTTGTTGCTGGTGGAGAGTAATTAACATGCTCTAATTATCATATTGATTGTCTTTTTTAGCTTATAAGAACATAGTCATCTCAACCTCATTGATATTGCCATAGTATATTTTATTGTTTCCAATAATACTATCCTGGGATATACAAGACACATTTCTAGAGGAAAAAAATTGTGTGATTCTACAGTAGCAGGTTTTCTAAGTGGTTCAATTTAGAATAGAATAATGCAAGTTTTTTTAGTTCCCATCAAAAAATGTGAACTCTTATTTTGTGGCAGGACAATGCTATCCTGTTCTGCAAAGTGAATTATAGCTATATTAAAGTATTATCACACAAGATAATGTTTTCTTACATTCCATTCAGAGTGCATCTTTTATTCTTTTGTGTTTTTAAAGGTTCATGTTAAAAAAATTGACAATGTATGTACTTGTAAGTAAAAGAAAGCTATTTTGCTAGGATTGTTAATCCTTCTTTACTTTGTACCAAAAATAATGTTTTTATTCATTAAAATATTTAGCTTTTAATTTGTACAGGTATTGACTTCATTTGAGAAGACATAATATAAATAAAGGAAATGACTCAGCAATTGTTAAACACCATGTGATTATTAGCAAAAATTTCATCTCACTTTGCACATCTAAACAGAACTTCAACAGGGTAACTAGCTGCTTTAGTAGCACAAGGGTGTATTTGATGAAATGAGTTACTGTTTATAATGGTTGTACTATATCCATAGGAGCTCACTGCACTAAATGTACTGACAATGAAGGACGTAATGTATTCTCTTATTAACTGTTATTTGACCCCAAGACTGTATTCTGTATCATGAAAGTTGTGACAAATATCACGATGATGTGCTGAATAAAACAGATCTAGACTAAATGTCTCCTTTGTTTTTTGACTTTTTAAAGGGAGAATCAACTGAAATGGAGTAGACCAAAACAATAAAATGGATTATAAAAGAAAACAGTGATAACTCCTTTTTATATTAATAAAGACATTTGCCATTGGTAAGAACAGAAATGTAAACCAGTGCTTAAAAATACACCAAAGAGGGAAAGCAGACTCTAGGTTCTGGCTGACTAAATTCAGTTCAAAACTTGACCACATATCTGACTTCTATATACAGCAAGTTATGGAAATAATTGGTGCCTTATTTTTATTCGTTCAGTGGAGATGATAATGTATCTACCTAATGGTTGCTATAAATAGTAAAAATGACTACCTTGCCTGAAACAGTTGCTATATGTTAAAAAATTTCAAAGAAGAATTTTGATTTTAAAAACTGATCAATAACCTATTGTAAAAGGAGCTTTATGTGAGGACAACGTGGTTTGGGGATGATTGAATTTGGAACTTAACTCTGTCTTCAGAAATGCTTCTTTTCTCGACTCAGTTTTGTAGTCTGTGTGTCTTTTTTACTTTTTATTCTTTTGGAGGGAGTGTCTGAAATTGGTACCAGTTTAACTACAGCAATCATTCATTACATACTCTCAGATCTAAAACAATGTTTTCCTTGAAATTGCCTCCTGGAATAGAAAAAATTGTCAGAGATAGATCTAAATTACCCAGATGGTATGTCTTGCTGGATTCAATACTAATTTTGAATTAACTATTACAAAGAGACAAGGCCATCGGTTTGTGTGAAAGTAGGTCACAGGCCCCTTGTCTCTCTGTAGGAATGAAATCACACTGAAGCCAGAGCCATAAGAAAGACTGATAAAGTTTCTTTTCAAATGAAACCTATCAACCTCCTCAAGAAATACAGCAAATGGAAAGTTGCTGTAAGTCAAGTAAGCAAAATGCAAAAGCATGATTTGATGAAAGTGCTGTTGAGATACTTTAGTTTTTTTGCGACCTAAATCAATTTTTAACATGTGAAATTAGGTGAACTATCGAAATTGCTAGAATTTCTTGCTCCTCATTAGTGAAAAAAAATGGTTTCTTTTCTAGTTTTCATGTTATTGCAGAGAAGATAACTATAAAAAGCTTCCATCAGTGTTTCATACAATGCATTAAATAGCAGATAAATTTCACATTAAAATTATAAAATAATTTTAAGATTTAATAAAATAACCAGAGAAACTTGAAAATTTCATGATAGAAAATTAGTTAAGTAATGTTTTATTTACATGATATGTAATTAGAGTTTGAAGGATGAAGGTTATAAACAGACTTGCTTCTTGATTAAAGGAAATATAAAAGGAATAAATAGGTATGGTTATATGTATTTATTTTATAAATATCAAAAAGACATTTTTCAAATCTCTTAAATCAGTCTCCTCTCTCCTCCTGTTTTTGATTTCCTTCTGTTGTGCTCTCTTGGCAAATATTAGTGTCAAATGAGATGACAAAATAGAAATGTGGTTTGTGAATTCTAGAAACAAATATCAGAAATTATAGAAGGGTGATTTGGAGCAACAACACAAATCATGAGCTGACACTGATAACTAGACTGAATTCAGTTCATCTCACAGAGGAAAAAATAGACATTAGGAACCAGAACATAGAGGAATGATGCTATTATGGTCCCAAGGAAAATAATTATCAAATAAGGGTTAAGCAGCAACATGCAATTTCAGGATACAAAAATATGTGAATATGTTATCAAAAAACAGGAAAATGGTGGAGTAAAAACGCAAAGGAGTGATCATTAAACAGAAAGAAATTGTTCTTGATGGAAGCTTAGTTGAAGGAATGGATACAGGAGAATATAGATAGAAATAGGTGGCTCCTACAAAATTAATATAGGGTAAACATAGAGATGATGATTTGTGTGTTTCTTAAAGTCATATTTACAATGAAAATGAAATCACAAACTTAATAATAAATTTTACAAATGCAGATTGATATCAGATACTAGAAGATTATCTAAAGATGTAATCATATACAATGCTGTAATAGTCATTTACACTGAGTTTAAAATCAGTTGCTATTTTGGAGAACAATTTATAATTATCTGTTAAATTATACAGCATGCATAATTATGCAATTATGTATACTTACCTGCCATTTTCACTTCCAGGTGTATAAAGTTTATGTACAAAAGGACTAAGTTTATGTACAAAAAGAATGTGAAAATATGAACAAGTTAAAGAAAATATTTCTATATTCTAGACACAAAAACATCAATTAAGATTTTGATCTAGTCACTTTAAAAGAAGTGATAGAAACAAGATATAAAATTCAATACCATTTCAATGTGAAATCCACACTTGGAAGCAATTTAGAGAAAAGGGATGGGTTTTCTATCCGAGATATTTAAGGAACACAGAGCCACTTACTCTGTTCCTATGACCTGTACTGATACTCCTCAACCACTAGCCTAAATCTGTTCAGCACAGCACATTGTTCCATAGACAGTAGGAATTTGTACAGTCTGCAGAGTAGAGGAGAAGGGACTTCCTTTTAAAAAAAAATCACTCAGAATTTGTTCATAGCACTTCTAGATACCATACTCAGCCTGAAAATCTTTAAAAAAGGAGTCTAGAAAATATAGTACAAGGAAATTTCCAGTGCAAGGTTATGGTCAAACTTTTATTTAAATTTTCCACCGGGTGTAGTTTTGCTAATTGATAGTATTGTTTAAGGAAGGAGTGACTGAAATTTTGAACATCACCATAGAAAGTATGAATTTATTGAATATTCCATTAAAAGTTTTTTGAAATAATTAAAACTCTGTGGATAACTTCAGGGTGACATTTTCAATTTTGGAATTCTCTGGGGATAAACTGGAAGTCAATTTATAATCACATTTTTCTTACAACAAATATTTTTCATGTCTATTTTAAAACCATGATATTGATGAGATTTGATCTAACATATGTTGCTTACTTCAAGAATACATCCCCATTTGTACACATAAAAAAAACTTAAGCAAAGGATTTAAAATAATAAAGTGTTAAATCTCAAGGAAATGTCTTGTCAAAAGAGTTAAAAAGATTTATTTCTATCTCAAAGATTTTCCCCAGATGTCTTTAAACATACAATTGAACAATATGCATGGTCACTAACATCTGGTCATTACTATGGTGGATTTGATTAAATTAGATGGATTTTATCAATTTTCTTGAAAATCTACTGCAACCCCAATTAACTGTCATTGTTGACTTTTCTATAATTCTTACAGATGAGGAAATAAAAAGTTCTCGTTCCTTCCCCACTTCCTCCTCCATCTGATCTCTTTTTTTCTTCTGTTTGTAGGAATTGTGTCTTTAAAATTTATCTTAGTTTTCTTAACTAATTAAAAACAAAAATTTATTTAGGGCAACCACGTGATATTTTGATGTATGTATTCATTGTACAGCTTTTAAACCAGAGTAAGCATGTCTGTCTCCACAAAACTTTATTATTATTATTATTATTATTATTATTATTTCTTGTTGGTAAAAGCATAGAAAAATATTTCTCCCAGTTTTCTTGATATGTACTACATAGTACTATTATCTATAATATGGCATTTCAGTTAAAAAATAGACGATTAAAGTGTACAAAGTGCATTTTATAAATGCTTACAATGTATAAAAATATATCACATCTTCAAAAATAAAATAAAATAATATAAAAACTTTAAAATCATAAACAGAAAATGTTAAACAGTGAAACAAAATATAATAGCATCTGGGAAGCACCCAAAAATTTTAACATAGTTTAGACTGAGAAATCAAGAGACATGATAAAATGAAACTGAATAATTTAAAATAGTTAATGATTTACTTTCAAAATATGACAAGTTTTGTCTAAATAGGGAATTTCAAGGTAAAATACATTTTAAAAAGATAACTGAAAAAAGATAACTGAATAAAAGTTGTATATAGTCTGTCTAATATTCAAGAAGGAAAGTATTTCTATGTAGGGAAACAATGGAACAAATATAAAGTGAAAATATGAGAGACTGTATCACAAAATTTAAAACAGTATAATACTCAGTGTCATAAGTGCCTCCTTGCAGGCACAGGGCCCTGAGTTCAATTCTTGGTATGAAAAAAATTTTAAAAATAAATAAAAATAGAGCAGTAGAATGCCAATTCATATAAATTTTAAAAGGAATGAAATTATTCTGGAAATAGAGTATTTAGGTTAATGACCAATTAATGTGGCTAAATAAAAAGTGTGTAGAAATCTTTCATTAAGCAAAAGATTACCATGTTCACATAAAATTAGAACAAATTTGTAGACAAAAAATTGAAATTAATTCAATATCTAATAAACAAGTGTTTGAAAGCAACTAGCGATAAAGTAAGTTTAAAGAGTTCAGCAATTGATTACCTGTGTTCAGCTGATACCACACCAAATGTTTTATGTGCTCAATGTCCTGTGGAGAGGACGATCTTGTTATCTCATAAAGTATGTGTGAATGACACAAGTCCTTCACGAAGTTTTTGTAAGCAAGTTTAACAGACTTTAAATATTTATTTCCATGGAGCCAGGTATGTAGTTCAGTGGCATAAGGGCCTGCTTGGCAATCACATGGTCGTGAGTTTGATCACTAGTACAGAAAAAAAAAAAAAATCTTTTCATGGAGTTATTAATTTTATCTACGAGAATGCCATCAATAAAGTTAAAATATTCATATTTGATAGTGTATGCAAAGAAAACAAAAATTGAGATTTTAGATCTTAAAATTCATGTACAATGCAGTGCAAACAAATATGGAGGCTAAACTCCTATGAGAAGTTAACTATATTATGCATAGTATTTTACTTATCAATCATTTAACTTTGAAAGTATATTTGATAACAAAGGAAAAATTCTACATCAGTTTGGGAAGAAAATTAAATAGAAATTCATCAAAATATACTAAGATATTCTCTCCAGATGGTGAAATCAAACACATAGGTGATCACACGCACACACACACACACACACACACACACACACACTACACACACACACTCTCTCACTTGCAATGTTTCATTTTTATATTTAATTCCTACAAAATAAAGGGGATACTTACTGTTGACTCTTGCTGTTGGAGGAAAATGTACATGTCATTCAAGGTTAACAAGTATAGAAAAAACATTCAATGAAAACTATGGATGTATTGTTATGTATGATTTTGAGAGTCATATGATTCAGAACAAAAATATATTTAGAGTATAACTTAAATGAATTACAAATTTAATGGTAATTATTTCTGAATCCTTTTAAAATTATACAAAATTTGTTGCTAAAATTAAAAACTGCTAAATAGTAATATTTATAACTCATTTTATTTAAGAATTATTCATTTATGAAGATTATTCATTTATACATTGTCAAAATAATATTATTCATTTTTAAAAAGTCATATAAATATAAAGCCTCACTCTCAAAAGAGTAGATTTTATAGCCATGATTATTTCCATTCTGCATTGTCACAGTTTTTTCTAGAAAATACTGTACTCTAAAATTAGTATTATATTTTTAGGAAGCAAAGTTTCTTAAAAGACCTTTCATGATATGAAACCACTATTAAAATATATACAAAGTTAGGCCAAGCTAAAAAATGTTGAAATACATAAACATTATTAAGAAATATTGACTTAATAGAAATAATATTCAATATGTAATATAAAATGGTAATATGAATTCTCTAAATGACAATTTTCAGCAACTAAAAAAACTTTCTAAAACTGCTATAATTAACATTATTTGGACAAAATCTTCACAAAAATTGGAAACTTTAATTTTTGTTCAAAGTATAAATCAATGGTTATAAAAATAAACTCAAGTGAAACTATTTACCTTCTGAACTTCAACTGCAATAAGGCACAATTCTGAAGACTTAGAGAATATCTGTGTATGTTTCCCATTAAATCTATTTATTCATATTTTAAAAGAATTGTACAATTATATATCAATCTCAAAAATACCTTTAGCAAGATTTTTTTTTCCAGTAAACAAATTGGGACAAGGAGGATGGGCTGTCTTACCACAGATGAAAAGGGTCCTTCTACCCGGAAAGTCATTAGGCACAAGCGGTCCACCTGGTCACTTGGCTCAAGTCCCACCATGATGTCTTCCCGCCAGCTTTGGGACTGCAGGATTTCTACCAACATGTGGCACCATCTTTCATTAAAGTGGTAAGAAAAGAAATAAGAGTTCAAACCACAAAATAACTCATATGTTGCTTGACAGTGCTTCCATATACACATTCCTAATAAGTGCTTTAAAAATATAGCCTTAAGCCATCACCTCTGAATTTATCAACCCTTTCTGCCTTCTAATGTGCAATATACCTTCATGTAAATGACTTCCATTCATTTATATTTGCCATATAGTTCTATTAGAAAATGCTCTGAAATAAATCTCATTATAAAATTTTAAAAGCTTTTTAAAACACAAGATCATAGTCCTACTCTGAATCAGATTCATTCTCTCCTAAAAGACTAGCTAGAGATTATTTATGGATAGATTGAAAAGATTAGTGGTTGCATCACATGCCCTGTGCCCAGCCCAGTGCCTAGGAAATACCAAACCTATGCAATTTACTTCCGTTTTACTTTCCTAATCACTGAAACCTAATTCTTCAAATATTGAGACCTGATTTCTACTTCAGTGTTGCGGAATTTGTTCCATCTCTGTTAAGTCATATTCATTTATTCATGGTTTATGAGAATTGCATACTCATCATTAACCTCTCCTGACAGATTGTACTTTTTCATTGGTTTCCTTATTTTTTTTTTTTTTTTTGTTTCTATTCTCTTACAACCATATAGTCTACATGGTAGTCAGAATTCTGAAAAATAACAGGCACTGACACACAAAATCAGATCAGTTGTTGGACTGTGTGAGTTCTTGTGGATTATCATCTACGGTAGAAAGTTACAAACTCCATATACTTATTCTTTATCCTATCTGCCAATAGTTAGTAAATTCTATTTCTATTCTGTCCTTTGTAACTGCTTGTTTTGTTTTGTTTTGCTGCTTGGTTTTTTGTTTGTCTGTTTTCTTTTTTCTCTCTTTTCTGGTTCTCCTTTACCTTTGCTTTTGAATGACTAATGCGCAAAGTTTCTCTCTCTTCAGGATCTCTGCTGAGAGAAATTCCATTACAATTCTAGAGAAAATTTCTTCTCAGTCATACGCTACACCAAAATACCTGTGAAGTGAATAACAAATTCTTACCAGGAAAACAAACTGCATATGGAGAAATATGGAAATGTACTTATGCAAAGTTATATTACAGCAATGTAGTATGCGACCGTTGTCAAAATAACAGGGAGACAGAGACACAGTAGAGTTGTAGAGTAGAAGATGTGATTGTGTCTCAAAAAATGGTAAGAAAATAAGAAAATTGAAAGATAGAATAATTAACCAAAGATAAATACTGGCTTTTACTTGTATGGTGAAATATGTGCGATTAATTGAGGCTGTATGTCTTAAATTCTTAAATAGAAAAAGAGAAAAATTATTGCATAAAACGAATGAAGCTGTTTTTCTAGATTTAGGTTGCTTTGATAGTATTATTTACTTCATATATTTTATCCATGTACTGTGTATGCAAACTTATATGATTATGTTTATTAAATCTCAATATATTTCTTCTACAAAGTTTAAATATTTCACTGTTTTTTTTTTAAAGAAGAAATAGAGAAATCATGTTAGAAAAGAGCCGTTTGGGGAGAATTTGTAAAATACTGCCCCAAAAGGAGGCAGGAAAAGGATAATCCAAGATTCTCAGTAAATCATCTTTCTCAGCAGTTCACTAGCATTTTAGGGTTAATTTCACATAGGAAAATGACTTATATTGTAGTAAGGGTGAAAATGGTTTTATAAAGTAATTCCTTGTGATTAGGAAATATTGTTTTTAAGCCAATTACATGGAAAAAAATAAGTGATCATTTTTCAGTCTGAAATGAGAAAATCCCATAAATTATCCTTCTGTGTGCCAAAGTAAGAAATATCTTTATGATTGCTTCCACACTCACACTTGAACCATTTTATTTTTCCTATCTCTTTTATACTTTCCTTTCGTTTTGCAGGAAAGTTTAGGTAACTTTAATTATCAAATATTTACTTTTCCTTTCACTTAAAAATGGTTACTGTTCATACACAGAAAGACAGAGTCAATTTCCATACGTTACCCAGTTATTTTACCCTACTTTACAAAAAGTCAAATGGGATCAAATGAGGACTGCAGCAGAAGACTTCTTTCTCTTCCCTAAAAAAAAAAATTAAAAAATAAAAAATGTCCTTTGTGTTTTGCTCTTTAATATTTAAGGATGCTCAGGGTATAGTTCAGCAACACTGCATCTGTCTAAAAGTGCAACGTTCTGAGTTCCATTCCCGATACTGAAATAAATAATAAATAAATAGATAGATAGATAGATAGATAGATAGATAGAAAAATAATCAAAGGTTTAAGGAAAACATTTTATTTTAAAAATTTTCCTGTATAATTTCTTAGATAAAATTCTATCATGTTTCAGCGTAAAAAATAATTTTCAAAATAAAAACCACAGAGCAATCATTTGAAACTTTGTAATAAAGCCTGGTGGTAACATTGATATGAATCAGGGAAACAAGTGGGATAGAGTTAGGTGTCACAACTTATTTGCCTTAATACTCTAATGATAATTTAGAAGTATTGTTTAGAAGTGAATTGTTACAATAAACTTTATACTGAAAATCTCTGTAAGAAATGTTATAGTTTGAGAAACTTAGTACCTTGAAATCTTTTTGAATGAGAAACACATCTTGTATGTGTATTTTGATAAATGCATGCTTCAGGCACATGTCAAAAGAAAAGTTGTTTGAAGTATATATTGATTTAGGGGAATTCATTGAAAATTTAAAGGGAATCTACATTTACCTAAGATTTATAAATTCTCATAACAACTAAAAATACTTTAAACCAGGAAACACACTATTCTGCCAAGATATAATCTGAAAAAGTGTTAAGTTTTTATTATCAGTTCTTAATACATGCTAGAAAATTGACCAAATGTTAACCTACACATTATGTTTTCTAATCTTGCTTTTATAAAACAGTAAATATACTGGAGTAACATAAAAATAAATACAACATTATTGTACTGTCACCTATGGAAACACATGTAAGAAATAAATATAATTTAACTAATTAAATGATAATACTATAAAAAGCAATATTTCACGAAGAAAGTGATGAGTCACACGTGTTATTTTTATTTTTTTAAATTTAAAAAAAGCAAATAAGAGATTGAAATGATACAGAATTTCAAAAAAAATAACACTAGTTAATACATTGCCTATCATTATTTGAAGAAAGTTGTTCAGGTTACAAGTTTTAGGCAAGAAAAAAAATGATCAAACAATCAGAAAATGAAAGCACAAACTGTTCTTTTTGATGAACTTACAGAGATTAGTAATACAGTTATCTCATATGTGTGTGTGTGTATGCACATGTAATTTTTTTCCTCTTCCTTTTCTGTATTCCCCTATCCCAATTGTTCTTTTTTCTGAGCACTTTCTTTCTCTTATATTTTCACAATATCTATTGTGTTTTGGGTCTTACTATTCTTTCAGTTACGCTTTTTACACACTAAGGAAACAAATGGATATTTAAACATGTGATCTTGGATTATTTTCCTTATGAGTGTGGTCTCAAGTTTTATCCATTTACCTATAAAAGCCTCAAGTTCACCCTGCAATTTAGCTGAATAATACTCCATTGTATAAAAATACCTCATCTTTTCATTTATTTTGTGATTGATGGACATTTGGGTTGTTTCCAAAATTTAGCTACTACAAATTGTGCTGCTATAAACATGGATGCACATATATCACTGTGGCATGATGTTTCCAATTCTTCTGGGAAAATATCCAGAGGGGAATAGCTGGGTTGAATGGGACCTCCAATCCTAGTTTTTTGAGGAATCTTCCACACTAGTTACACCAGTCTACACTCCCACCAGCATTGGAGAAGTGTTCTTTTGTTGCCACAGCCGCACCAGTGTTTGTATTGGTTGCGTTCTTGATGACAGCCATCCTTTCTGGAGTGAGATAGATGGAATGTCATTGTTTTTTAATTTGTATTTTTTAAATAACCAGTGATATTGAACATTTCCTCATGCATTTATTTGACATTTGTGTTTCTTCATATTAGAAGTGTGTGTTCATCTCAGATGCCCACTTTTGGATTCAGTCTTTGACTTTGAATTGATACTTTTCAATTCTATGTTCTAGACAGAAGTCCTTTATTTCAAGGGCAGTTAGCTAAAATCTTTTCTCAACCTGTGGGTTTTCTTTTACTCTGTTGAAGATTTTCTTTGAGTGTGAACACTTTTTAATAAGATGAGATCTCAGTTGTTGGTTCTTTGAAGTGGTTTGCATGTGGTTTACATATTGTTCATTACCATTTTGCCTACCTGTGTCCCCAAGATTTCTACCTTCTTCCTTTTAAAGTAGATTTGGTGTTTCTGTTTTAATATTTAGATCTTTGATTCATTTTGACTTTAGCTTAGTGCCTAGTGATAGACATGGGTCTAGTTTTAGTCTTCAGCATGTGGAAAGCCAGTTTTTCAAGCACAATTTATTAAAAAGGCTATCTTTCTTCCAGTGAAGGTGTTGGACCCCTTTGTCAAAGATAAGGTAGATAAGAGTTTTGCGTCTTGTAATCTGATCTTGCGTCTTGTAATCTGTTCAATTGATCCTCGGATCTGATTTTTGCCAATATGCTGAACAAGAACAAATAAACAACTTAATGCTGCACTTCAAACTTCTAGAAAATGCTTCTTTATCAAAGAAGTTTTGTAGCATAATTTGAAATTAGAGATTATGAAGCCTCTTGTCTTGTCTTATTGCCCAGGATTGCCTTTGCAATCTAGGTCTCTTCTGATTCTAAATTAATTTTAGGAATATTTTCTTTAGATCTCTGAGGTATGCTGATAGTATTTCAAGCAAGATTATAATAAATCTGTATAGCAGTTTTGGTATTATGTTTATTTTCACTGTGTTGGTTCTTCCTATCCATAAGCAATGCATTTTTTTTGCATTTTATGATATTCTCTTCAATGTCTTTTCTCAGAATAAAATAAGTTTCAGTGAATAGATCTTTCATTTCCTTTGTCACACTAATTCCTATGTATTTCATTTTTTTTTTTGGATGCAGTTGTGAATTGTGTGGTTCCCCTAATTTCTTCTCAGTGAATTGTTGTTTTTGTACAGGAAGGCCATCTACCATCCAGTGAACACATTAGGCACTTTCGTTAAAAATAAGGTAGCTGAGCACTTCTGCAGTTGTGTCTGCATCTTGAAGTCTGTTTCATTGACATCACTTCAGATATTTTTTCCCCAGTGCTATGATGTTTCATTACTATTCAGGGATTATGATGCCCTTTGCTTTGCCTTTGTAGCCTAGAATTCCTTTTGCTCTTCTAGTTCTCTTCTATTTCCAAATGAATTTTGAGAATTTTTTCTCTAGACCTATGAGATATGTAAGGGTAGATTCACAAGGGTTGTATTAAATCTGCATAATAGTTTTCAGATTGTAGCCATTTTCAGAATGCTGGTTCTTCCTACACAAGAGCAACGAATATCATTCCATTTTCTGATATCTTCTTCAATCTCCTTTTTAAGAGTATTTTAATTTGGAATGCATATATTTTTTATATCCTTTGGTAGACTGATTCCTAAGTATTTTATTTTTTGAATGTTGCTGTGAAAAGCATTAGTCACATAATTTCTCTTTCAGTGGGTTTTTTGTTTGTGTACAGGAATGCTATCGATTTTTGAGTGTTGACTCTGCATCCAGCTATGCTTTTTAATTTGCTTATGGAGTATATGGGGTCTTGTATGCACAGGATCATATCACCTGCAAATAATGATAATTTAAATTCTTCCTTTCCTGTCCATCATATTCCTTTTATTTCTCTCTCTTGTCTACTTTCCTCTGGCTAACGTTTCCAGATCTATACTGAATAAGAATGGTGATAGTAGACATCCTTATCTTGTTGCTGATTTTAGAGTGAAAGCTTTCAGTTTTTGTCCATTTAGTATGATGTTCCCTGTTTGTTTCTCTTAAATGGCTTTTTTCAGATTGTGAAATTACACAAGAGACTATCTTGTGTAATTTTGTGTATGGTTTTCACCATGAATGAGTATTGGACTTTATCAAAAACTTTTTCTGCATCTATTGAGATGACCGTGTGATTTTTGTCTTTTTCTCTGTTGATGTGCTATATTACATTTAGTGATTTGTATATGCATATGTTTAAATGACATTTGCGTTGACTCTTGCATTTTCATTGACACTGCAAACTTGTATTGCTTTTCTTTCCATCCTCTTGGAACAGCTGAATTGTTATTTCCTAGGTCCTTGGTATTTTTAAGAGTACATTCCTTTTGTTTTTACTACCTGAGATCCTGTCTTCATGGTCTGAATTTTGTCTTTAGTATTGTTCAAGTGGTTTTGCCAGATTTTAGTGAAATTTTTAACTTCCCTGATATATATTTGACTTTGTTTTGTGGATTCTATTTCTTTCCTGTATTGTTAATTCAAGGTTTCCAGCATTTTCTAATGCTCCTATACTTTTTTTCTTTTTTATGTCTTCACTATCTACACAGAGTGACTCCTTTCCTAAGGTTCTCATTTCTTGCTATGCCTGAGAGATTATTTCTAATCTTATTTCCTCTATGGCCTCATGGGTTTGTTTATTCACTTGCTAATTTTACAGAAATTCCAGGTATGTGACTTCCAAGGTTCTCTGTTTGCATTTCTCCTGTCATTCCTCCAGATGAGCTGGGCCTTTGAAATTACATGTTGCTTTTTCTTTTTGTCATTTTCACGACTTGGTTAATATTTCAGTCTTTCAAACCCTGCTAGCCTCATATCTCCATTCTATGTGTCTTAATGCCCTGTTGTGTGGCTGATGTTAAGTCTTACAGTGTCCTACAGTGTAGAGGAAGGATCAGTCACCTGAATTCCTCCTGCAGGGTCTGTTGGGTAAATCATTTATTCTTACTAGACTGACTAACCTAGAAGTATTAATGTGAACCAACACTTAGCTCATATTGTTTCTGTGGATTTTGGCTGTTCCATCCCAGCAGACCCACCTGTCTACAGTGTGTGCCCCAACAAGGACTCTACTGTGTCACTGGTGTTCTTAGAGGCTCTGCCAGTTTTCTGTGGGTGGGGGATGCCTGCCAGCACTCTCATCAGTCCTTCAGATTTCTCTGTATGGTAGAAGCACTCACCCATGCCCTCACTGGCTCACTAAGATCTTCTGGGTGAGCAGAGGGCTTGCAGAGGCTCGTACTCACCTGCTGAGGTCCTCTGCTTGGTAAGGAGGACTCACCACACTCTTTCTAGACCACTGAGTTCTCTGGGTGAAGAGAGAGGTTGTTGAAGCTCCCATCTGAAGTACTGAACTTGGTGGCGGGGCTCACTGACACTGCCATTGGTGGCTGAGGTATTCCAGGTGAGGGGATGGGTGGATGAGGCTTCCTTGACTGCTGAGGTGGTCCAAGTATGAAAGAGAGGCAGCCAAAGATCCCTTTAGCTGATGAGATCTTGTGGGTGTGGGGACTGGGTGGCCTAGATATCTTTCAGCACTGAGGTTGTCCATTTTTTGTCTTTTTAAGAGGTAATTCAGGCTGTACTTGAACTCACTTGTAGCCAGCTGGCCTCGAACTTGTAGTGATCATCCTGCCTTAGCCTCTTGAGTGTTGGCATTACAGGCCTGTGCTCCCAGCTCCACATTTGCTCTTTGTCATGGCTTGGTTACTGTCTTAGAAAAGATACCAAGGAGAGGACACCCACTAAACACAGAAGGCAGTGGCTAAAGAGGTCAAGAGACAATCATAAATATAGCTGTGTGTTTCCAGGCTATTTTTAGTGGGTTAGTGGTCCATATCCCACTATGTATCTTCACAAGAAGATCCACACATTGCCGGTAGTTGATACTAGCCACATAGGATGTCATCCTGCATGAGGTGCACTTGCAAGTGACTCAAGGTGCACTGTGCAAGTCTTTTCACCTGCAGGATAAATTTGAAACAGTGTTTGAATCTAAGTAAGTCAGGAGTAGCTGATGTTTGTTTGATATGAATCATTCATTTCTAGATTTCCTGAAGAGAGAGAAAAACATCTAGCTATAAAAAGTGTTACTTGGTTACACTAGATTCAGTCATAAGCAAGAAAGAATAAATAGAAGAGATACCATGTGAAAATTTAGAAGTGAATCAAGAGAGTTCATGATGTAATTTATCTTTAAACTACCATGAAAATAGTGTTCCTGCTCTTGGTTAAGACAAATCTGAGTAAAATTGTTCTAGTGCTATCTTAAAAAGTATGTGCATCCAATGTGTGAAGAAATTTGAGCAGAAGGATGGAAAGTAGAAGACTTTAAATAGGTTATTCCCTAATTACAGACTCATAATTGCTTGTCATGTCATGCACGATAGACTCACTATATCACCAGCATATCACTGTCCTCTGTGAAAAATCAAATATCAATAACACATACCTACAAGGTTAAACTTAACCTTTTAAAGGTTAAATTAAAAGATTGATGAATAGTGTTTAGAATATTTTGTGGGTTTCTGAGCAGTTGTGTGGCCTTCAAAGTGCTTGCTGCTCTCAGGCTGCCTTGTTATAGTATCTTTATCAAAGATGTTATATTTTTATATGTGCAGCACTCAAAAATGCCACTCGAATTTTAGTTTTAATTAAATAACATGGCCTGCTTTTCTCCCACTGCTATAGATTTTTATCTTATAACTGAGAATATTTTGTAAAACACAAAGTTATTTTTTAAATAACTTTCCAAACTTTGGTACTAGATAAACACACACACACACACACACACACACACAGAGTCACACAGATGAACTTTACTTTTTCACTTTAGATTTTCTCTTCTATCTCTACTTTGGACCAAACTCTTGCCTTCGCCTTTACTTTCCCTAAAATCGTAGCGTCTGGATTTCTTCAAGATGGAAGAAGACTGAAAGGTTTCAAAAAGTGTGGTCTTAATCATGATTGGACTGATTAAGATGTTTTTTCCTCAGACAACAACTATAGTATATAGTTGTCATGTATGCTTGTATGGATAAGCCAAATTATGCCATTCATCATCAGAAAGTTATTCTTTAAAAGCACTTAAAAATATCTTGCAACAAAATACAGTGACAGCAAAATCACAAATTAGTTAGGAAAAACTGTTTCAGATTTTACTGGAGAAAACTTGTGCCTTCTGAACAATTATATCATTGATAAACTATGCATAATCTCTAATTGGTGCAAAAAAAGATGGACTTTATGGTCTGATTATGGTTTGTGTTAGCAGGCAGTCCTTTATAAACTTAAATTAGAATAGAATAAAACATGACCAGTGGACAAAGCAACTTGGAGACAAGCAAAACAATTCAAAAAAGTAGGCACATAGTAGCTGTGCTTTATTTTAGCAGAACTGGAAAGATAAGTATTAAGAACTAAACATGTGAAATTTTATAATGACTTCTTTAGTTTATGACAGCTCATTTCATTTAATTGCATCATAAAATGTGTAAGATTAAGAAAAGGCAAATGTTCTATGTGATAATGTATGATTTTTATTGTGTTGAACTAACTAGAAATAGTCTAAATAGGAAGCAGACCTATGGCCTCAGCAGCTGTTACAGAGAAATTTCATTTGAAGCTGGCCTCCAAAACCAATTTATTTTCTTTAGAACTGCTTGATAGCTTAAATAAGGATGCTATTGAGACTTACATATCACAACTAGTTCATCTTGGATGATATAGTGGGAACTGGATTACTTAAAATAGAAACCTTGTGGTTTTCTGAATCAGTTATTATTACAAGATATATTAAAACCTTAAAGGGCAGTGAGAAAATTTGATTTAATAGTGTTTTGACTCAAGTTTCTACAGCCGTGTTTTCACAGTGACAATTCAGAGCCTCAATTACATGTTGGCTCAAGTGTTTATGAGCAAAGTAGGAGAAATACTAGTAAGATTATCTGTTCCAAAACATCTTTATTGATGATATCAATTGCAGCACTGTTTTAGTGACCGTTAAACTGTGTCTGTGGGAACTGCAGTAAAAACAGAATTCCTTCAATCCATTTTCTTCAGAGAAAATACCAAAATCTGTTACTTATCAAATCTGTTTGAAAGAATTCAATTTTTGTAAGGGATGTGTTGTATATGTAACCCGTACGCTACATGTTGTACTATGTAATTAGATCAAGGTGTATCATCAGAATTATCAGAGACTATCTACAACGTTTTACTCTTTTGAAAGATGAATTTCCAGCATGTTTTGTTTTGTTTTGTCTTTGTTTTGAGTTTTTGTCCATAGTTTTTTTCTAAAGTATTCTACTCAGTTTTTAAAATGAGTCACTTGAAACACATTACTGAAGATATAACTGCATATATCACAGTAAAATTGTAAGCTGGTAGCCTATATTTTATTAAAATAAAACTAAGAGTACTAATGCACTATAAAACCAAATAGGAGGCCTTGTGAAAAGTTGGTGGTAGGAATGAGTTTGCTTGCCAATATACGTAAGTCATAGTGAGAGAGTTTCCTCTTTACCCTCCACAATGGAGGCAAACTTTCACATGTGTTTCATATCACATGGAATCAGCCCGCAGCACCACAGCAGGCCATCTGAAAAAAAAAAAATTTTATAGTGATCGCCTGTTATTTTCTCAATCGGCAAAACTGTACTGTTTCAGAAAGAAACCATGCAGTTTGAATGGAGGGAATACTTCCTTCAGGTCATGGTTCTTCATAATTTTAATTGATCATGAATGGGCACACACTACAGAGCAGATAAGAAATCCTCATGGTCAGCATATGATTTTATTTAAAGTCATGAAGAATCTCACTTCCTTACCAGTGATGGACATGAAATTTCCATATCTGTCCATTGCCATTTCCTTGCGTCAGAAAGGAGTCTGCATTAGAAGAAAGGAATCAAGAAGTGAAACCCAGACCAATGAGAGGATGAGAACTCTAGTGCTTTTGAAGGTCCAGTTTCCACTACCCCATAAAACCAGGTGTTTTTATAGCTGTTCCACAATTCACTCGGATAAACCAATACATTTCCTTATTCCAAGTTTCTATTATATACAAATAAGAAAAGTTCTAATACTATTCGATCTAGTCAGCTTTTCATAATTGTGACAAATAACTGACCCATTCAATTGAGAAAGAAGAAAACAGAGTCATTTATTGTCTGTTTTTGTGTCTGTCTGTTTGTTCGTTTGTTTGCCTTCTCACAACCTTGAAGATCTCCAGTGCCTGGTTGGTGGAACCCATTGCTCAGTGTCCACAGATGCACAGCACAGTGAGAGTGTACGATGAACAAAGCCAATCTACCTATGACCAGGAAAGGAAAACCTTGGTTGTACTCATTGCCCTTGAACAGAACACCTCCTGTGGTATGTTATCCCTTAAAGATCCAACCAGCTTCTAATATTGCCAAGCTAGTAACTAAGTCTTTAAAACATTGGCTTTGGAGGTGTATTCTATATTAAAACAGTATCATCGTGAGACAATTTGTCTTTCAAATAGTAAAAAACTCAACATGTGAGCAATGAGTAGACACCTACAAAACTAGCAGAAAATGGCAGAGAAGACTGCAGCTGGTTCATAGAAGGAAACAAAAAGGCTAAAGTATACAGAGCACAAAAACAAAGATCAGCTCTCAGCCCAAAACTCGTAGCTTTTAGTATATGTTGGCAAAACACCCTACAATACTTACTTCATTCATGCAAATATCTATATCAAAAGACAGGATGAATAACAGTTTGCACCTGCACTCAGAAAAAGGTGTTGAAATTCCTCATTTGACATTTATGGGACACATGAATGAGAATGTTACCTAATGTATTTAACCTAGATTTTGTTCATGCTTACAGTGGCACTAGTAATAGGAACTGTCCTAATTCAGTGTAAGAATTTTTGCTGCTGAATCTGAAGAACTTAATCCTCAATAATAGTTCATTAACAACTTATTATTGCAAAAAAATGCAAACATAAATTCAGCATAGGTGCTGCAGTAACTTTAAAAATTTATTTTTTGAGTAGCTTTTCTAACACAATTTTTGTTTTCCCAAAAGCAACATTTAAAGAGATTGTTTAATGAGTTTCTTTTTACTGGTATTTTTTTCTAAATGCTATGGGCATATGAAATACTTCAATTAAATCTAAATTTTATTGTTTTGAAATATTTAACAAACCAACAAACATTGGTATTAATTCACAAAAGTTCTATTGGTTATTCAACTCATTAAATGTTAGTGGAAAGTGAAAGAAAAGCGTACACTGGTATATAAAGTACTTTATTTGCCTTGAATGATTGTAGTTAATAAGATAATAGGAACACTACACAGTTAGTCATTATTCTCAAAAAAAAAAAAATAGAACTAATAAGATACTGTATACATTTATAGTAGAAAGACTTAATTTGAGGGATTGGATTATGTGTCTTTGAGAACCAGTAAATCCAAATCTTTAGGATGGGATAACCGTGCTGACCGAATTTCAACAAGAGCTGACTTTGCATCTTTCAAAATGTAGGGTGTGTGGATCAGTGAGGAGTGGGCCTTCTCCCCTCTCGGTGGCCCTCCCATCAGTCTTCTTGTGCAGAAGTGAAGCTCTAGTCCTTTGAAATCAGACTGGCTCCTGACTGCACTAATCACTAACGTGGTAGAGAGGACCACGGGACTTTACTCCAGTTTGGAGACTTGGTCTGAAAAAACCCGGAAGCTCTGATTTGTACTTCTCTGTATCCTGAGCTGTGATTTTAGAATCCTAGGCACTCTGTTAGAGAACACGGAAAGGTCACAGGCAACCAGCTGTCGGCTGTCCAGAAGGCCCAGCCATGCTACCATCCCATTCAATTTAGCTTCCCCCCACCCTGCCCACCACAGAGCCCTGAGCAAGCTCCTTTGCATCTTCCTGCATAGTAGCTCTCAATGTACTTTAAACCTGTTTATGTAGACGGCGTGCGTCTGATCACCGCTAGTCACACCAAAGTAATGTGAGGGACTTAAAAAAACATCCATAGTGCAGCCACTGTGGGAGCTCACCCCTGCCCTGGTAGTACTCGGCAAATCTTAGACAACAAACCCCAAGTTTGACTCTGGTCTGGGCAATTTCACAAGAGTTTGTGTCTAAATAAATAAAATAGGCTGGCTGTAGGTCAGTGTGAAAGCCCCAAGTTTAATACCTAGAAAAAGAAAGCCAAATCTGGGTTTCTCTCTGCCAATTACCTTTTCTTACTGTATTTTGTTTTAAAAAAAAAATATATATATATATAAATATATATATTTTTTCCTCTCTAGCTGTAGCAGCAACACTTCCAATTATTGAAAATAAAGTCACTGATATGATTGATACTGCCTTAGAAAAGCATGACCACAGAATCAAGCAGAAAAATATAAGAAAGATATTTTCGTTTGTATCTATGTATTTATAATATTTTCTTCAGTTCCATAATTGTCAACCGAATGCCTTACTTTCAACAACCCATTAAAATACTTAAGCAAAGTATATGAGCTATATAAGCATAATTTAATTGCAAGAATTTTAATAATAATTTAACTCAAAAATATTTTATAAACAACAAATGCAGTAACTGCTGATCAAATGTTCTAATTTAATGTCTTTATTTTTTTTCTTGTCCACTGAAAGTCTTGATTTGCAATGTTGATGAGAAAGAATGCATTTGAAATTGTGTTAGGTTTTTATGATTTTAACAAGTAATAATAATATTCAGAGAAAAAATATAATTTTAATTTCAGTATCTTAAGAATGAAATAATTATCTCTTACATTAAAATTGATTTTCCCTTGATTTTATTATAGTTAATAATAGAACTTGAAAAGAAATGTTTCTTAATTTATGACGTCAACTGAGATTATAATTATCTAAACTTCTGCCTTCAATAGATTCTATGCACTCCTCACTCTGTCCTATAGATTAATAATAAAATTCATCTCGAGTCTATCAGTGTGAATTTGAAAATTAAATATATATGTATATAGATAGATGGATAGATAGATAGACAAACATATACACACATACCTTGAAAAATACAAGGTATTCAAAGATAATTAAGCTTTGTACCTAGTAAACGTGCATAATTTTAATACAAAAATGTTTTCGGTAACACTCATGACTTTGCAGAGCAAAGTTACAACAATCTTTACTGAAGAAATTCAGTTCTTTATGTTAGGTCTGAGAAGACGGGAGAGGAAGAGGGGAAGGAAGGGAAAGAGGTCCGTGGAAGGAGTGGAGTGGATGGCCGTGAAAGGAGTGGGCGGCGGTGGCTTTATTTCAGGAATGCGGGTAGAGACCCCCCCGACCCCGGGGCACAGCATCTCCACCCCGGGGCCTATGGTCTGTCTCTGGAACACACTCTCCCTTTCTCCTTCTTCTTTTTCTCCACGTGGAGTGAGGCCCATAAGTAGCCTCTGTCTGGGGCGGACCCCAAGGGGCATTGGGGATGCACAGGTATTTCATTGGCACACGTTTGGCGCCAGGGTTACAGGGATGGGGGTATAGGGTTACAGGCAAATCTATAGGGGCGGGGGAGGCAGGAGCCCCCTAACTTGGCTGAGGCTTTTCCTGGTTAAAGTGTCCGGTCTGGGCCAGCAACTCTTTCACTTTACTGAAGGAATTCAGTGTTAGGCTAGCCATAAAATGTAGACTTTAGAAAATAAATCATAATTTTTCTCATTGTTTCACTTTTGTTTGTTCTCTTTTGTTTGAATGTTTCCTTTTCTCTATTTTCTCCTGCATTTCTTTTACACTGACATTGTTCAAGACATTATTTTTCATTTCTGGTTTTTTTTTTTTTTTTTCCAAGTACAAGAATATTTTCTAATTATTTCTTAAGCAAGCCAGCTGGTATTCAAGCTACAGAGACATATTCACATTTTGTTCAACTTTTATTCCTTTTCTAGATTACCTCTGTGTGAATTATTTTCAGAATTGGCCTAAAATTACACTAAATCTCAGTCTCTCTGCACTTTTTAAGATAGTAAACTGGTATAAGAAATTTATCTTTTCCATGAAATGTCTGCTTGGAATTGTTTATTTATTTATTATTTTTTTCAAATCATCTGAGGTTTTATCTTTGTTAATAAAAGTTGAAAACTTTTTCTCTCCTAAATGTACAGTTTATTTGTGCATGTCATTTGATAATCAGCCAACTGAGCTTCTCCACTGATAGCAAGTAGCTTCTAGTCATTTTCCATTGCTATGTTAGAAATTACTACAAATTCATTTCTCTAAAATAAAAAACACTTGCCCTTGCTTCCAAGGAGTCTGGACAAACCCATTTCCAAATGGGGGTAAGGAGGCTAAAACCAGGATGTTTATCAGTCTCTAAACACATCTACTTTTTCATATGCACTCAGCTTGCATTCCTTTGTGCTGCCAGACTGCGGTTTGTTTTCAGTTAGCTACCAGTTAAGGGGCAGTCTGAGGTCTTTGGGAGGACTGCAGGCCTATGTTTTATCCTCTAGGGGTGACTCACAGAGTAGGTATTTGTTTTTCCTCAGAGCAGCGGCTTGTGCCTAGTGCCTTATTTTCAGGGTTCCCTTGATTAGGTTTCCCTTTCAGGTAAGTTCACCCATAATAATCTTTTTTTAAAATTTGTATTCAGTTAATTTGTACATAAGTCTTGAGAGTGATAATACTTACAGTATGTTTCTGGAGAGGAGTTGGCACACAGACGTACTACTGAAACTGAGAATCCCCAGGCCATCTCATGATTTTTACCTACACAGGCTGCTATATTATTTCCACTTCCGTAAGTGTCACACACGGTTTGAAAATCACGTATTATAAAACAGAATGGGTCATAATCATAAACTCTGCTTGCTAGATTTTGTTGTATGTATACTTCCATTATATGTTGAGCATAGATTTTTTTGTTTTATGGCAGTCAAAAATGTATTTATATATATACTCTTTACAAACATGTTCACTCTAACAATCTTTTAATCTATTCTTAATTTTCATAATATGCAGTTTAAACTTCAAATATTGTGTTCTATGAATTTGTGTTTTAAAGAAATAGATCTTGTTGCATGAATTCATATATTTTCAATTTGCATTTTACAAATTTGTGTCATTATTTGTTAAATCTTATTTCACTCCCTCAATTGTATTTTGAAATTTTACTGTACAGAAATCACCTAGCTATGTACTAGGCTACAAAGTTTTTGATTTGAGAAATACATTTTCATGTATATAATAAACATATTTATGTAATTTTCTCATCGATGACACAAATTATTTGACACTCAAAGTTAAAGGAGATAAATGTTGATTTAGCTTACAATTTGTAGAGGTTTCAGTTTTGAGGGGATATCCAGACATAAGCCATAACAACATGTTTCTATTTTACAATTTATCAATTCCTTTCGATTAAACCTTAAAGACAAAGACAATAAAATACAAATGCCTTATAATGTAGAATGAATAATGCTATAAAACTTTGGGAAAATATTGTAAATATGTCCTTTTAGGTGTGTCTTCTATCATTTCACCAATTAATGGTATGGAAGGAATTGATAAACACATTATAAAAAGGCTGTTCCATTTAAATTGTGCTCAATTCAATTTTCATGTATTTTCCTCTTTGTTGAAAAATATAACAATGCAATTTGTGAGTTTACAATACTAAGTTCTATTATATGCTTCCATTCCTTTTTTTTCTTAATACCAGTATCTTTGTGCTCTATAAAACAAGACTCCTCAACATAAACAGAAAATAATAAATTCTTATTTTTACTGCTATTCATAAGCAGCCGAGTATTAGGTAGATTCACTAAACAGTATCGCAAAGAGAATTGCATTTGTGTCATATTCCTGAGAGTCAAGCCAAAAAATACATTTAGAGCCTGCTAAGATACTAGGCTTCCTGAAGTACAATAGTATGAGGAGGTTCCAGAAAGCATCCCTGTAATTTTCTTCTCATCCAGGATTTTAGCACTGATGAATTTGGATGTTGTCCAAGAGAAGACTGAGAACAGACTCTCCAACACCTGTGTTTTTCCCTATATTATGACATAAAATTATAATTTTAATATATGGGTAAATTAGTACACCAAAATATGCACAAATCTGAAATAATATTCATTGAAGTAGCTTCCATTATCACCTCTGCAACATAACAGCAACAAAGGTAGAATAACAAGGCTGAAACGTGGAAAGACACATGAGTGAAATTAGGAAGGTTGGGGACTAATGCTAGATTTCCTAAAAATGTAATAAAAATCACAGCTTACTGTAACCTTTCTAAAGGGATTATCTCAGGCTTTCAAATTCCTTTTGCTATCACAAGCAGATTTGCCACAATGACCACCTGCATACTTCACCCTCAAGAATCAATTACCTTTATCTTGCAGAGGGCAGTACTGTGTTTCTAGATAATGTTTTATTTCATCCTGAATGAGATTCATGTAAATGTTTCATATGGAAGTATGTCAATTACTATAATGATCCTGCATTTCAGGAAGACGTCAGTTTAATGCAAATAACTGAATGCTAAAAATAAACCCAGATATGGCACTTCATTTTTGTTGCCAATTGCGGACAAGTGGGATGAACACGTTTTCCATAGAGAACTCGATATCACACTGAGTCCTTCAATTATAAGCTTGCTAGTGTATTCTGTCTGAAAATACAGCAGAGCATGCACTTCTTTTAGTATATCCATAAAGAGACTAATTTTGGAAACACTCACCAATCAATAGTTGCTAATGATTAATAGAGAAAAATGCAATAAGAAGTAGTGCCACTGAATTTACTATTCTCTTACGTGAAATATTTGTAAAAATAAAACTTAAATTCTCCCTATCTAGAGACATTTTGCATTTAAGACATACATATCAAGATATTGTTAACTATTTTGAATTTATTTATAACTCTTAAAACTGTATTTCATATTTTTATAGCGCAGAACTACTTTTAGTATTTTAACATTATACTCCATGTTGGCAATATTGTTGTACTTATGACTGGCTGTGAAACGATTTAGAGCTTGCATTGTTATCATTTTAAAATTTATTAAACAATTGGAAAGTTCTTCCACCATTTTTGCATATTGGATTGTTTATATAATAGGATTTGTTCGTGAAACAGATGTAAAATTTTTAAATTTAGTTTTTTTTTAGACACCTTTTATCAATTGCTTTCTACTCAGTGCTATAACATAATCTTTAAATTTTACATTTCCCCAGGAAAAAAATCATGTTTCATAGTGTTCTCAAATCTGATGCCATAGAGCAGTAAAATGCAGCTTAAAATATTGCATTCTCTTAAGTACTATTCAGTATCACATTTGCGATATTCTGTCATGCATTGCTCATTTTCCAAAATCATTGAGAAACCGTATCTATTAAAGCCACTTTTATATTTACCATTTCATTAACTATTTGATACATTATGCTGTAAGTACATGTTATTGTTTCATATTTTCAAGGTTGAAATTGTAATCCATCACCAACCCTCCCTCTCTTTCCTCCTCCTCTCCTGTTCCCTTGTCTTCCTTCTCCATCTTTTTTGATCATGACAAAATTTTACATGATACATTTACTTACAGTGGAGTGATTTTATTTTATTCAACATATTTTCTTTTGCAGTGTACTACATCTTACTATATTTATTTTCTAAGCTTTTTTCATCACAATCTGACAATATATTTGTGTTCAGAGACAGCATACTGTTTTATTTTCAGGATATTTATGTATTTCATTTTCTTTAATTATTTTATTAATCTAATGCAAATATTGTTTCTTTGAATTGCTCTAAATATCATTGTTCATTTTACAATTTTTCGGTACCACTGTTGATATTTGAGTGTGTGCATGACTTACCTTTAACCAAGACTGGGAAATGCTTATGATGTGTATGTGCATGTGTGCATTACAGAAACACAAACCAACACACAAGACAGAGAGAAACGCATAAATTATGCCCAGTAATAGATTCAGAGGTTAAACAAAAACAGGTTAACAAATTATTTGGTAGAATACAAAATTAAATTTCAAATGTAAAAATTGTACCTTAAATTCTAAAGTTTACTATATGCAGTGACTGCAATTCTAATCTTAAATAGCCCAAAAAGTGCATGTACTGGTCACCTGTAAAATGTGTCCACAGGACGTCCTTGGATCTTTGAGGGCCCATCCTGAAGAGACACAGACTTTTCTTTGTTCTCTGAGAAGGTCAGTCTTGATTGTTAGGTTGACTGGTGAAGAGATTCCCCAGCTGATTAATAAAGCCACTTCTAGTGCCTCTGTGGAGCCATTTGCAGATAGATGGGCATCCAGGCCAGCAGACTGAGGGGAAAAGCCCGTCCTATTGAAGACGGCACCGTCCGCCAGGCTGACCGCCCACATGGAAGGAACCGAGGAGGAGGAGGAGGAAGAGAAAGAGGGTCAGGAGGAGGAAGTCAGTGCACTCTTGCAAGCTTAGTCCTTCATGCAGGTACATCTCTTGCTGCGTCAGTTGCTTATCAACATCACAGTCCAGTGTTCCAGCCTTTTAGTGTGGACTCACACCACAAGATCACCAGAGCGCTTCCATCCGTTTAGCTTGCGGCTGGTGCTGCATTCTTGGTTTCTCTTCTGTGGCTTCCAGTTTCTTATAGTGGCTACCGATTTGTCCAGATGGCCACCGAGGTCTTCACACCTGAGCCAATCCATGCTCTTTGCCCCGTGCTCACAGATCAACAGTTTTGCTTCAGCACATGTCCCACAGTCCCCCAAACAGCAGAGCTGACTGACTGAACGCTAAATCTTTCAAGACCGAGCCATAGCACTTTGCTCTTTATGGATTGATTATCTAAAGTACCAAACAGGGAGACAGGGCATTGTCAAATGCAGAGGGCGTCAAGGGATAGGAAAGGAGAAAAGGGGGATGAAAAATAATCCCGATAGGATGCATACATGTACCACTTCCCTACAAGGAATGTAAATACTATGTACTGCAAAAGCATATAAATAAAAATGTAAGAAGTTAAAAATACTTAATTAAAAAACATCAAGTACCTTTTTAGTTAACAGAAACCTGACCAACACATTCATAAACTTTTAGTCTTTACACTTCTGTGATGCAAGCCGTATTAACTCTGTTTTACAATTGAGTAAGCTTCTAAATTGAAAAAAAAATATTATTGACCCCTTGTGCACTCGATTTTCTTTCCGTTTGGATCATATCAAATTATAGAATAGACATGACTCCATTCCCATTCAGAAAGAGACAGGGCCCTGTGTAGTCAGCAGTACAGTGAAATCATAGTTATTACTCATGCCTTTCGGAGGTTGGCAACCCCTTTGCCTTTGTCTCAGGGCCTAGGATTTACATTCCAGAAGTCTGAGGACCCTCAGGGTGTCATGTGTGTGGTAGTCTAATGTATGCAGGAGATAAGATTTTAGGGGTGGGGGAGAGAGACAGAGAGGGAGAGAGAAAGACAGACAGAAGGAGAGAGAGAGACAGAGACAGAGACAGAGACAGAGAGACAGAGACAGAGAGAGATACTTGAGTCCTCATAGCTGTGTGTGAAGATAAAGATGTCATGGAAGCGACGTAAACCATCCCAGCTCAGTGAGCATCATAATGAACTCCATCATTTTCATCATGAAGCTGCTATGCAGCAGTAAAAAAAAAAAAAAAAAAAAAAAAAAGTTTCACCTTTCTCTCTCACCAATGCTTTGAAAAACATATACTATGTATTAATTATTTTGGTAGTTTTGAGTTTGACAAGAATATGGAGCCTAATTTATTTAGTCACCCTCATTTGTTAACTTGAGTGTAAGCAATGCAAATTTTTAGAACGCATCATATATCAATGCAATTTTGTAACAAATGCATATCTTTTCTTTCTAAATTTAATATTTTAAAAATATTTATTGTACTTAATATTTTTAATTAAACAGTAACACTAATAATTAAACTCTTATTTTTTATTGAGGTCACCCTAATATAATTTAAATGTGTTAATTATTTATTGCATTTTTTTAAAAAAATCCTCATCAGCTATCATATGTTTTAAGAGCCATCTACTCCCAAATTTCATTTGGATTCTTACTAACATAGGGACAGATGCTGATTTCAAAATATTTTTAAAGTAAAATGAAATAATCGAACTAGCATGTAGGCATCTAGTGTAGAAAGAGGCTTTGCTAAATTTCTAACTTTAAATCCTTATTAATTATTTTGTATTATATGTTCAATATATTTATTGTACTGATTTTATGTAGATATAGGTTCTATTATCTTGAATGTAATTGCATTGATTTTCTTAGCTTTTCATAATAAATCACATCAATATATTAAAATATTGTTACTCTTTTCTCAAAAGTCTTAATATTATAATTTCTTCTTCTGTGTTCTTTTTACTGTTTCTATCTTCATCTATTTTTAACATTCTGTAATATATAAGACAATTTCATTACATTATACATTATCATTACAATGTTCTGCACACACAGTTGGTCACTGTATGTTACATTTCCTAATTTAGTAGTACATGTGGGTTATTCAAATTATTACAACCTTTGTACCTTTGTAAAGAAACAAAACAAAACAATTTGAAAGTTAAGTTTCTTGAAAATATGTATTAAAAGTGTATCTAAGATAGCTGTGGTGGTGTATAACTGTAATCCCAGTATTCAGGAGGCTGAGTCAGGAGGATTACCATGAGTTTGAGACTAGCCTGAGTTACATAGTTCAAGGCCAGATTGAGCTACATGGTGAGACCTTGTCTCAAATAAAAAAAGTATATATATTTTACTTAGTATTTCTTCATATCCATGATGACTTACATGTTAATACACACACACACACACACACACACACACACACACTCAAATAAAGCCTGTAAATCCTGGGTAAGGGTCGACTGCTAATTCTAGTTAAGATTGTTCTGTTGGACATCGGTTTGGGTTTGAGCCTAACCCTCTGAAACACACGTGTGGAAAGGCGAAATTCTTAGATAATTTTAAAGTGTTTTTTACCACATCAAAAGGAAATGTTGGGAACAGGAGACAGCAGGAACGGGAGAACCTTGAGGGAGAAACAGAGCCAGGTACACATGGTGTGCAGCCTGCCTTCTGTCTAAGCGTGTCTCTTCAGCAAGCCGCATGGCTGCCAGGAGTGAGCCTCCAAGGGATCCCTTGTGTCTTCTTGGAATGTCCAACTTGCTTACACACCAACCATGGCTGAGCCTCTGATTTTGTCTGGCTAAGTCTCCTGCTCTAAGAGGAATCCAAGTCTAAACTTTGCCAAATGCATGCTCCATTTCTGGCTTAAAGCAACAAAGATGCTCATTGCCAAGGTTGAAAATGCACTCCTGGTTGCCCCATGCTTCATCTTATTAAATATCAAGGGCATTCTGCAGGGATCTGGACTGGAACATCCTACAGACCTGAAGAGGCATAGACTGTTATTTTAAGATGCACCCTGATGCTCTACATGGAAGTCATCATCTTGCCTAACCACAAATTGCAATTTTATTTTCTGTACA
Source organism: Cavia porcellus (assembly GCF_034190915.1). Classification (NCBI taxonomy): domain Eukaryota; kingdom Metazoa; phylum Chordata; class Mammalia; order Rodentia; family Caviidae; genus Cavia; species Cavia porcellus. The sequence goes on along the minus strand of NW_026947499.1, from coordinate 69,689,048 downwards.
TTTTTGTATTTTGTTCACTATTTTCAGTGGAGAAAGGGGTAGGGAATGGCTAGAGAACAATTTGCTTGAGGCCTAAATTGAGGTTATTATCTCAGTAGACATATCTATACTCCATTTTATGCACAAATATTCCTACCTACCCATTAGTTTTTAAAGACACAAAGTTATTTTATACAAAGGTATTAGGAACATAAGCATAGAGATAGATCTAAGTTCTAGAAATGTCTAAGATACCCTTCATGTAAGCAGTCAATACTCAAACACTGATACTAAAAAATTATTGAAAATGTATGTTGATTATCAGGGAAAATCTATGTTAAGTTTTACTTCATTTTTTAAATTATTTCCAGCCCCCCATTAATGTAACAAGCTCTGAATATCTAATGAGTTACAATATAAGTAGATTTATTTTATTTTACCTGTTTGCCAAAATATAATCACCAGTATTGATATTTCACATGCAAAATCTGATGGAAATACGACTCAAAGAATAACCAAATAAGAAGGAAAGAAAAAAAAATATCTAGCTCATTTATTTGTGTAATCAAGGATTTACCTGGTAAAAAGAAAGTTGAATTTGCTCCAGAATAGCCGAGAACTTAAAATGTCTGCCAGGTGTTAGTTTAGAAACAACCTCACTAATACCATTATTGCAGGAGCACGTGATTCTATGCTGCGGTGTTATCTGGTTTGTGTTGTCACTATAGAAACAACAGTGCTTTTACTTAACCTTAACTTGTTGACACCTGTATCAGAAAATGATTTGATCACCAAGAAACACAATGATGAATTTAAAACTTTGTCCTTGAACCTAACTAGATTCCTAAAAGTGAAATATACCACTAATACTAGACAATAAGTAAAAGTTATATGTATTAAAAGATGAAACTGATAGGAAGGAATGCCCCTATTGTCCATATACAGACACACTTGACTTGTAATTTGTGTCATATAAAATCGGGCACACCATTTCCCTTCCTTACACAGAGACTCTACGAAATGATTCATGCTGAAACGTGCTTATGGAAGGTTACAGGGTTGTAGAAGACTGGAGAATGTTAATGGAGAGCTTTGATGTGTTTAATAGGCCTCTACTCTTTAGAGCAGAAAATAGCAACTACATCTAATCAAAGTTTGCAGTGGGTGAGCTCGGTGACTTCTAATGGATTCAAACTTAGCCCTTCATGGATTTGTGGATATTTGACTGTATTCTTCCAGAGCGTTCCTGCAAAGGCTCTGCACTGAGACGGCAGCCATCAGCTTTGGTTCTAGCTGCTCACCTCCAGCCCTGCCTGGCTTCTGTGTCCACTCATTATCAGGATCTGAGCTGAAGAGAGCTGAGCTGTGAGTCCTTAAGAGGGACGATTAAAACCAACAGAGAAAATTAAAGTAACAATGAGGGCTTGATGACCACCTTCCTACAAGCAAGAGGCCCAACGGAGAATTGGTCACCGCAGGTGCTGTATTTTCACTGGAGAAGAGCATTGATGTGGTGACAAGTACTTCAGCTCAGTGGAAAAACCATCTCCCTGCCAAGGACGCCCTGGGGAAAGCTCCCTGCTTGCTGAGCAGTTTGGCTGAGGAAGGAACCGAGGGAGAGTTAGGAGTGGTAAAGTGTCTGGCTCTGCACGGTGGCACAGACCAGGCCTCGGAGCACGTTCACCTCCTCCATGCCAGGTCTCCACAGAGGACGCTGAGAAAGGCCCGCCTGGAGGAGCACCGCGTCGCAGCGGCGTCTGCACTCCTCACAGCCAGGCCTCGGAGAAGGTCAAGGCGGGGCAGATCCAGCGCTGGACCGACCCGCTTCACTACAAACCTCCACATGCGGCGTGTGGACTCCTCCTGGACAGCACAGCCCTCTCCATAAACCCTGCCAGTGAAGGCCTTCGCCGAAGGACCTGAGCTCGCATGCACAGAATCCTCCCCAAAGTCACGCTCCTTGCTTTTTAAGATGGGACACCTTACCAATCTTATTTTTCATCTTGGGAAAGAGGTTTTAAACCTGCCCTTGAAACTGCGCCTTGGACTGCACTGAATTTTTTTGTATTCCACATTTTGACTCATCTAGTGAATCATGTGCTCCTTGTGATTATACATTTGAATAACCTTTCCCATTCTAAACAGTTTCCCGCCCTCTTTTGATTCCAACCATTGCCTAATATTAATTTCCCCAGATTTTCTATTTCTTGCTCAGATAGTCTCTCTGAATTCAGTACTTACTGCTGTTCACTTGGTCGTATTTTCTAGTGTGCTAAATGAGCTCTTAAACAAATTCATCAAGAATGAACTCATTATCTCATTGTTCTGGCAGGTAGCTATTATTTTTCTGCTTTAAAATTCTGTGATTCACATGAATCTAAGAATTTTAGAAAAATTGTCAGTTGTTTCCAAGATTTAACTATTACAAACTGTGCTGCCATTAACACAGGTATGCAATAATGCTATGGTATGATGCTTTTAATTCTCTCAAGTAGACACCAAGAATAAGAATAGCTATGTCAAATGGGACTTCTAATCATAAAATGTAACAATAAACTATTTTTTAAAAAATGAAAAATCATTGGCTAACTTTATTGTCAGTTACCCTACCCATTTATGTATCAAGTGTTGAATATGTTTACTAAATAATTCTTGAGTCTTCATTTGGAATGATTTCTGACTTTGTTTAACCCGAGTTTAATTTCTTTACCTTTTCTATAAATGACAGTGTTTTAGTCAGGTGTGGTGATGCACTCCTATAATCCCAGCACTTGGGAGGCTGAGGTAGGTGGATCACTACAAGTTTGAGACCAGCCTGAGCTACAAAGTGAGCCCGAGGCCAGCCTGATCCCCATATGAGACCCTGTATCAAAAAGACATCATGATCATGATCATCATCATCATCATCATCATCATCATCGTCATCATAATCATCATCATAATGAAATAAATTAAGGTAAAAATAAATGACAGTGTCTTTACAAAAAATGTGTCACTGAATATCACTTTAATATTACAATCTAAATGTGATGCATTCAGCCCATTTTTTAAAAATTTCTCTAAATTACCAACTAACTTTTAAAGCAGAACATTGAACTTTCAGTTTTTTCACTAATTGGGTACTTATTAGTAATACATATTAACAAACTCTATTTTGTGACTAAAAAATGTTGTCTTATTCCTTTATTCAGTGTTGAATTCCTAATAACTATTACTGTCAGGTTTAAATATTAGTCTTCACCCTTTCTCAAGGAGTACACAGTCTCATCCTGTAACGTTACCATACTGCTCTCCAGGTATTCGGTAGTATATTTTAATAGATTTTGAGTTACTTACAGATGTGTCATGCCTTTACCCCATAGCCTTCTTTATCTCTAATACATCACAAAAGCTAAAAAAATATTTCTCATAAAACATTAATTTAAAATCAATGAGAGCAGGATCACTAAACATTTTGAAGTCTACAGAAAGCACTGAGACACTTCAGTAATGATTCCCTGGAATGTATTTATTTTCCTTCCTTTTGAAGTAATATTACCTTCTCTGGAAGAGCTTCTTCCAAGAGCCTAAGTCCTATAAAGTGCCAAATGCAGAATGGTTTCAATGTGTTTCCTGTTACCAAGAAGATTAAATTCTAATTCACAGGGTTTGTCCCAAATTGAGAGAATCTACAGAGAAATTTTCAGAATAATTCAACTACAAAAATGTGAGAAAAAGTAGCATTTTACATAAAATCTTTTAACTTGCCAGATTTATTCTCCCCATTGTAACTTGTTTGCTCAGTGAAGCTTGAAAGTAATGATACTTGCCTGCTTTGATAGACACACATTGTTCACATTACATAAACTCTTACTTCAAAATCTAGACAGATACTATGAATAAGGGCATGTTTAAATATCAGAATTGTCTGCAACAAGTTTCCATTACATGTCAATAATTTTTAAAATATTTTACTTAAAATAGTAATAAACAAAATTCTTAACAGTGTGAAAATTTTAAACACATGGCAGCACAAGACTATTACTTATCATCTGAAATTATGCAAAAGCTAAATTTTATGCATGTAAATTGTCAAGTGAAAGATTTTTGGAAGTCATTTGACCTATAAAATGTAACAAAGTGGCATATTAAAAATGATACTTTATCTAAATCAATTTTTCTACACAGCCAAACTCCCAAAACCAATTTAGCATGTTTAGTGTGTTCAAAATCTGTCAAGAATGACTAAATTTAATTACATCTAAATTGAAGGTTAGGTCTAGTTGACTTAATAGTCATCCAGTTTGGATTATTACAAAGTACACTCAGTAATGTTTACCTATGGTAAAATACCTAAATTCTTTGACTACTCATGTGAATATACATGCATACATAAATATATAAGTACCAATATATGGAATATATATATATATATATATATATATATATATATATATATTGAAAGAAAAAGGAGGAGAGAGGCAGAGATGGAAGACACCACACAAACTGTATTCTACTATATTAGCTATATGATTAGGTTCTGAATGAAGCGTGGGGAATTGTCATTTTTCCAAGATGTTAATGCTGAACAGATAAATACGATGTGTACCAGCAGAGGCAGTGTATAATAGACATTTTTGTAGCTATCATATAATATGAGATGTAGAATCATAAGGTAAACTGGATGACATGGAACCCATGCCATCTCCCACCAACCATGAGCATGCTAGCTAAAATATCACTTTGTTAATTAGAAATTAAATCAATACTGTCAAGAGTACGTATTTTGAAAATTCGTGGTTTGAGATACAGTCTTTCATCAGGCAGTTTTTTTTAATCCTGACTCAAACCGTGTAACTTTAGGCAATTTTTTAACTGCTATGAACCTTATGACAAATTATATGAAAGATGGGAGACAAAACATAAGATGTTTCGTAGAAAAGAATTAGGCAATACGTCATGATAAAGTGCTTAAGAGAACACTTGCCATATAGCAATACTTAATCAATTATTAGAATTTGTCTGTTTCTCATTAATTATCATCATTCATATGTAGGAATCAGTGGAACTTACAGATTTAGAGAGGAATACTAACACATGGGTCTGTTTCATCCTATTTTCATCCTGCTGAAAACTACACCCAAAAGTGCAATAGCACTGTTGTTTTTTTATTGGCTGGCAAAGAGCACGAGTTTTCAAAATCTGACATATTCTTAACTGAAATACCAGATCGCTTATAGAAAGCACCTATATTTAAATTATTGACTACCTATTTTTAATGTTGCACCCTTTTAATTTTACAACCCTGAAATAATTTCAGAAGAAGACAGATTTTGGAAATGAATTTTTTCATATTTGTACAAATATTTACCACTATATTATTATTTATATTATTATCAAATTCATTACTTTCAATAAATAATATATTATATACCTTTAAACCAATTTTACTATGGAGTAAGTTTTAGAATATTTGCAACAGGTACTGGGGATATAGCTCAGTGGCACAAGCACCTGTCTGGCAAGTGCAAGGTCCTGAGTTCAATTCTGGGTGCCAAAATAAATTTTAAAAAAGAATATTTGAAATAATTCATACTCCATCATGAAATCACTAATTTTAAATTAACATTTTGAAGTCACGTGACCATTTTAAACATTATTTTGCTAAAAGTACATTGTTTTTGTCTTCCATTAGAGAATAAAACAATATTTCAACCCATCTTTCAAATTTGTTTTGCCTTGCAACAAGTTGAGGTAAAAGAAGCATTTTATAAACAGGCTGTTATAAGCAGAGCACCAAGAAAACCTCTCTGAATCCTGGTGTCATCCCAGGAGCAGTGTGTAGCAACCTCCTGAGCTGACTCCTGTCTGCAGGTTTGCAAAGCCTGTTCAGATGCACTAAGATTGCACAAAGACGCTGATGGTTAGACTTGTTAGTCTCCTTGCTTGAAAACCCATAGCAGAGTTACATACTCTTTGGCTTCCTCTCTCTTTGAAGGAAAAATTTTTGAAAAATCAAAATAGAAACAATTTCAAAACAAAAGAACATGATTTAAACACCAGACAATAATATTATTAAGTAATTCTAGGTGAACTTTTAAACAAATACTCTTTTGGATGGTACACTTAAAAGAGGAAAACCCTATTTTTTCCACGCTAGTAACTTCTTTGAGAGAAAACCTCAGATGTTATTACTTTAGGGATATCTATGCCTTTACAATAACTTTAGGGTACACGTTTCTAATGCGTTTAACTGTTTTCCATCTATTCCATTACTATTGAGCCCTGATCAATAATATGTAGGAATTTACTTCTAACAGACTTTACTTTTAGCCATTGTTAAAGGGGCTTTAATTTTCAGAGGTTTTGTGAAAATGTTTCCTCCGACTTCATAACATCTAGACAGAGCCACATTTACACTCCACATATCCACAAGTGTTTCATCAACAAAGGTGTGACAACACTGAAAATCTTTATCCATTTCTAAATTGGTGTTGGCAATAAGTATTTCATATTCCTGAACACACTGAATAATGCAGCTGAAAACCATAATTTATATAAGTTTTTCACTTAGATGACTCAGTAGCCATTTAAAAAACAATGCTTCAGTACTCTTTCATTAGTTGATATTTCCACATCTGTACAGTTGCCATATAATTTGTAACACGGAACTCTGTGATTTACTTTGTCTCTTGTCAATTCAGGCAATGACATTCTATCCATTTCAGACCAGGTTTACCAATTTCACATGTAGTCTCAGCCCTGAGAAAAAAGGGAAATAGAAGAAAATTAATTGTATAATTATGATTAATAATATAATTACATGATTGCACAAAATAATAATCACCAAATTATCATATAAAATTGATAGTGCAGAAATGTTTTAAAAATAATTTAGCATTTATGAACTCAAATGGTAAATTTCCCCAGATCCATTTTTGGTCACACAGTACAGTAGTTTTGCTGGACATGAGAGTCCATGCCAATAATCCTACTGCAGTGCTGGTGTAGCTAAGACAGGATTACATTGGGTTGGAACTCAGACTAGGACATTTATCAAGACCCAGTTTCAAAATAGAAAATTAAAAACAGTTGGGGATGTAACTCAACACAAAAGTCATGGATGGATAGAAAAAATGTTACTTGTGAAGGGTTTATGGGAAATAAAAATAGAAGATTGCAATTCTTTTCAGAAAAGTAAGCACAGTCATAGGACAATCAGGCTCAAATTGCTATTCTTTAAGGAGAAGAAAAAAGGAGTTAACATTGAAAATATAATGTACATTTTTAATTTTTACATTAATTTATCAAATTAATTTGTTGACATTAATGTTGAAGTAGAAAAAATAACTTCTATCATCTCAGTCAATGTACTATGTGCAAGAAAGATAACCTTCAAATTCTCATTGACTGTACATAGTCAATTCGACATAGTATAATTCGAGTTCAATGATAGATAGAATGTCCTAGATATTAATGAACTCAACAGTGAATTGCATAGATTTTGTTATAATAAAATCTATTTTAGCTATAACTTTAAAATAAATAGTATTAAGTATTTTTATGAAGCTATATGAAATTTTTTGACAAAATTTTCTCAAGAAAACAGTTGTAAACAGTAATTTATGCTATTATGAAATATGCACCAAAAGTTCAGTTTCTTTGTTTTGGTGAAATATTTAACTATTTATATAATTTGAAAGAGTGCTATGATAAGATTTTAGGTAGGAAAAGATTCAAACAAATGTAGTTTCCACATTTCGGAGTCCAATGAAAATTTTCTTCTTTCCATAGCTTAAGTACATTTTCCATGTCTTAGTTTTCTAGCTACACACAAAAATTGTCCATATATCTGAGGTACACCAAGTGATAGTTCAATACACATGTATATCATTTAAATCAGGGTAAATATATCTATATCCTTTCCACAATTATGTCCTTTGTTATAGCTTCTCAAAAAAATAGGCTGCACATTGTCATTTTATATAGTTATTCACTATTAAATAGATTATAAGAATTTCTCCTAACTGGAGGGGATTTCTAAGTCTTGTCATTAGGACTGTTAAAAAGAATGTATTTCAATAACTTGTTACTGGATTATAGCAATATTTTAGTTTTTGTTTAAATCCTGTATTGTTCCAAACTTGTTCATTAGTTCTAGTGATTTTCTGGTTGGTTCTTTATTGCTTTTCTATAAACATGACCAAGCAGACTGCAAAACTGGCTTCAAGTTTGGATTCCCCTTTATTCTTTCTCTTGCCTGATTGCTCTGGCTAAGAATTTCTGCAGAAATGGAAAAAATGGCATCTTTGTCTTATACAAGGTCTCAGAGATAAAGTATTAAGTATTCCCTCCTCCTGTTCAGTTATTAATGGTAGTCTTTGTTATGTTGAAATTTCCCTAATTTTTCAATTTTTATCATAAGAAGATGTTTATTTTAATCAAATAGCTTTACTTTTCTGAATCTTTTGAGACCATAATTTTTCTTCTTCATTTTAATGGTATGGTATATTTTGTTTTATTTTAACAACTCATTTTAATTTAATGTTGAGCCTCCTGGATTTGACAGTTTTACTTTTTAATCTGTGTTTTTCAATATTTTTACTGTTTGTTTTCTGTTGTCTTTGAAATTTTCTTAATTACAAAAGCTACAGATCCTCATTAAGTTGCAATAAAATAAAGAGGACTCATACACTGTTTGCCTGATTTCTCTTGAAGTTGACATTTTGCTAAAATATACAATTGAACACTTCTAACACTTGTATAACCAAGATATGGACAGAGTCACACTATGTGTCCTGTAAGACACTGTTTTCTCTACCAGGACCGCTATGCTGCTCATTCATGTTCCCCCTCGTCTGTTAACCGTTCTCCTACTGGCATTATGCTTACCGTTTCTATAGCTTCTTCATTTCAGAAATGTTACGTAAAGGGCATTGTAGAGTATGTATCTTTGATATTTACATTTTTACTAAGCATAATTCTTTAGGATTCATCCAGTTTGTGGTATATATAAATTTTTCATCTAATTAATTGCAGTATTTAAGCATTAAAATATATCCGTGTTGACTCAGTTTCTGTATTCTGTGAATTAAACTGTTAGAAAAGTGCATCTGGGGGCTGGAGATTTAGCTCAGCAGCATAAACACCTGCCTTGCAAGCAGGTGGTCGTGAGTTTGATCCCCGGTATCGATAAAAAAAAAAGTGCATCTGTTTTATCTTGAACCATGAGATATTTTTTGTCTTGGAGTAAATGCCCTATGATATATTTCTGGGTCCTATGGCAGGTAGTTGTATATTTAGTAGGGTTTTTTTTTTTTTTTTTTGCTTGTTATTCTTAAATTAAAATGCTCATGGAGTGATTGATGCTGTGTTTACAAGAATATGTGAATGGTTTTTATTTCTGTACACATTCCCCATTGTTTCATATTACAGATATGTAATTTTAGTTTACTCATTCTAGTGTATGAATGATTGTAGGTCTTTGTGATTTTAATCTGCACTTTTCTAATAGCTAAGAATTGTACACTTTCATGGGATTTCTTGTCACTTTTATATTCTCTTCACTGAATTTATTCCTTTTTATCAAAATTATTTCTAGTGCCTTTGTGAGTACAATATTCTAATTGGTATTTAACATATATTTATGTTTTTAGCAGAGTCTTTCATAGAAGAGACAGCTCCATTTTGAAAATAGTGTTTCATTTCACATTTAGTTGTCATATATATAGTTACTATCATAGTCCATTTGGGCATTTATAACAAAGTGCCATAATCTAGGTAGTTTATATAAAAATAAATATATTTACCATAATTCTGGAAACTTGAGCATTCATCATATTTCATTTTTATATATTTAATCACATAATTTGTCTGCTTTTTCTGTATGTTTAATTATATTTTTATAGAGTATTCATAATGGCCCACTTTTAATGTTACTTATTTTTACACATTTTATTCCAATTTAGATTCCCATTTTGTACTGAACTATGAAGCATTTTAGAAGTTGCTTACCATATTGTCAGTGATCAAGAATTTTAATAATATTTTAAAGGTTTTAAATTTGTAATACTCTGGCAAATGCCATAAACAAAAGATATTGGTTTTTATATACTTGAAGAAAGTTTCATTTTCAGTTTTTATTTTTCTTATTTACAGATAGAGATGAAACTCTGTCTTCATATATAGAAATAACAAATTTGACTAAAAGGCTGTATGCAGAATCTGATATACTCCACTCAAAGAGAAGCAGAAAACAATTGATACTTGAACCAAACATAAATTATACCTCTAGTTTAAAATTGTTATTTTTATAATACCAAATAAAGAGCAGGGATGAGGAACTGTGGGAAGGAAAGAAAATAGGGGGCATTGCCTGTATTCGGTGTTTTAACCGGGGCATTTATTTTCCTAAATTAAATAAGTTATTGAACTGCTAATCTGACAAATTTGACTAACTATATATTTTATCTGCATTTTTAAAGAAATTCTCATGGTAGCAATGTTTAAAAACTGTATTTCTCTCATATATATATATGATAATATGAATATATATATATATGAATATATATATATTCTTATTTATTCAGAAGCCAAATCATTCATTGTAAAACTATGTATATAATATGTCAAAATATAAATATATAAAATTATTTTCATATATATATGGAAAACATCATGATTTTGACTAGTCATATATCTCTTTATTCTTTTGTTTCTGTAAAGAGTATTGTTAATATCGTCTGCTTTCCTTTATCACTGGTACAATGTTAAAAAAATAATGTAATACTATTGTGTTTTAAATACTCAATTTAAATTTGTATATAACCAATGAATAATCTATTACAATATTTCTAATATAGTGCATGTGAAATATTTTATAATGAAATTATTCTTCAACACCTCAAATTTTAATGTTTTTCAAACATTATCAATAATGATGTATTTCTCAATATTCAAAATTAGATTAAAATTGATTACATGAAAGATACAATGATTACTAAATTTGTTAAAATATCTGATAAATATCTCATTTGCTGGTGGTATGATATGTTATTGAAAATAAATAGTTTGGGATATATGAGTACTTCACTAAGTATTTTTCATAATATTTTAAAGTTACATTTAATATTGCAACATCTCTACCATTATTAGAACATGTATGATAATGATTTTAAATTGCCAAGATGCCAATAACTAAAGAATAACGTAATTATGCAGTGTGTATTTCACAACATATATACATACTTTCACAATAAATCATTTGTTTGCATTCTTAGTTAGTGTTTTAAAGTTGTTTTCCACAACTAGAATTCTTTTAGACTGGAGGTAGTGATTTGAAGTAAGCAGGGTAATTGGCATCGATCACCAAGTAATTATGGAGGAGACATTACCGCAAGAGCAACTGCTCAAGTGAATCTAAATAATTGATTTTCTAAGGAGAGAAGTGGTAGAGAGACTTCAGTTGTTTAGTTGACTATTACATAAGATCACTAAAAGCCTAATATTTATAAGGTTTGCTAAAATTCATTATAATTATCTAGATAAAATTTGAAAGATAAAGAGAGAAGGAATGTAGATAGTGAAATGACCAAGTCTGTGGGAGATAGGGATCTCAAATCTATTCTTTAAAAATTCAGTGGTTGACAAAGAAAATAACAAATCAACCTTTTAATGGGAACGAGTGTAAATTATCTTACTGGGATAAGTAGAGCATAGGAGACTTCAGAATATCAGTCTGGTAGGAAATTTCTGGGAAGTAGATTCAATCCAAACTATGTCAGAGAAAAAATAGAAAAATTAAAAATGTTCAAGTCAGAAAGACAATTCGACTAGATTATATTCATTGGGTCTATGGCCTACAAAGCAGATACCTGGTGCTATGGTAATAAAAAAGTCAAATCAACTTTTTAATTAAGAAGTTTTTATTCAGTAGGAGAAATGGTTTTGTAGAAAAACGGTAACATCACAGATGCTAAAAATACATGTCATAGGAAGTTTTATTAACCAAAAGTCTGCCAAATAAATACATATGCTCACTGATTTTTATGAAGTTGAATACATAAAATGATTTTCCCTTTAGTCTTTCACTTGTGTTTTATCAGAAGTGTACCAAGAGATTCTCTCTTAATAAGTTTTTATTTTTTTAATTTACTTACACTGCCATTCTTATCCATGTCTTTCCTCATATCTGTTTACTTTTCTAATTTTTCTGTAGTCTCCATGTTATTATATGCTGATTTGAGCAAATTTAGAACTTTAAAACTGTAAACTCCCTAAAGGCCAGAACTTGTGTCAGATTCTGGATGTTATAGTTTGAAGTATTTTAATTGCAACAAAGTTTATTCAAAATATGTATCTATAAAAAAATTCTGAGACATGAAATGTTGAATGTCAAATTAAATAAGAAAATGATACTCATTCGTTCTTATTATGCAAAAATTTTTGTGAATACTACTGCTAGCCAATATTGCTATCTGAGATTAATGAAGTTCAGTAACTATCTATGTATTATGCATCTACTTCTGGTATATTATAATTTTCATGTCCAATGTGAAGGTCTGAAAAACAAGTTTTTTTTTTACAAAATTCATAATGTTTTCTAGTTATCATAAATAGTGTATATATCACATGTTATTGAGTAGGATTAAAACATTAATATCTGGAAGTAAAATGTAAATATTTACAATAAGTCGGATAAATGAGGATTGTACATTATACTGAAGGTCAGTTTGAAACCATATAAGTTTTGACACCAAAATTATGGAGGGAGTATCATTTTCAATGCTCATTTTGTAGGTGGCAGTGGACATATAATGGTCACTGTGTTTTCTCTCTTCAAGAATCATTCTGTATTAGCATAAGGGAAGAATTACTTTGTAGGAATTTTGAGGATCAGATTCAATTAAATAGTTCCATGATATAGCTCAAGTAATAAGTAGTGATTCATCCTTGATTGTGAAATGATCTTTACTAAGCTCTTGGTAGTCTGTGAATAATCTCAGAAATACATTTTTCATCAATTCATTCCTTTGTCTTGATTTTCCCCAAAGATTTTCAGAGTAAGTCAGTGAAGATTTGGCATCAAAATCAGTAGATATGCATTGAATAGTAACTATAAATATGTTCACAATGAAGATCTGAGGAAAGTTGACAATAACATGTGAAAACACATCTTGTAAGAACAGAGAGACAGAGAGAGAGAGGGAGAGAGAGAGAGAGAGAGAGAGAGAGAGAGAGAGAGAGAGAAATAAAGCTAATTCAGCCTGAGAATTGTATCTAAAAGTATACCTTGATTTGTACATTGTCTTATAGGTTTTATATATTCTTTGGCCATTTTTTCTGGTTCTGCGTAGGAATATGAGACAATAAACATTATAGAATCCTATTAAGTAAAAATGTGATGCTGGAGCAGTAAAAGGATGGTGAAGGGAAGGAGAAGAAAGAATTGAAATATGTTATAACTGTAATTACCAAACATATAAAAATAAAAGTCAAAAGAAATAGAGGTTGATTTTATACCCATCTTTTTATTGTTGAACCAGTAAAATGATATGAACGTTAGCAAACACTATTCAACGTTTTGGAGATATATCTTGTAAAATAAGAATAAGTTGTTTTTTTTTTTAAATCACCTGAAATTTACATTATCATGGCCATAAAGATGTAAAAGAATCAAATTATTCTGTTACTTAACATATTTAGCCTTATTTGACAAGAAATAATTTCATTCTTATAAGTAACTGTTAGGTTAAGAATTATTTTGTTAATAGATACATTCAATTAGTGTTTTGTAGAATTGCAGTTTTTCTCAGTTTTTGCAAAATTAATCTTTCTTCATTATTCACAACATGGGAAAAAGTTCAAATTCAGAATTTTATTTTAGTCAGTCTAAACCATTTTTCAGAATTAACGTATTGTATCTCTTAATTTTTTTTAAAAGAGTCAAGAACTATACTTACTAATGGATATAAAACATCCAAATGTCAGTATTTGCCTCCAACTCATACAGTTGGACAATTAGCTAAAAAGTTCAAGGTGTGCTTAACATGTTCAAATTAATTATCTATAAATATAAGTGCTAACCCATTACAACTCAGATTTACTTTCAAAGATGAGGCATCAGAGAATGGAAAAGTTAGTGGCAATATTACAAACTAAATATAGATAGAAACTTTAAACTAAAAATTTGATCTGTCATTTTGGTGCAGGGATGTGATGGATAATTATCTAGATTAATTCTTCACAAATTGTCCAACTTAAACATTCCCAAATGTAGAATTGAATTAATGCTTTGGTTACACACCTACCAGTAGGAAAGCAGTGAACAAAATCACATTCAAAATCGAGTTCTTGTTCTTTGTGTTAGTGGCTTGTGGTTACATGCAAATGTTAAGTACAGCTTTGTACATCTTGAGACAATTTTATTCTAACATTTTACAAATCCCAGACCAAAAAAAAATATGCTCAGATAAAATTTCTGCTTGTCAATATGTCAACTATTTTTCCAGATTCTTAGATTTTACCATCTAAGTAAAACACTATGATAATCTAGTTGTGTTACTTTTAAAATGAAAGCAATCTCATAAATGTTGTTATAATATTTTTAACAAAACACTTTCAATTTAGGTTTTTCTCATGTCATTTCCATAGCCAATGGGCAGCAAATGTAAAACAATAATAAGTGCATGATACTCCTCTGATGATGCTGAATGTAGGGAGGCATTGAAGCAGGAGATTGATCACCACGGGTAAAAAAGAAAGTCCAAACAAGCCTGGTAAACAAGCCACTCCACCTCCAGAAGGCAAGGGGCCCCTGACAGCCAGGCAAACAAGTTGCTAGGAAGCCAGGTCGTAATTGACATCTTCCTTTTTAGGGTATTAATAAAGGTACTACGTGGTTGTGTAGTTTTTCTCTGCCATCAGGAGGATAAGGGCTCCACCTGACCCCAGCTTTGTCTCTTTATTTTCTCATCTTCTTGTGGTCCTTCTCCCCAAGAATCTCCAGAACTGCATGAGCCTCAGCAGTTGAGGCAGAAGGAGTGCAAAAAATCACCCCACAGAGCTTCCTTCTTCCTTTTAAATTTCTTTTTCCTTGCTGCTTGCTTATTTGGATACTGCAAACATTTGACAACTTCCAGAGTTCTGATAATGCTTGTCTTTTGTTTCTGTGGAAGGACAAGTACTTCAAGCTACCTACTCATTAATTTCCTGGAACTCATGACATTTTTCATACCCTAATAAAATAAGGTAATTTAACCTATCCTATACTTTGTGTACATATAAACTATTAACTAAAGGTTAAGCATGCGATTAACATGCAGCATATTTAACATTATGGGTAATTTTTATGAGAAATAAAATTTCTAGATTAAGAAAATAAATGTCAATTCCCCAAGAAACATTATATATCCATCTTCAACAATCTTCCTGCCTTACAAGAGGTAAGAGTTTTATGATTTTAATTTCCTTTATCATTTATATTTTATACATGTATAAAATCCTAAACAACATAGTGATTAATTTCTTTTATAAAGCAAATTAATATGTAGGTCTCTTAAACCCTTATTGAATCAGCATACAAGTCATAGAAAAAAACAAACTATTTAAGTTTACCAAGAAACAACGGTTTATTATACATATTTTTCTGTCATTGTCTTTTTTAAAATTTTGTCCTACTTGCGCTTTCATGTTCTGTGATGTTTCCTTTTTTATATTTATTTATTTATTTATTTATTTATTACTGGTGCTGGGGATCGAACTCATGACTTTGCTTTTGCTAGGCAGGCTCTTATGCCACTGAGTTAAA
Organism: Cavia porcellus; assembly: GCF_034190915.1. NCBI lineage: Eukaryota > Metazoa > Chordata > Mammalia > Rodentia > Caviidae > Cavia > Cavia porcellus. The sequence goes on along the minus strand of NW_026947499.1, from coordinate 69,673,282 downwards.
TCCCTGGCTTGGGATGTTTCTTATATGCAATATACAATTTCTTTTCTTTTGATGCTATCTGAATAACATTGATATTTTGAGGCAATGTAAATCATGTTCATATTGTAATTACTGATACAATTAATAAATCTCACCTCTTATCTTCTTTCACAATTATGTTGATTTCCCTGTTTATCTTTTTTCTTGTTATTGAATTACTGTGTTTTTCACATCTGCAGAACAAATCCAAAATTTCACAAGTTTATGGTAACTCATGAAATTTAACCTTTATATATTATCAAATACGAAACTCCTTGACAGTTTTACATTTATTTTGAGGACAAACCAGCAGATAACATGTGTTTCATAGATTATCCTTTTTTACTCTAATGTTATTTTGATCTAGGATTTTAGTCATTTCAAATAACAAGTAGTAGATACCAAGATAGCGTTATATAGTTTATCACTGAGATCTGTGTATATTTTTATGTATTAAATAGATAATTTAGTTATTGCTGAAAATCTCAGACAAAAAAGCTGAATGTGGATAGGAATAGCCAGGGATATAGCTTGGTGACAAAAACACCTGCATGGCAAGCACGAGGTCATGAGCTCGATCCAAAAAGAAAAAAAAAAGTCAAGGAACATGGGATTATGTCTAAGAATATTCAGAGAAAAAGATGGACTTACCTCACGTCCCAATAGTCCTCAAATTTTAGATTTTATATGCTTAAAAAATACTTTGTTTTCAATCAGTGTATATTAATGATGATGACACTGCATTTCCTTTCTGTTATGAGAGTGGATTACAACTGATGGCTCCTGAATACAGAATGTTTCATTATAGCAGAAGTTAAGTTCTGACAATAGTAGTCTGTGTCGTGTCCTCAGAATGCCCAGTTTACTAAGCTTTGTTTATGTAGATTTTTATTTTTCCAACAGTTGAGCGACAGTTCGCTCCTCATCCTGTCTGCCTTCTCTTGGCCCAAGCAGAGGTGCTGTAAGCACTGTGTGTAACTCCAGCACCTTCCTTGTTGTGAAGAGAACATAGCACTAGTTTGCAGAAAGGGCATTTCTCTTAAAATGCGATTTGCAGTACTTGTTACATAGTTCAACTTTAAAATAGCTATGACACCTTCTGAACATCTTTAAAGCACAAATGAATAACAAGTAGGTATGGGAAAAGTACCAAATGCTTCATTATGTACTCTGAAATGACTATTTTGGGTGCTCCCCACAATACCTTCCATGGTCTTGTACTTGAACCTTGTAGAATATTTCCATTCATGTCCTGCATAATCCACGTGCATTCGATTAATGAATCTTTTGTGTTGACAGGCAAAACTGAGACTATTATATTGTTATGAATAAGATAATATTGTTTATTAAATATTTAATATACTTATATCTGCTAGTGGCCAAAAATGAAACCATATGTGGAAATCACACTAATATTTATATACTAGATTGAGAATAAAAATAAGATGCAGTTCATACAAATATGGGAACTTCTAGCTCTCTAGACACATAGAAATGTTAGTATTTTGTTCATAATCTTTACACATACATAGAAATATGACATTCTTTCATAAAGGTATACCTGGAATTCGTAGGTTTAGGGTTATTAATCCCATTTCATTGTTAGTGACATGAGGATATGGCTCTTGGTATGGTTTATTTGATGACTTATGCTTGAGAAATTCCTGCTCTAGTAGGCTTGCTGTTGTATGCCTTATTCCACCTGAACTCCATATAGAATCACTGTATAAACAGCAAAGGCAAAGCAAAAACAATAATTTATGCCCCCAAATCAACAATATAAAAATTCTCATGAAACCTAAAAAGTTAGCAAACTTGGTTATATTTTATAGACCTCAATTCTATTCATGTAACTTCTATGTTTTTAAAAATTATAGAGGAGAGTAATTAGAAATTAAACCTGATTTTTAAAGTTCTGGATTATAAGGAGCAATGTTAAATATTCAATGAGTTCTTGACAGAATTTGTTCCTGTATACAGGTTCTTGTACACTTTTGGAATTTGCAAAGACGTTGACCAAAGAAACCGGAATAATTCCACAAGGAAAACTGAGAGTGATAGAATGTTGCAAATGATGTGGGATCTCTTCATTCAAACAAACTCCTGCTAATCTCCCTTCACTTTGAGCATTATGGACAGGGGAGGACTACCTGCTGAATGTATCACTAAAAGCTTATGGCATTACTTTATTAAAATATGACAATATTCAAAATAGCTTCTGAACACTGGTCAATATCTGACATCGTAAGTTCAATCACATGTTCTTACAAAGGACACTTAGGATCTGGTTTGCCAGCATTCATCTCTGCCAACTGTTCAGGTGTCATCTTTTCTTCTTCTGCAGGGGGTTATAGTTCTCCACTGATTCTAATATCTCTCTCACCATAGACTCAATGCATTTGATGTTCACCAGCGTCCCGAAGGGTCAAACCTTCCAATCAACTCCTCCTATGCAATTGCAGATTGATAATTAATTGTAATTTAGTTATAACATTGAGTTAGTTCATAAATTATTATGCAGATAGATGGTTTGTGTCAGTGGCCCAGATCTCAATTTGTCTTATTTCATGTCCTAAGATCATCATACTAGTATGGATCCATGTGAAGGCATCAATAACAAACTCTCCTTTTACATTTGGAATGTGGTCCAGAGACACTGTCTCAGCTCTTGAACAGATGTCACAGTGCTGCTTTATTGACATACACATCAGAAAGCCAGCAAAGCCAGGATGACTGCAACACCAACCTTCAAGTGCTCAGACCTTCCCATGTGGTTTACTTTGATGCATTAACGGCCCTTATACTGACACCTGTTTCTGACTGTGAGGCATAACGACATATGGATCACTTTGATCACTCTGATCACTCTGATCACTCTGATGGTGTAATCCTCAATCAATTCTCCAAACAGACACCTAACTTTCATTGGAACGCCAGCCCAACCGTGCTTCATTATGTTAGTAGTTCCGGGGAGGCAACACATTTATTCTGCTGTGTGCAGACAGTTGGTGGCCCGGGCTAGGCACACCTTCTCCTCTAATATTATTTAGACAATTAAGTTGAGATATATTGTACTCTGAGTAACTAATTTGAAGATGACAATACCCAATGTATTAACCATTGTTATGTTCGTATTACCTTACTTTGAAATGTTTTATTTTTTTTTCTTTAAAACAAAGTAAAATGAAATGAAATGAATTGAAATGACAGAAAATAAAATAAAGAAGCCTGTTCTTATTCCTGTTCAGTAACTACAACTTCTCATTCCTGTTCAGTACTACAACTTAAGGTCAATTGATTCAGTATAATAAATTTCTCCTCAACTCTAACTTTTGCTAATGCTGGAAGGTATAATTTTTCCACGCATTCATTTTTCTCTGCCTACCAAAGGCAACAGACTGAATAGGTCAATCTGAACCCACGGTGATTTCTCCAGTAACTTGGCAAAAGACAAGGCTCAGACTTGCCTGTCTGGGGCTCCAAGAGCCAGCCAGGGGTACGCCCAATCCCATTCGGAAAGAGGTGCCTGAATCTTCACCGTAAAGCACTCCAAGTCTCACTCTGCACTTTGAATTCCTAACACACTGTTAAAAATCCTTTCAGACATCAATTATAAAGTCATTACATGTTAACATGAATCGAGCATTTCATTTAATCTAATAGTCTTTTCTAAAAAATAGTGAAAAGCAGCTTTATTTTACATTTGCAAACTTTTCAATGTCTGTCTTCATAGAAGACAACTAGATGTGCATCTGCTTCTGCCTTTAATTTGTCATGACAAACCTGTAGAAGACTGACTGTGTACTCACAGAGAATGAAAGCAAGACAGGCAGATGGTGTTCTTTTAAGATGTTATAAAATTAGTTGCAAGCTTGCTGGCCCCAGAAAGCTTAAGCCCAGGATGCACTGGACTATGTTTGGAATATTGCTATGGATCCATGAAAGGAAATCACATTACTTATCTCAGATATATGTATTGGAATAAGGGTTAGAACCAGAGAGCATTTATTACTGAATAATTTTCAGGGACTTATTGTAGAAAAACACTATTACTGCCCAGACAAGCCTTGAACTTCTGGGCTGAAAAGAGCCATTTACCTAAGGATCTTGACTAACTGAGGCCACACTTAAGGGTGATAGAATTAAGGTTTTTAAAAATAGTTTTTTAAAAATAAAGTCTGGAGAAGTGATCTTAAAAGTGTCAAAGGTATTTTTTTAAATTATATGCATGTACATCTCCTTTCCCATTAAGTATTAAGCAGAGCAAAGTTGTTTTTTTTAAAAAAAATTGTGTTTATAGCACAAAGCTTTTTCTACATAAATGTTCTTTTTATTCTATGCTATTTAAAAATAAATTAAAAAGACAGTTCCGTTTATTTCTTTAATTTCTTTATAGTTCTAATTTTAATCACTGGACTTATGGTATTTAATTGTTCAATGAATGGAAATTATAAAGTTATTATAACTTTAGTGAAAATTACTTAAAACAAATATTTAAAAGTAATTTTCTAAATGTTTATAATTTCTCATATTAAAAAATGTTTCTGCACTCAGATTGTTCTGATCCAAATGAATAAAAATGTCCTGTGGTTGCTTTACATCTAATTATTTATATTATCTTTACTTCTACTTTCATCCTATGCAGTCTTTCAACGATACCAAATTTTTTGTTTCATTTGACTTGCTACATCATTGTTAGTTTACCCTAGTGTCCACATTTCACAAGAAATTTAACCTAATATATTTTCAAGATATTAAAAGAGTACTGCATTGATTAAGCAAAAAAAATCCCAAAGTTATTTGTTATTTGTTAAGTGAGAAATCTATGTTCAGAAAACGTAAAAGTGTACCAAAAAACAAACAAACAAACAAACAAAACTAAAGTTTACAGCAAGTAATTGTCAATTCTAGGATCTAAGTCACTACAAAGAAAATTCTTTCAAGAAAATAAAATCAAATTAATGTTTCACTATATCTATATGTCATTTAATAATTATTTTGTGTATTAGTTTTCCATTTCATTTTCTGTACAAAAAGCTACTCCATTGTGTAAAACTATCAACTGTATTTAAGTTGACCCTAAATGTTCATGTTTTTATAACAAACAAATGTAAGCAAAGATTAAACTGATTAGACAAACTAGGATGCAACACGGTCTTCTGTATCTAATGTTATGTTTTGCTTCTATTTCATTTTGTTGTTGCGGAGAAAACCATACCTTGGCCACTTGCTGTTGGACTTTTTACCTTGCTTTTAAATAGCTTTGCAGATTTTTGAGAGCCAGTCCCAGTTAAATGGGTGTGTTTTTCTGAGACAAAATGAACTGAATAATATTTCTATCCACAGTTGACATATTCTTGGAGTAATGAGTAGGATTTCATCTAGTTCTAAACCCAGGTAAATGGTGCATACTGGTTATGAAGGCTGCCATTTCCAGAACAAAAGAAAAGTGGGCAAGTGTCTTACATGTTCACACACTGACTCACAAGTTAGAAACACTCAGATAAAATACCAATGTGGCAATACCACAGGAAACATCAAGATTATGCAGTAGAAGATTAAAATAATTAAACTTAGTGTAGTGAGGAATGTATACAGCACACTTGTTGAGACTATGTTAAGAGTCTCCTCAAAGTCTGTAAGTCACAAATGTCTTAAATGTCGTTTGATAACTAACAGAAACCACTAAAGTCTTTTCAGTTGTTTCATGAATTGCCTTACAAGAGCATTTGGTTATCATGTTAGATGAATTTGTTAATTTTGAAAATACTCTTTACTCTTGTGAAAATTATTTTTTCTAATTTAACTTAAAAAGATTTTATTTGTAATCTACTGCTTCAATCTCCAATACTCTTCCTTGCAAAAAAAAAAAAAAAAAAAAAAGAACTCAAAATGCATTCTCTCATAACTGAAAAAAGTGTAGAATATTTAATGCATGTTCTATTGGACAAACTAAGATTGAAATGCAAACTCTAGTTTATTTTCCTAGTTATATTTTCATATGTGTCCATATATATTTAGTGTATGCCACATATGCCCTGGTGGAAAAGTCAGTTTCTTGAGTTTGGGATTTAGATGTGTTGCCAAAGGTTTTAGATCACCTAGAAGGATAACTTCTCTAAGACGTTATCAACTGAATAAATTATATTGGATCTATAATCAATTGTTATATAAAAGGTGTTTTCATTAACAATGGATCACATCTTTAATGATGGTGCTATGAGACTATTGCCACACTTAACAATGACCAAAGAATGCCCTGAAGTTACAAAAAGTAGAAATATTATGGTGAAGCCATCAAGAAAACACTTAACTTTTAGGATAATAAACATAATTTTTGCTTTTATTGGATATTTTGTGTTAAATTGATGATTTATGATTAATTCAGTCCAATTTCCAGATTCAGGATCAACTTCTTTAGGTAATAAAACTTAAAAACATTACTTGGAAAAAAGTCAGAAAAGAGAGGGAATAAAAGTTTTCTTTTAATCTTATTTGCATGACTATGCCTTTTGTTGCATAAAATGTTTCAATAGAAACACACTGAAGTACCTATTGAGAACTCACAGATGCATTTACTTTAATATTCAGGCAAACATTGCTTTTATTTGTTAAAAATTTCACTGTTAAGGCCAATTATGAAGAAAACAACTTACCTGAGACAAATTATACAATATGTACACAGAAGTTATGTTACAATCTCAATCATTTTCAAATTACTTTTGATTGAAATTCACTGTTTAATTCTGCAAGTTCTTTTTTTCCCTGAGGCACTGTGTATTATTTAATGTGTGTCCATGGCAATATCTAAGAATTTATTTTTTCTTTTACAAATATGAATCAGGTTATAAAGATACCATTAAGGAGTACTTTGATTTTATGTCATACAAGTTATATCTAAACCAGCTACTAAAAAATAAGGTGATCATAATTTATATACATAACAAAGCATATTTTAACTCCCATAGATAAAATCCACTCTTTTGCTCAGTATTTTGGGCTTTTAAATATGCAGTCAGTTGGATGGCAAAACTAAGATAGGATCAGAAAGAATCTATGTTGATGTAGCTAACTTATTTTAAAATAACAAATCATCACAAATATTAAAAGGGAGGGATTTATATTTATAGACTTTTAAGGAAGTACATTTTGCAGAATTTTAAGCACTCAATTAGGATTAGATTTTATACTGGAATGAAAATTTTGAATATTATAAAAATTTAAATTATACATGTTAATGAATTAATTGGTCTTAATAAAATTGCATTTCTCATTATTGCTAATGCTCCTAAGCATAGAAACTGGTTTTTATTGTCCTGCCATGTTCATTTCATATATGCCATTAATGCTTTGAATTTTCTCCATTCTCATCTTCTTATTCCCTTTTGTCTCCTAGAATAGCCATGGTTTTCTTTAAGGCCATTCTTCCTGTATGTTAGCACAGTCAAATAGGGCTTCTGTTTTCAGAATATTCTACGTATTAGAATTTCTCATTTACCGTCTCTAGATATCTCATGAGTAGGAAAATATTCATTCTAAAATTTAATGTTTAGTTTCTCTCACCTAAGATTCCTTTCTTCCTAGGTTTTCTACTTTTCTGAATATTTCTATTAAATGCCTCATTTCTCAAAAAGTCCCTCTTTATTATCATTACCATCGGCAGTATTATACAATCATTTGCATTTTTTCCAGAGTTATCTTCTTGACTTTCTTGCTCTCTTTGCTCCATTTACAGCCAATCTAAATGAGACTTTCAGAATGGATCGTGATTATTAGGGCAGTTCTAGCCTGATGAATGATTAGGCCTGCAGTTCTCTCTGGGCTCACACTGCCTTCTCTGTGGTGCATTTTCTGAATGCAGTGTTGGTTCTGCTTATCTTCATCTACTTCTGAATGGAGTTATAGTAGAAACCCTCCTGCAGGGAAATTTAATTTTCTCTAACTGAAAATTTCAAGCATAATTTTCAACTACTGTTTTCTTTTATAATGGCAGGCATTAATGTCTTTGTGTGAATGTTTGTTTTTAATAAAATATAATAAAAGTTGCAGTACCTGATGACTACATTTATTGTGAGGAGATGGTGCATGGATACAACACATATGAATTATTTTTTATTTCCTTTTCTTCTTCTTCCTCTATTTGTTGGTCCTGTCCTTTTGCAAGTGATCTCTCGTCCTGCTTCCTATTATGTGTCTTTTATTTTACTATTTATTTGTACTTTGGCTGTCTTACATAAGAGAAACCATTCCATATTTAAACTTGCATGTATGTCTGATGTACTTTAGTTAACATTATTGTTTCAAAACGCATTTATTTTTCTACCATTGACCCTTATTTCTTTATTATGGCAAGGTAGTACTCCATTCCATTAAATATCACATTTTCTGCATTTATCTATTGATGGGCATATAGGCTGCTTTCAGAATTCAGTTATTATGAATTTCTGTTATATATGTTGATATACTCATATTACTATAATATTTAAGGAACTAAAAACGAAAGAATATTGTATAAAACTGTATAAGGTATACAATACTAAGATAAACCTACAACATCATAAATGATGGGAGGAAGGATATATGAAAGATATTGAGGTGATGGTATCAACACTTAAAAGCTAATTGAACATATACCCTAAATAAATACAATGTAAGTAGGTTAATTTTTACAAAAAGTAGTTTGGTTTAATCAAGAATCTTATCTGGAGTCTAATTTTTTTCCATTTCTCTTAAACCCTTAAACTCTACATCAGCACTGTCTTGTTACACCTCCCAGTGTAGGTTCACCTGAAGCATCACTGTCATTTATTTGAGATCTAGTAAGTTCTGCATTGCTACACACAAGACAGTGACAGGATTTTACAACAACCTATGGTAAAAAAAAAAATGTTATGAGAGTAATTCCTCTGTGACTTGGACAACATTCCATTTACTGCATCAGGCACTAAAGAGAATATATGTGTTTTAACAATTTCACAAGCAAATGTTTCATTTAGAATTGATTTGCTGGATTAAATTCATTCTAATGAAGCATCATGAAAAGAACATAACATAAAATTATTTTGAAGAAAGAAAAACATTGGAGAGAACTGAGGACCATAAGATTAATTCAATTTTCCATTGCATGAGTCTCATCTTTTGGTCAGATGAAGTGGTCTTTGCAAGGTGGCAGTGGTATCAATATGTAAATAAATAAAACATATATAAATAGCTAAATAAATAATGCTACTATAACCAATGTAGAGTGCTACATAACACTTAACATTATGTTTCATATGCATGTGTTGCATTATTTTATTTTCTAACTTATTTTTCACTTTGTAGCATAGGGTGAATAAAATATTTTCAATAGGTTTAAAATTGGAAGTAAATAGACATGATAACCTTTTTATCCTACTGAAAATGTGCAAGGAAATTCTATTTCATGAAAATGACCATGGTGCTATGTGTATGTATTAGTTGAGTGTGGGATTCTTTTGGTTTCAGATAGAATGAAGGGAAAAATGACAGTTTAACAAAGATATAAAAAGTATTCATGAACAATATGTAAGGCCATTATGATAATATAAGGTTGTATTCCTATAGGCAATAAATAATCTAAAATGGCTTACCTTTTAAGATAAGCTGTTACTTTCCTAATCTGTCATAGTAAATCACAGTCTAATTTAATATATTTGAAATTTATTCAATATTTTGATAATTATGTTTATGAGTTTTGTGGTCTTAACAATACATTTGCATGTTAATATATGTTTTGATCATTTAGCTATTTAGGAGCTCTAAATATGCATATTGGTATATACATGAATATATGTATACATATATCTGTGTGTTTAGGTATATAGGTGTGTACACAGATATGTATATGTACACAAACACATAATCATTGTTTGATAGCAACAGGAAATTTGTTCTGGGGCACCAGTTATAGCAAAATGCAAGGATGACCAATTGTTCAACATAAAATAATGGGATTCACTTGTCACTTGTGCAATTTGTGTGTACATCATCTCTGCATTACTTATAATAGTACATGTAATGTAAATTCTTTGCTTTGGTTGTTGTAATGCATTTCTTCATAAGTGGTGATCTCAAAAATGGCTGTATGCATTCAGTACAAATCAGCTATCGCTGACCTACCCACAGTTCAGTTGTGGTTGATATGCAGACACAGACCTCTTAGACATATAGTGCTGATTGTGTGCCTGCATGTGTATGTACATCTTAAAAGAAAGGAATATTAATGTAAAAAATTTGGGGGAAATATTTCTGAAAAAAGTTTCTGGGTTCGGTTCGTATGGTTAGGAAAGCAAATGTCTCTTTCAGTTTATGAGCATGAATAATAAAGTCATGGCTGAGGATCCATTTATTCAAAATAATCTTTGAAATTATCATTGTTATTACTGTTTTGAAATGAGAAATTTGCTAAAATGGATTTGGTAACTCCTCATTGCTGAAATAAATTTAAGAATTTCCCAACTATATGGTTATCAGTTTTGAATTTAATATTAATTTTGATAACTTTGGAAAAATAAAAAGGAAATACTTACTGTATATCATAATTAGTATTATAGCACTTTGTTCATGGTGTGTTTATGCTTGTGTGTGTGTGTGTTTCTGCCCTGAAAACAAACTCTACAACAAAGTGAGGATTATGTTAATTATACAGTATTTGTATCCTCAAGTAAATATCATCTATCTAAATTTGAAATTCTATTATTAACAATATAATTTATGGATAATCATATAAAGTGATTGAAATATATTTGAATATGAATATTAAAAATAATTTATAATATTCTTAGGTCTCTCATAAACGCTAGTGACTAACCGCAACACAAACTGATATCACATGATGAAAATAAATTCTATGGGAAGGTTTTCAAGAGGTGTTTGAAGTTTGTTTCAGAGAATAAATTAAAATGATGGATCAGAGGCACAGAAAAGATGTGCTTTATTTCAGAATTCATAGGAGAGTCTGGTGTAGCTTAAGGAACAGAAGACAAGTGAAAAAAACAAGAGTGGATAAGAGTGTGGGAAAGCCACCAGCGTATCATCAGGCTTTTCAGTGAGGCGAGGTTAAGCTTTCTGCATTTTCAAAGGTGAACTTCAAAATCCAATGAATGAATACCTTTGCGGGTACTCCAAGGAAAAAGAACTGGGTGAGTTTTGGACTGTGTTAAAGGTAAACAGGCTTCTGCATGTTCGCATCATTACAGAATATTCTGAAATGTATAGTGGAGAATAATCAAAACGTACTCACACCTCTGAGACTGTAAAACCGACATGCCTCTGAAAGAATGGAACATTAGTCAACAGTGGCCAAAAAGAAACAATGTACTCATTAGTTTCCTTTAATTACTTTAATTACTTATTAAATCTCCAGTGGATATTTTACTGAGATTTTTCTGATTATGTAGAAGAACACTGTAGGATGTGAATGTTAAAATCTATATATAATAGAGAGATGTGAAATAAAAATAATGATTCTAAAAATGTTTCCTAATATTTGGTGAAACTTACTGCTTCAACAGTTTTTAGCATAACTTCTTCCAAAAAATTATGTTGAAATTTCAACAAAAGTAACCCACACATGGAGAAATGCACATGTGTAAACATACACATATACACACACTAAGGAGATAGCAACTCATCAATAAATCATCTTATCAATTATAGAAGCTAACAAATAAAGAATTTTTTTTATTTAAGGAGAATAAGGAAAAAAAAACAGAAAAAGGGTATAAGTAATACAAAATTTAAAAAATAAACAGTAAGAAATCACTAGTTAATAGTTTATGTATTTATTCTCATCTTAGAAATAGTAGTTCAAGTTACAAATTTGAAGCATATAAAGTGGACTTTCAAACAGTGAGAGTGCAAACAGTTTTGTTCAATGATCCAAAAAACAGTAATATGGTTATCTATCTAACACACTTAAACATATATGCAGTTATAACCTTTAGAGCACTTTCTTTTCTTTTCCTTTGTACAATGACAATTACACATTTTGGGTTTTATTACTCCCACAGTTCTTATTACTTTTTTTGAAGACAGTAAAACCAAATGCAACATATCAGAACAGAGTCAGTCAAATCAAAAGGATGGACATAATAGATAATGTAAAAACAAAATATAAGGTGATCAGCAATGGTTACCATACTGCCTCTTGCTATCAAATAAAGAATTAATTTGGAGTAATGCACAGTATGTTTTTTAGTAGAACTGTTCATTGAATGTTGTAAATAATCTTAAATTGTATACATTCTCTTCAAATTGTATCCTAAGTGCTTTTAAAGATAAAATGAATGCATTTTATTTTCACTTCTCATCAATTCTGTCTCTCCATTTCTTAGTTTTGTAGTGTTTATTTCTCACGTCTCAGTTGTTAAATAATGGGGAGAAAAACAAACTGAAATCTACATCTCTTCATTTAATTCAGGCCATTTAATTCTCCTGAATTTAATTCTCCTCATTTAGTTCAGGCCACGAAAATCACAGAAGGTAGAAAAACTATACTGATACAGGAACAAGAATCTCCTAACATACTAGTTGTCCAGCAAGAGTTCGTGTTCTCTAAAATTGAAGAATGAATTTTGGGAACAATGAAGGTTAAGAGCAGAATGAATTTATTGAGAGAAAGAAAGCTTCTGTCTGAGAGAGACAGAAGGGGTTTTGAGGAGGTTGCCAAAGACTACATTTTCTAGTGACTTTTTATAGAGTAAAACTACAAAGTGAGGCAGGTCTACGGTAGGGAAAACATGGAAACTCACAAGGTGAGCATAAGGTGGGACAGAAGTATGATCAACCAATAAGATTAATTGCTTCAGTAAAATTGATTAAATTGGGGACAGTCGGGGAAGCCAGTCATGTAGCAAATGGGCATGCATAGAGAGCAGTGACTTCCTGTAGGGGGTTAGAGTTAGTGACCCCTGGCTTCTTCATGGTGATAGAGACCTATTTAGAATATCAATCCCTGATGTTTATCTTTAGGAAGTTTGTAGGTGCATTTGTTGTACTTTATCTTGAGATTTGAACCAAGGTGGAGGTGTTTGTCTCAACAATTGCAAGGTATCTCATCTTCTGCATGGCTACTTCAAGGGCCAATACCTGTTTGGCTGATAGATTATTTCTAATTCAGCTGCCTGTATCATCATAATATGAGCCAACATTGACTTTTGTCATATGGATACCATAGAAATAGTGATGAATTTAAAAAATATATATATAGATCAATTTAATAATAGTGTTATTAATAACAAATAATATTAATAACAATTTAACAATATTAATTGACATTTCTTCATAGACTGTAATTATTTTTGTCAAAAAAAGAAATCTTTCGAGAGAAAAAGGAAACAGATGAGTAGAGAAAAATACTTCGCACCATACTCCATGGTAATGATTATATCACCCAAGTGTACTCTGCCACTGGTTTACAATTCAGAATGCTTTTAATTAATTAATTAATTAATTTTTTTTTTCATTTTAAGACATTCTTATTCTAAGCTAATTTCCTAACCCGTTATGATCTTGAGGTTTTTAATGTGTTGCCTCAGCTTCTCAAGTAGCTTAGATTAAAAATATTTTCCATGCTAATTTTCTAAATGATAACATTGTATAAACACATGACATTTTTGAGTCCTTGTGATAATCTTTCCTTGAAGAGAAAGCATGTATCTTCGAGGCCAAGGCTGGATTAGGCATATGGAAATACCCTGAAGGAAAATATCTGTGGAGATATAAGAGAGACAGCCAATGAGGAGAGATGAGTTATCATATTGCAATTCAGGTTATAGTGAGAAACAGAAAGTTTGGAAAGGCACTTTCCTCAAAGAGCAGCTTAGGTTTCATTTAGACTTGGTGAATAATTAAACCAGGATTTCCTGAAGAGGAATCCAAGCCTCATCCTGCCTCAGAATATTCTGTGTTCTGTCCGGGTTCACGCCACTTGCTCTGAAACACCACAATCTAAGAAAAATATCCGTAGCTCCTTTGGAGAAAGGATGAAACAGTCATCTCAATATGTGGCCGTTGTCCTTCTCGCCCTAAGCCATCCAGCTCTTCCATGCAGACACTCTACATCTGCAAATGGACGTGCAGGTAACAAATGAGTAGGAGAGCTTGATTTTAATGAGGATTCACTCTTCTTGCCTGTACAAAGCCTCTTCCCGAGAGCAAAGTCGTCTGCTTTTTATTTTTATCACATTGAGTTGTAGCAAAAAGTCGGATTGTTTCTGAGAGTCAATTTATTTTGCCTCCAGAGTCAACATTTCTCATGCCCTTCATAGCCCTGACAAAATGCCTCCAGATCAACCCAATATTCTGGCCCTCTTTATCAACAGCACTCAAAGTACAATATCTGTATTTTTGTCCTTGCTCTTGCTGGCGTGGGCAAAATGATTACTGCTGTGCATTTGCACTGAGAACCCTTTCCAATTTCATTTGCCCGAGCCCGGTCCCGTGCAGGTTATAGCCTTATTCTACCATAGATACTGCTTTGAAATTCAAGCTCCATTTGCTGTCATATGAATGGGCTCTTCAGTGTCTTCCATCACTGCGAAAGTGGTACCTCCTACCAGGTCGAGGAAGCCACTATTGAAATCTGTGAGAGTCCAGCAGCCTCAGTAGAGGCTACATTCCGTTTTGTTCATTGGATGTCTGCATCACATGTATAAGCATGTGATCTGTTCCTCAAGGCCCTTTAAAGGGAATCATGGGTATGATTCTGTGTCCTTGGAAATCTGACACTTTATCATATTTTCATGTAGTATCCAGCTAAATCCATTCTTCTACAGTAGAAGGTAATGACCTTGTTATAAGCTACCAAAGAGGCCTGGGACTCACACTTAACAGTTTATTAATGACCTTCAAGCTCTCATTACTCTTATGCATGGGCTCAAAAAATTTAACACTGTCCACTAACTGTGCAATTTCTGCCGCCATTTTTGCTCATCTTTCAATTCCCGGAGCAATCATTCTTGAATTTTCAATTTTATAAATCACTGATAGGAAAAAAAAAAAAAAAAACTTATTATGAAAGCTATGCCAGAATGGAGGTATTAGGTATCTGTCAATTTTTTTCTTTTTCAATTTGAGAAATTTCAAAGCCAAAGTTTAGAATTTTTAAATTAAGTCTTACATTTGATATATCTTATTTTGTCCTGGTGTTAGTTTTAAGAATACATTTTGATAGCTTGCAGATTGTACATTTTTCTTCATCTTTCACTGAATGATAAAGTAAAATATTGGTATTGGAGAGAAGTCTAATGTTTGAGTACATTTGTTAAATATTTTAATTATTTCTAATATACAATAGAGATATTACTCAATTTAAAATTTAATTACCATTGTAGATCATTGAGTTCATTTTAGAAAATGGATTCAAAGGCTCAAATGCTTTTGTAATTTAGTAGAAGTTGAGGAGTCAAAAGATAGAGCACATTTGTTACCCTGTGTTTTCTATTTAATGTTAGCTTTTCACAAGACATTATAGTTCTTTGACTCACAGCGTACACATTTGTAAATTGCACATTTGAAGCACTTTTGTCTCTATCATACTTGGTTGATTATTATATTCAACTATGTGTCAGTGTCATAATCCAGTCAATTGCTGGTTGCTAGTTTTCTTACCAAGAAACTTGGCTTTTCCCATAAGACTGTGCTTTTCTAAAGTTTATATTCATTTTATACATATTGTCCACATTAAAACAAGATAGAAACAAATATTATATTAAATATGGAATATTTGGATTGATTTTTCAGTTGCATTTTCATCAGTGTCAAAAGTGATCATTTCTAGAACTTATTTTGATTGTACAAACTTGACAATTCCAACTAGATTCCTGTCTTAGTCTATTTCTATTTCATAAAAATATGCGTGTATATCACACTGTTACATATTGTGCTTATTTAAATTACATTTTACTTTCACCCTTATTTTCTGTTTATATTATCTCATATCCATGTTGTATCTTCTACAATTTACAGATAACATTTAATGACTTTTTATTTATCTTTATTCTCTCATTGTCTCCAGAAATATTGTCAAATTATATACTAAAGCAATTGGATTTTGAATTTTATTTGCTTAGAAACTCTCTAAGAACAGCACTTACATCATCTTCCCAGTGACTTTCTTATCACCCTCAGTGTGTAAAGATTGACTGGAGTATACCTTTTTTTCACTTTTACTGAGACATTTTTTTAGAAACCTGAGGATACAAGAAAAGATCTCATCAGTCAATACACTATTGCCAGTAAACAAATAGAGTTTAATGTCAAGGGCAACAAATCAGACACACGTGCTTAAATATTGGATGATTCCTCTCATGTGAGAAACCTGAAGTATATATAAATAAAGAGCAAAATAAAAGGTAGATAATAGGAAACAAGAATAAAGAACTGTTATAAAGGAAGGGTACCCAAGAGATATAGATGGAGGAAAGGGAGAGAAGGGGGAAGATGGGTTTAAAAAAGAATTCAGATGTGTCACTTACATGTGTTAACTCCTCATAATGAATATAATGATTACATATTGAAAATACATATTAAGTTTAAAACGATTTTTGGAAAAACAAGTAGAATTTTCGTTTTCCTGGGTGAAAAATTGTGCTCTAATAACTTGTCTGGGATGTGGTGGTTGTGATAGAATCCTGCAGTGAGTTGGCTCCTGCAATGGAGAATTTCTCCATATTTAGAAAAAAGAATCACCATTACTTTTAGGTTGATCTCTTTTAAGAGAGCACAACGACCCTTTAACCATAGTAAGCAGAAGACATTCTCCGAAATTAACTGGGTTCCAGAATTTAGACTGCGTTCAGTAGGCTTAGGGGAAATGAATAAACCATATTTTCTGTGTGTGTATGCCCAGCTGTGGCCACGGACAGAGACATTTTAATAACAATAAGTAGAAATCTAGAGAAAGTATCAAGTTAAAAATCCTGTCATCCAAGTTGTGTCTGAATTGGTCATTTTCATTTAATTTTTCTTACTCGAGCTGGAAAAAAAAAATCAGAATTTAATTCCTAAAGTTAAAATCTTCAATGACTGAAAAATCTTTAAAAATTACTCTAAATTATAGTTATAATTAAGTGAGGAATAGCAACCACAATATTCTCATTATACCCAACTATATTTTTAGTAAATTTGCATAGTGCATGTTTTATCGGCTAATTGCTTTATATTGAGACATGGAGAAAAATGACTTTTAAAGCTGTTAGAAAGTAAGAGATTTTCTCCATATTTGTTTTAATGACTGCTGTATTGAATTCATTAAACCATTTGTCTTTTATTTATTCAGCTTTTGTCATCCAAAGCACTCATGATAGTTTCTATGTTATTTCATTAACTTTTATTTTAGTTCATGTGTGAGAGATCTAAGGCTTATATGATTCAAGACACTGTTCAAGATAAAAGATAATAGTTCTTATGTTACTCAAAAATTAATGTGCTCTAACATCTTTTCTATTTTTAAGAGCAAAAATTTTCAATAGGCGATAATTCTCTGCATTAGCGGTGATCTACTACTTCATGCAATTAATGATTTTTGTTTTATAGAAAAGATAGTAATCCAGTTTGATGACATGCATAATGAAAGAAATAACATTCTCTACAGTGAAAAGGAAATTATGCACTAAAAATTAGAAATGACACAGGTTTCACTGATAAAAGTTTCTGATTATAGTAAATATATCATATTACATTTCTTAGTTTCCCACAAATGTAAACTAGATGAAAATATGAAATGGTCAGAGTATTTTAATTAAGCCATAATAAATTGACTTAGATAAATTTACTTTTCATACAATTAATAAATTCATCATGTCTCATAATACTGGAAAATCATATTTGGAAGTCATATGAATTAGGATTAGAACTTTCCAAAATTCTTACAGTATATTTACATGTAAATGTTTCCCCCTGATAAATACATACATACTCAGATACACAAATTTCATACACTTTAATGTGCATATTGCTTAATTTTTTTTAACTTTAGCTTTTTCATTACAAAATTACAAATATAAGTTTATGATTTTCTTTCTGATCAGTTTCTTTCTCTTTTCTTTTGTGTTTCTAACCAAAGAACTTGTATTTCCCCTAAGTCCACTATCAAAATTACCCCTGAAATTAAGAGAGTTCAGAGTTCGCAGGGCTTGAAATTTGTACATTATGCAGCATTGTTTTAATAAAAATAGTACATTTTAATAAAAATGTAATACGATACATTTACTGTAATCAGAACCTTTTATCAGTTAAACCTGTGAGCCAGGTGTGCTGGGGTATACATGTAACCTCATTACCGAGGAGGCAGAAGCAGGAAAACCATTGTGATTTTGAACTACTATGTCAGTTCAAGGCCAACTTGAACTGCATAATGAAACCATGTCTCAAAAAACAAAAACGAAACAAAAGTTTTGTACAATGTTATAAACCCAAAAGAGTGAAGAGCCCTCATACCTAGATTCACCTTCAGCACTGTGGATCTGTGTTGCTCCTTTACATGTCCATGGCTTACATTATGTTTTGAAGAAAGAATGTGCAAGAAGAAACAATTATTTGGTTCAAAAATTACTCAAAGAAAACACACATATATTTCTGATTGTCTAATAATTATCTTATAACACGTCACTAGTTTTATGTACCCTTAAAAATACTGTTTTGAATGTGTAATTTATGAATTATCATAAAAGTACTTAATTCCCATTAAGCCCTTTAAACATCCTTAAAATATTTTAATCAATAAAAAGTGTTAATTGGGGACACTTTTACTCTTGATGTTTTCTAATCTCTAGCACTTACAGAGATAGATTTCTCAAGCAAATAAGCTGAAGAATATGAACTAAAGAGGAAGCTGGTTATTGAAATCTTAAAAACATTATCCTTTTTTTTATATCTCTGCTACTGGCTCACAGCTTCATCTTCAACCTTGCCTCCTGCTCTGCCATGTCTAGCTTTTAATAGATGCTTACGACACAGCCTCTCCGCTTTCAAATGCATCCTTCTCAGTGATGCTAAAAGGTCTCTCTGTGATGTTTATTCCAGAGTATTCATATTAAACACTCTGTCTTGAAATTCCCTGCCCTCTTGCTCCACGTGTTGAATAGTTCTTTCTTAACACAAATCCTAGACAACTTGCTCCTTTCACTCCCACTGAGTAAACTCTTGTTGCAGGGTGACAGTGGCCTACATTTGCCACAGTATTTATCTCTCTTTCTCTGTATGGTTTTGTCTGAAGTATTTATTTATACATGGAATCCTCCATTTAGCCTTTTGATGTATGGAAATTGCCTCTTTTATGTCTACTTCCTCAATATGATATTGAGAAAATGAAAGAGAAAGACCAAAGGAAAGAACAACTGGTATAGGGGAAAGAAGAAAGGAGAGGAGGGAAAGATTGTGTGTGTGTGTAAATATATACAAGATAGATAACTATACTACTAATCTCTGTTAGTTCATTAAGAAGAACAGTTGGGGTTTTTATTGTCTGGTTGTTTGATCATTTTTTTTTTTATTCATGCCTGAATCCTATAATCTGTGCAATCATTTTCAAGATAACAATATGCAATAGATTAACCAGTGCTAATTTCCTATTTGTTTGAAATTCTTTGTTTTTGTCCTTTTTTGTTATTTGCCTTTAAATTTGAAAAAAAAAAAATTACAAAAAACTCAGTTAGAAAACAAAGTAAAGTTGAACTGAAGGAGATTCCTCAACATTATTCGTTTCTTTTCTGATTTTTCAACTTTTTAACTGCAAAGGCAAACTGAACATTTCCACAAACTGTGCTTTCAGCTCCCGCTCAGCGGTTGTACTTGACTCTGCAGCATTAGAATAGACACCCACTGTGCGTGTATTTAGACACTCTGCCTCTCACACATTCTTATGTAGTTCCATATGAAGTCTCTGACTGCAGTCTATGCAAGACCTAAAAGCATTTGACCTGCAATTAGGGCTTTTTGATTGACTGTACTTGAGTTTCTGGTCAATTGGGGACACTTTTACTCTTATGTGAAAATCAGAGATGTGATAGAATTAATGCCAGTTGGCATATAATTTTTTTGCTGGAAGCTACAGTACTAGACATCCATAGACTTTCTGTAATACTGGAGAGGTGTATGAATCCTTCGAGCAAGAGACGAGTCACATTTATGTGTCAGGACACAGTTTGTATAGTCTCCTTTTCTCTCTGATACCCAGATTTCAACACTAAGTTCTAGTGTTCAGTCAGATAGAGCAGGTTTCAAGACTGCAGACAATGTTAAGGTGTGTGTGTGTGTGTGTGTGTGTGTGTGTGTGTGTGTGTGTGTGTGAATTGGCAGAAGCATAGGGAATCTGACTTATTCATCAGAAAAAATGATTTTTATTTGTAGCTTATGCTTGCCTTTAAGATGTCAGACCAGTGATATTAAATCTACAGATTATAAGGGAGAAAACCATGGAAGTTCAAGATTTCATGGTAAAGTTCTCAATTCCAATGGTAATTTATCATAGTAGTTTGTTACTGCTTATCTAATTAATTATTTAATGAACATTTTGATACCAACATAACAAAATCAAGTGGAATGACTTTGGGACACATGTAGCAATTGGATGGTAAGAAGAGATTTGTGTAAATATTTTTCTCTGAGTTAATATTTACTTTCGCAGCTTGAAAATGATGTTGTCTAGAGAAATCCAATGCTGTGGATTAACTGAAAAGGAAGTGTTTTTAATTGCAGTTGAAATAGTGATCCATAGGTGAGCAATACAACAGATTGACTCAAAATATTCCCAGAAGTTTATTTATGGTATAATAATGAAAATTAAGTAAAATTATAACATTAAGATCAATGCACTGATAGAGAAGCTCATTTTCTATCAATATGTATTTATCTATCTATGAATCTATCTATAATCTCTAATATAAATGTAATTATTGAGAAACAATAATTCAGAATTCTAATACTAATCCCCAAACTGATATCAACTCTTTAGATCAGTGTCTAACCAGAAATTTATACTGTTTGTCACAGGATATCTTGGAAAATTTGAACACTTGTTTTAGATTCAATAACTCACAGAACTTTAAAATAATTTAATAGTACTGACAGAATGGCTCAGGCAAATCCTTGATCATAAAACCAATAGCTACCTAACTGCTTCCCAATCCTCTATTTTATGTTTTTATTTCAGTGTGTAGTGTATTTGGACTGTGACAAAAGAATACCAGTTGCAGGCACATTAAAGTTTTAAAAATAAACACATTTAGTTTATGAGTGTTAATTATTTAACTTGACTCCATGATTAACAGATTAAATAAAAATATTTGAAAACTGTCACCTCACTTCTCATTGATAAATGTAAAGATAAATATAGCATGGCAGACATTTGTTTGTGAAATGAATGAAATACCAAAGCAAGAAGCAAGAAATGCAAAATCAAATAAAATTTACAATAAAAAAAGAAGAAAACCTGGACAAAGTCACCTGAGTTATATAATCTTGTTTCAGTTACAAACTAAATTATCTGATTTGAAGTTTCTTTTACTTCCCAAATTGGCATAATATATTGCCGTATATGCTCACTTAATATGTTAATGAGGCAAAATAATCAATTAAAATTGTTTCTAGGCTTTTTGGCTAAGGTCTCTGTAAATATCCAATAAAAATAAAATGTCTGACAATAAGTACTAAAGATGTTAAATGTTTATTCATATTTTTCAAAAACTCAGATATGTGAGAATGATTTTGAAAAGTTCAGTTTTCTATTGGGAACAGAAAAGTCCACAGTGAAACATTTCTGAGGATATCAACGATCATATTTTTGGAGTCTGAACGGGAGTGTTTACAAGTGTGAAAGAGAAAGTAGGAGCGAGATGAAGGACAAGACGAAAGAGGGCAAGGGAAAGGAACAGAGGGAGCAAAACAAGATGAGGAGAAGCAAGGGCTGAGTTTTGAGATGTACATTTCCAACCAGAATCATTTCATTTGTACCACTGAAACACAAATGTCGCATGAGTTCAGGCACGTGAGATTTAAAACTTGGTAACTGGAAGTGGAGACCAGAGGGTGTAATGAGGAGATGCTGATCAAAAGATAAATAACACTCAGATGCAAATGATAGGTTTCAGATCTCTGTGCAGTAGTGAAGATGGTTGCAATGCCATGTTTCTGTAAAATGCAAAATGTGGCTAAGTGTTTTCACCACAAAAATGATGACCCTGTGAGATAATGCATTCATTTATCAGATTTAAACTTCTCATAATGTATGCATTTTTTAAACGTGGTACATGTGAGAAAGACATGCATTGTTATATATGAAAAATAAATAACTAAATAAATGAACAAATAAATAAAAGTCAGAAAGACTATCTTAAATTTGCTCTTCGACATCTGTGTATGAACTGTTGAAGAACTCCCTGAAGTTTGCAAGCTTCTGTTTTTTTCATTTTGAGAGGTTTCACCATGTGCTTGCCTTTGCTGAAGCAATATAGGAAAGATTTTTGCAGGGTAGAACAAATTATACAGCTTTAACATTTTATCATCTTGTAATTTTTGAGATACAGGTCACAGAATAAAAAGGAGTTTCGTCACGAGAGAAAGATAGAGGGAGAGAGATATATAAGAAGCTTCTAAGAAGTGCTTCATGACCAGTGGAGTCTTTTTTTTTTTTTTTTTAAATCAATCTGATTAGTTCCTTTAGAGAGATGTGGCTTCTTTATAGATTTACCTTGGAGAAGATACATTTACAAGTATCTTGCCTTCTCTCTTGTGTGTTTGGAGAATCAACAAAAGAACAGAGCTTGTGTAATTAAGTGTCATTAGAGCACTGTCTGTGTAATCTTCCTAAATGACAAGATAGGATGCATTTCCAGGGAAGAAGATTTTAAGATTTCAGCTTCTTAATAGATACTTAAATTGTTATAAATATTTTACAATGGCAGTGTCTCAATGTCATCTTTACTACTGTTTCTTTGACATATCATATGCCACCCTTGGCTACTTTGAGTTTCTTTATAAGATGGCTAATGAAATATTCATTCAGTTTCACATTTTATAAAAGATCATAGTAAGTAATTTTAACATAAAATATATTGAGTTTTATAAAGTTTAAATTCTACCAAAAGAACTACCAGCTAGTTATAAGGTGAGTATCAATGGGCCAGAGATGTGTGCAGTAGTGTGATTTCTTTCAGGTGCACCCTTCCCATTGAAGTACACTCAGAGTCCCTGCAGTGTGAGTCAATTCCCGGGACCCACCTTATTATAGAATGGAGCATTGTAGGAAGTATGCACAGATTTCTTGTTAGATCTTAATGGACCTAGTGTCAAGTTTTACAATGGCTTCTAAAAACAAAAAGGATTTATGCAAGCAGTTTATAATTAATAGCATTAATAATATTAATAACATTTACTACTCACTGAAAAGTTAATGCACTACTTATGAATTACTTACATTTAAGGTATTTTTACTGTCTTTTTCAAAGAAGCTATAAAATCCTAAATTTATTTTACTGATCACAGATCTGAAGTTCTCTTGAATAGCATTTCAAATTTCCTGTAATATGTTTCCACCATCAGATGTTTTGAGGCAACTGTATAAGTTAAAAATAATGAATTTCTTGTTTCTTCTTTCATTATTATGAATTGCTTTAAAACTAATCCACATGAAGTTAAGTGCTTGATAATTACTTAGTACATAGCAGTTGAGGTATCTGCCATGTGCTATAACAATTTAAATTTAGTGCAAAAAACAGCAACAACAAAAACAAAAACAAAACAAAGCTCTGATTCGTTTCAAAATAAATGAGTGGGTAAGTTTTACAAATTTCTATGACCAGTTTCATACAATGTAAACCTTACCTACCCCTTTGGTGGAAGTTGTAGCTTAATTAGTAGTATGTATAATACCAATGAGTACAAGTTTTTAAAAAGTTCATCAGTCAAAACTTCATGTTTTATTTTTACTTCATTCTGAAATGACAAGACTATGAGTCTGGAATTTTGATTGCAAAAGAAACAGTCAACAAAAAGACAACTGCTAGTCAATAAATATACTTTTAACATAATATTAATAAAGTAATCTCTTAAGTAATCTTAAATTTCTGTATTTTAAGTTCTGTTAGAATTGCAAGAAATCATATATTCTGCAACTGGCAGTTTAGTCTGACAGTTTAGTTCTGAAACTCAGTTTATAATCTACTACTAAAAACCTGAGTTTAGCAGAGTGTGTGATAGTTTAATTTGACAGTATAATTCCTCAGGCTCTCCGCATTCACACAATAGCTGCTTTATGTCTGAAATATATATATTGATTAAACAGCACTATGTAAGATACTCATGTCTCTGTTCAGAGTAGGTGGTGCATGCCTGCAATTCAGCTATCAATTCAGGGTAACAGGTAAAAGAATCTCAGTTGTGAAGTCAAACTGGGAAACTGTCTCCAAACACTTTTTAAAAAAAGGTTTGGAGATGCAGCTTACTGGGAGAGGTTATAGACAGGAGGAGCAAAGCCCTGGGTTCAACTGAAATACTGAGATATTGCCATGGTTTGAAATCTACTAACATGGACTTTTGCAAGATATTCTTATATCATCTTAATTAAACTATACAAATGAATATATTTGATATTTTCTTCAGTAAAGAGTTTAATATAACTGTTAGAAATAATTTAATTCTTCAGTCCCACAAATGGTACATAAGTGATTTAGTGATTACTGGCATTTGAGAGATGTCTTTTTTATAAAATTCCTTATTTCTTCATTATTCTAGTTGTTGAGAATGCACATAATGATTTACCTTACTGCATTTTTACATTATATAGTAAAACATTATATTTGAGTGCCTATTTTAGATTTCTTTATAACTGAATTTTGATAGAACTTTTCATGGCCATTCAAACCAGCAGGTTAATAATTTGCTAGTAATGAAGAGTACATTGTTCGAGGAGCATGCTGAAGCATTAAGGCCCATGATCCAAAGCAGAATATCTATTTGCTCCTCTGAAGTTTTCAAACGGTGAGTTATTATAAGAATATAAAATATTCACTTATATATGTCATGTTTGCCTTTAGTATTATTGCCTAAAATTTATTCATGATAAATATCACCATTTCACTAGTAAAATAACTATTACTACAGGAGTATTATGAGCCAAAAGAGTTATTCTGATATTTTATAAAGTAGGTGTAGGCATAGGGCTTATTTTACTCAGGTCTACACCAAAGTTAATAACTTACTGCTTGAAAAGAGAATAAATCTCAAAAGATGCTGAGGTATTTTATGATACAAGTTGTGTTTTATTACTCCCCCAATACATACTCAGTACAAAATAGAGGATTTTGCATATAATACACAAGGGATAAATTCTTCTTATTTATTCAGTGAATAGGCATACGAATGACTTTTCAAGTAAATAAATTAGACAAACCCATCGCAGAATTTTAAAGTAAAATTTTAGCATATGCTTTGGTTTTTCTCATATTTTGAAATATCCACACATATATTTTGCAAAGTATCTCAAATTTGTAGTTAATATCAGGATGACCTAAATAACATTTGATAAAATTGTGTTTTAGAGAGGAATACCTGAAAATAAAAATTCTACTGATACTCCTAAATAAAACCACTCTTCAAATTTAATAGAGAATGAAATATATGAGTGACACTATAACAGAACTAAGAGCAAGGCAACAGAAGCAACAAGTCTCAGATAACACTGAAATTTTGAAATCAAATATATATCTCAGATTCGAGCTAACACTTTGAGCAATTTCACACCTGACATGTTGACATAATGAAGCACCACATACACACATGTGGCAACCGGGCCCTATATTTTAATTCTGTAATTTTTATAGATGAAAACAGCAATTTTATTTGGTATGAACTTTATACGCTTTACTGACCCAAGCAACATGGTACATTATCATGCAGTCATTTCAAGGAATGAGGAACAGACAGACTCCTGGCCCCTTCCTTATTAAAAGAATAATTTGTGTTTTCTCTTGAGAAAACTAGAGCCTTAAAAGTCATTTTTGCTCTAAACCGTAGTGCTTCACTAGGGCCTACAGATGCCCAGTGGATAAGTAAAAGCAGAACAAAGCTTGGCTTGTACTTTGTATTCTTTGTTACTCTACATCTTGGGTCAAGACTCTTTTCAGCACTGCATAGAGGTATATGGGTCGTTTAGGGAGCATCTTCCTTGGAACTTGCTAGGTTGGAATGAATAGCCCTAAATTTAAATGGCCTTGTCCATTTTTGAGACTGAGAATGCAGTAACAAGAGGGTCATGAGACAGTCACTGCCCTAAACCTGTGATCACCTGGATAATAGGAAAGTTGGAGTCCCTTTGACCAAGACTAACACAAACAGAGACAATTGTTCTGGTAATGGATGTATCTCCCAGGCATGAAGAGTCCAGATTTAGGACACCTGAATTGAGACGACACCAGCTAATACTCAAAAGCAAGCCATCCATTTTTTCAGGATGGCCCATCTAAACCCCTGTGCCACTGGCTACTTAGCGCAGTCCTTCTTTCTAACCTTTTAATCAAAGTGTTTCCACACATTTTTATGCTTCACTTTTATTTTTCACTCCTACTAAAGAAAGAATTCATATACACCCTGGTTACATTTAGAATAGGAAAGAATGATTGTGAGCATTGGGTAAATCTGACACAGTGAAGAAATGGCCAGGCTCTTCCTTTTACCTATGAAAACTTGGAGGGCAAGGCTCAGTGTATAGCTTTCCTGAGCTGTCTCCTCATGTCTCTTCCTTTGTCTTCAGTCCATGAAACATGTCGCCTCAATGCCCTTCTGTAACCCCTGGGATGGCTTCAATTCTAGGTTGCAGTGACAAGAGGCACGACTCAGTGGACAGCCAGAGTGTCCATCCCCAGCTCCCAGAGCTGCTATGTTCAGAAAGCACACAAAGGTGTCCAAGGTCAGGGTGGGATCCAGGACCCATATTAACACAACCAACTCCCAAACTGCAATAAGCTGTGGTTCTTCTGAATGGTACATTTTTCCCTTTGACAGTACTGAACGTGATATAAATAAAGTTATTGTTATTAGGTACGTTGCTGGTCAGGAACTTAAACAAAATGAACAGCAATTTGTAGTTTAGTATTAATTCAGGAAAAAAAAAAACTTCTATTTTTCTACCATGTCTTATTTGACACAATCGAATAATTTTAGCTATGGATTAAAATATAGAATTTGAAGTCTTGCTTGTGTCCTAGTTGACTGAAGTTTTGGAATTTCAAAAACAATAGTGAAATGATACAGTATTTTGAAAAAGTACCTTTACTAATCAATGCCATCTTTTTCATCCTTGAGAAGTTCTCTTGATCCACAGTTGGCGAGGCCGTGACTTTCCTAAGGTGTTGGTTCTTCAATGAGCTGCTGTCTTTCTGTGTCTCTCTCTGGATCTGATACACTGAAAAAACATCACATTGTACATTGCTCTCCACTAACTGTCTCCCCCTGCAGAGGGTGTAGTCTCAAAATGACTAAATCGAAATATATTTTATAACTTTTAAACTTTATGCTAAATGATTGGAATGCCGTTAACATTTACATAATTTTTCCACAAAGGCATTAGTTTCAAAGAAGGAATGGATTTAATAAAGATTAAACACTTTTCATTCAGGCTTTGAGAAATGTGGTTTCCCAGAAAGGCAGAGCAGTAGGTTTGTGAGTTTGAACTTCCAGGGCTACAGGCCAACACAGAATGAGAACAGACCATTCATTCTGCTTACGTGAGGGATCTTTCTTATCACCTACTCTATATCAGGCTGTATCGGAGTAGTAAGGGGCAGTGGGCACAACGCAAGTCATCCACATCTTCTTGAAGTGTAAGAGGGCCAAGAATATTTTAGTTATAAAGAGCCCAGATGCCAGAAAGCAGGAGGAACTTTGTATATGAGTGGTGCAATGCTAGACGGAGTAGTCAGTGTTTGGTACTTCAGGATCACATGAGCATCTGTACAAATCAAAAAACAAGTTCTGCAAATAGAGAGGGTGTTCTGGAAGCAGACAGAAAACACAGAGAACCTCAGGTGAAAACACAACTCATATCTGTTTTAAAAAGTCAGAGGTTGAAACAGCAAGCATATAGGGACCCAAAAGAAACCATATGACATTGGTTTGGACATCAGGTTACATCTTAGGTCCTATCTTACAGGCCAAGTGAAGATTTAAATTTGAACCAAGTAAGTTCAACATGGAGTGGAGACCAAAGTTTTAACATGATTGAATTTATCATTTAGGAAAGTCTTTACTAACTGTGGAAAATAGACTTTAACAGAGAAATCAGGGAAAGCAATCTCTGGGTGTTTGGTAGGTTTGAAGTAACTGGAGATGCATTACAAAAGTGGACATGGTAAGAAGCAGTCCTACTCCATATACCTTATGTTGGGAGAGCTGAACCTCTGTGCTGATTAAGTTGAGAACACCATACGGTAAATCCGAGACGGCTCCGGGTGTTCTGGTAGGAGCTAGTGCCTAAGTAAGGACTGATAACGGGGTTTTTGCCTTTCCTCACTGGTTATAAACTCAATTTCCAGAGCAAAGAATTATGAACTTAGAACTGAAGATAAGATTTACTCAGTTTATTAAATGACAAAAGTTTATTTTCATCTATTAGTGTTTTGATCTCTACAGAGGACCTGTGTTATTATTTTTCTATGAAAAATTGTACAACAAATCTAAAATCAAAATTGTGACAGTTTTAATACTGCAAATGACTTAGGGAAAAGTTTCCCATTCAAAATTTTTAAGATCTATTAAATGCAATGTTATTTATCTTTGATTTAATTTGAGTTTAATTTTTGATGTTTGTTTGCAGCACCTAAAAATTAAATTTGAAGTGGGATTTGGTGAATGTACATCACATCTCATAATGCTTTTTCGTCTTCTACCTTTGGATCACTCTTCATTCCTTTCACTTCTTGGTCCTCTCCCCATTTGCAAAAGCCCTATTTTTATATGTTTTATATCAGTTTATTCTTTATCCCCTTTCCCTCTCTACTTTTTCTTTTCTTCCCTCTCTTTTTCTCTCCTTCTCCTTGGAAAAAGATCTATCTACTACCTGTTTTTTTTTTTATTTTAAAGAGAAAAAAAACAGAAAAATCTAAAAGCAAACAAACAAAGAACAACAGTTAAAGCAAAATGGCAACAACAACAAAAAAGAATGGCAAAATGGGATTTCAAAAGATGATAGGAATTTCGTGATGGTTGTTATAATGCATATTGTTATCCTCAAAGTAATTTCTCAGGCTACCAAACACAGGCATGCAAGATGGATCAACAATATATTTTCTGTTTCAGCATTTTTTTCCCTTTTACTACATCTATTGTAACTTTTGGATCTTATGCTTACTATCTGTGTTTTGTTATGCTCTTTATTTGTGGGTTTTATAATTTCAACATAAATATAGAAAGTGGAATTAACAAAAGAAGAAAATCAAATGTATATGAAATATGCAGGTATTTGTTAATGGGTATGTTTAATAGCTAACTTATTATTTAATAATACCTATTGTGACATTGAGTATTAAATATTTTTATTAATTATGTAATGAATTTTGTTCAACATGTACGTTCTAGGACTAAAATTTGTTAAATTGTGTTAAATACTAACTCAGGTTACCATGAAATTAAGAAATCAGTTTTAATTGTCAAAATCACATGAAAATAAAATGGAAAAAAATGTTAAAAGAACAAAAGTGAAGGAATTATACCCTCAGATTTCAAGATTACATACAACATTATATGAATCAAGACCTCTAGAACTAATACAGCAAAAAAAGTGTTCAAAATCATGGAGAACAGAATTCGTGAAAACAGATCCATTGTGTATCTTTACCTAATTATTACTTGATTTATTATTTATAAGATGCACCAGGGAAAATACTGTCTTTAATTAAATAGGATTAAACAAATTGGATATCCTTAGGGAAAATAATGAATCTCGATGTCTGCCTTATAATACATAAAATATTTGTTTCAAGTATGCAAATAAAAATTCACAACTTCTTAGAAGAAAACATAGGAGGATATTTTTCTGATATTTTTAAAAAGAGACTAGAAAACTTAGATAATAAAATAAATAATTGATGACATGAATATTATTAAAATAGGGTTAAGAATATCTGCTCATGCAAGCCACCATTAAACCTAAGGACAATAAGAGAAAACACTTGGAATAAACATACTGCCCTCATCCATTTGGTTTACTATAACAAATTAACATAAGCTAGATGATTTATGTAGCAGTGGAAGTTCATTCTGCATATTTTAAATTTGTAGGAACTTGAACTTCAAGATCGAGAGCCAGCACAGTTGATATCTAGCAAATCCTGACTATTCTGTTTCACAGTCCTCTCTCTGTGTTACAGGGGATGAAGTGACAGAAGAAGACTCCAGCATTTTTTTTGGAAGGGCACTAAATCCATCCACAACGGCTTTATCCTTATGATCTTATTACCTTCCAAAAGCACCAATACACTCATCGTGATAGTTACAACTTCAGGTGTAAATTGTAGAGGGTAAATACTCAGGCCATAGCACAAATTAAACATTAAAAAAACCTAAAGATCAGTGGAAACATAGGTAAACTCCTTTAATAAGCCATCAAAGAAAAATACTGTAATAATCTATAAGCAGTTAATAACTAAGAAGTTTACAGATTATTGTGAAAGGATGACTTGAATTTCTATTTAGTAGAAATAAACACAGATTCACATTCTGGATAGAAATAATAACTCTCCATTTATCTATCTATCTATCTATCTATCTATCTATCTATCTATACACACATACATATATATATTTGACAAAGGTGTGGAAGAACTAAAAAATGCTTATACATTGGTAGTATGGATATAATTTGGTACAGTCAACATGGATAATTTTTAATTATTTCTTAAAGGTGAGAATATGCCTAGCCTATGATTAAAAAATGCTATAATTAGTAGTAAAAGCCATGAAACATGCACAAAAACTTACGGTGTTTACAATACCACCAAACTGGAAACATCCTAAATTTCCATCAGATATATGCAATGATATACAATACTATAGTTAATTAAAATGTACAGACAATAAAATCAATGAATCACAGAAACAAAATATTAAAAGAAAAAAAGAAAGAAAAAAGAAAGTAAGAAAGAAAAAGAAAGAAAGAAAGAACTCATGGCATTGAAAACTGTAATTATGGGTATTTCTCAAGATGAGTGATTTCTTGTAGCTTTCCTGGAGGTAGCTAGCATTGTTCTTTCCAAATTTTGGATTCTTGCTACTCTGGGGTATGTGTTCACCGTGTAAACTGCATCAATCTTTGTAGTCTGGATTCACTTTTGTAGATTTATTTCTCCTGACCACTTCAGCATGCTACCATAGAGAAAAACACCATCATTCCTTACTCATATTTCCATAATTTCCAGAAGTTCATTTCCCTGCTGTTGATACCTTTAGTATTACATGATTCCCATAAACAGAGAGGTCATATAAAGCAAATCTTTCCAATATATGTTCTCTGCCTGGTTGTGTATGCAGATTGTAGGTCTACAATCTGCCTCCTTCAACCAAATGTTCATGCTTTCCTACACCTAACAAAATATTATCCATGATCTGACCCATAATATTTGTGACTTACTCTCAATGAGATATTTCTGCTTGCTGAAGTATGGATGGACCAATTTCTAATTAGTCAGCTCTTCTTAATCTCATCTTCTTACAAAAGCCATCTCTGACCTCATTTTGGCTTCCTAATATTTATGAAATTCTTCATATTTTGTTGAGTACACTTTTCATTTCTATTGTGATAGAAAAACAAATTGTACCTGAAACTTTGTGTGTGCATTAACTAATAAAACTAAAAATTGTTAGAGAACAGCTTTTCGCTGAAATTTGTGGGTCACCTCTATCTAAAGGGAATTATTTTAATGATACAATAAATTTGAAATTTATCATTACTGCTGGAAACCGCACACCCTCACAAATATCCTACATAATCACACTGTTTGAAAGAAATTTAATGCTATGTATTTATTCATAGTATCTCCATCCCAGTTCAGCAGGTCTTCTGTGGGGTTTCTTTTACCTGGAAGATTAAGATTAAGATCTATTTGTAGCATCTTATTTCTGCAGATAATTTATATTTAAAGCCTAATATAACTACTATTCTTAAATCAAGCTATGTGAGGAATTTAAAAATGGAAATCTGAAGAAAATGTTTTATTTAAAAAATGATAACCAAGTATACTAGCAACCTTAACAATTTCAGAATTGCGACTTCAAAAATCAAATAATATTGCTATATGCTCTCAGACACTAGGTAGCTTTAGTTAATTTTCCATATTAATAAGAATCGGAAGTATCCACCTGGCAAGTGTGAGGTCATGAGTTTGATCCCTCGTACAAAACAAACAAATAAACAAACAAAAAAACCCATTCTGTCAGTAGTATCACTATGTAGTATTTTATTTTATTTTATTTTATTTTATTTTATTTTATTTTATTTTACTGGTGTTTATTATCCCTTTGCACACATCTTTCTCCTATAGTTTTGCATTATATTATAAGGCTCCTCTAGGTTTTTATATTAATGCATACTAACATATTATGTTTGATATATCTTGTCCTTATTTTACTGTCTTTATTTTACTAGCATGTCCCAAGTGTGTATTCTAGATTTTTAAGTAAAGCTTGTTTAAGTTGCACAAAATAACTTTGCAAACATTAATTTGTTAAGTGATGGCCAAATTTCTTTTGAAATCAATTATTTGCTTTTCAAATGTTTTGACTTACATTAAGTCACCTGCTTAACTAACCATATCATATATATTAACACAATATTTCATCTTTTCACATTTGTACTCATTTGTTTTAACTAAACTATTATAGTGCCATTAATCAAGGAAGTTTCATTAAATCCATTGACCCCAACAATACAGCAATATAAGGGCTGTTAATACATAAATACTTTTCCTCATAATTGAATAAAATTAGAATTAAAGTCCTAAGCCAGTGGCTACATACCAACGATAAATTAAAATCAAATACGCAGTTTCTACAGAAGTGCTTTATATATTTGTCAAACGTCTAGTAAAATTAAAAGAAGCAAATAACTTGACAATGCTATCACTACATAAAGAAAAATGGGTTCAATGGGAGTGATGAACAAAGTCAGTTTTCTCCTGACATAATCAGAAATATTATTGAAACTCAGAGTTTTGTTGTCATACTGTTGCAGGCAGATAAGTTAGTTAGAAATATTATAGGCAGTCACACATTGCTAGATTCTCAAAGGGGCCAGTAGAGAAACCGAGGTACACTGCCACTGTGGGAGAGGCATCTCCCTGCTATGAGCCAGGCCTCAAGACAAAAGATCAAACAAATGCATCCATGTCATAATGACTGATACTCTAAATATGTCTCTGTCTCCCTTGAAAGCCAGGAGTCACCATCCCAACCCCCTAAGGAAAGAGTCACTGTTACCTAAGAATATCTGCTTCCACATTTGTCCTTAGTTTAGTTTTATCTCTACTATTAATCTTATTGGCTAACTAGTGTTCTATCCCAACTTAAACTCATCTGCCTTGTGAGTTCAGAGTTTTCCTCACCTTAAACCCATCTCACCCCTTGATATGAATTAGTGAAGCATATAGAATTCCAAATAGCCATAACCAAAATAAAACTACTTCTAGACATATACTAATCACCATCCCAAAAATCCAACATAAGAACAGAATATTAAAATATGTTAGAGAGAAAAGACAGATCACCTATAGAGGAAAACTTATCAGAATCACAGCAGATTCTCAACACAAACAATGAAGTGAAGAAGACCACGGAGCAAAATATTTCAGATCCTAAAGGAAAAAGACTTTCAAACTAGATGGATGCACCCTGCAAAACTGTCCTTCAAATGGATGGACAAACAACATTCCATGACAAAGAACATCTGAAGAACTTCATGATCACCAAACCAACCCTGAAAAGAATACTGAAAGACAATATAGATACACATAGGGAAAAAAAATCACTAAGCAAGGCAGACAATTAAACAGAATGTAGAGGTAAAGATGCAACAGCAGAAAAATAACATGTCAACAATCAACCAATATATAATACTTATAACCATTAATGTAAATGGTCTCAATTCACCAATTGAAATAAACAGACTTGCAGAATGGATCAAGATACAATATCCAACCATATGCAAAAGGAAAGTCATAGACTGAAATCCAAAAAGAAACTCATAGACTGAAAGGCAAAGGATGCAAAAAAATTCTTCATGCAACAGGACCACCCAAAAAAGCAGGGGTAGCTATTCTGTTTGCAGACAATGTGAATTTCAAATCAAGAATGATTCAAAGACATAAAGAAGGTCACTACATGCTGTTTAGGGAAAACTTCAAGAGGAAGAAATAACAATCTTAAATATATATGCACCAAATTCCAGAGCACCCAGCTATACAAAGCAAGTATTAAAAGAAATGAAAAATCAAGTAAGAAATAACACAACCATAACAGGAGAACTTCACACACCATTGACACCAAGAGACAGATCAACCAGACAGAAAATCAGCAAGAAATAACAGAAATGTGTTATACCTGTGAACAAATGGACTTGATAGACATATACAGAGTGTTCCATCCAACAATATCAGAATATACATTCTTCTCAGCAGTACATGGGACATTCTCTAAAATAGACCAGGTACTAGCCCACAGAACATATTTAAGTAAATCCAAAAGAGTTGAAATTATCTCATACATGTTATCATTCACAGCACCATAAAATAGAAATTAATGATGAAAGAAAGTGCAAAAACCTCCAACACATGGAAATTGAATAAAACACTCAAGCAATCAGTGGACCACAGACAAAATTAAAGAAGAAATTAAACAATACATGCAAGCAAATGAAAATACAGGCACAACTTACCAGATTCTGTGGGATGCAATGAAAGTGGACCTCAGAGGAAAATTTATTGCACTAAGATCCCTAATCAGGAAAACAGAACAAAAACAAATAAATAAACTGATACTACACCTCAAACATCTCAAAAAAGAAGAGCAAGTCAAGCCCAAAGCCAAAAGAAAGGAGGAAATTATAAAAACCAGAGGATAAATTAATGCAATAGAGACTAAGAAAACAATCAAAGAATCAGTGAATCAAAGAATTGTTTCTTTGAAAGATAAATAAAATTGATAAGACCCTAGCCAACCTTATTAAAAGGAAAGAAAATCTCAAATTCATGCAGTAAGTAATAAAAAAGTTGAAATCACTATACACTCTGGAAATACAGAACATCATTAACACCTATTTCAAAAAACCCTACTCTCATAGGTTTGATAACACAGAAGAAATGGAGAGATTCTTAGCAACATATGAATTATCCTAACTGGGACAAGAAGGTGTAAAACTGCTGGAAAACCCAATTTCTATTAATGAAATTGAAAAGGTAATTAAGTGGTTACCAACAAAGAACCCAGGCCTAGACGGGTTCACTGCAAAATTCTAAAAGAAGTACAAAGAAGATATAATACCGACACCCCTTAAACTTTTCAATGAAATTGAAAGGGAAGCTGATCCTGCCCATGGATCAATCCATGGGGTGTACCTGGAGGGGGAATGGGGATTAAATAAACACATGGGGGAGACAGAGAGAGAGACTGAGGCAAGTCGAGAGAATCCAATCAAGCCCCGTTTATTCCAGAAGTGATCACATCTTTTATAGGTCAAGGGCGGGCTGGTGGGACCATAAGAGGCTGCAGGGATGAATACAACAGGGTCATCATCACGTCCAGGTATGTGACGTAAGCAGGAGAGGATTATGGTTAATGTAGGCAGAAGCATTGTGTTCATAGGAGAGAGAGAGAGGCAGGGAGACAGCAATGGGGCTGTCGCATGGCTCCCTACATCTCTTCCCTTTCTATATTATTTAATCAGGAGTATGGTAGGCCCTGCCGGACAGCATCTGTCTTAAGTCAAGGACCTCATTACATGAACCCAACCAGGTCTTACCCGTCATGGGCTTGCAGGACAGCAGTTGGTCCTGTGCCTGTCTTAGGCGGCCAATGGAGTTAACATGCATGTCCTAGTTGCCCGTCTCTGACTGCCTGTCCATTGCCCCAGAGCGGTTAGGCCGCATTGTCATATGGGCCATTCATGGGAATTCCTTCCCGGGAGGTCTGTTGACCTGCCATCTCCAGCTGATGATAGTGTACCTGAATGGGCTTTGCCATAAACGCATCTATCCAGTTATTAATGAGCGTCATAATCCTCTGAAAAATCCCCTACAGAAAGCAGAAGCAATAGGGCAGCTAGGAGACCCAAAAGGCGCTAGGTAAGGGAAAAGACCCCCACACACACACATTGAGGAAAAGGGGTTGGCAGCCATTTGTTGTTGTTCCTGTTGAAGTCATTCTTCTATTTCTTAGAGCTTGCCTCGCATAACACCGGACACAGTCTATTTGGCTGGTTTATGTTGCTCCAGACTGAGAAGAGCCTCCTCCACAGTCACAGGGGGTTGTATGCATGGCTGTCAGCAGTTGTAGTCTGTTTGGCAGGGGTCTAAATCCACCATGGGTGTGGTACGGCTCAAGGAGAAGGCTGAGTAGGCAGCAAAGGGCTCCGAGGAGTTGTGTCACCTGTAAGAGAACACAGGGGGTTGTGCCTCAGGAAATGACATTTTTCCTGGGCGCCGCATGGGGTCTTTGAAGAACTGTTTTTTTGTTTATTTATTTATTTATTTATTTATTTATTTATTTATTTATTTTTTATTTTACAAGGTGCTCAGGTAGCCATCTAGCCTCTCTGTCTTGTTGAGAGTAAACACAAACTGAACCACATCCCCATATGAGAACGGGTCAGGGCCAAGCCATGAATTAGTCAGGGGGTCTCTCCATAGTACAGAAGCAAATTGCTTTTTTGTTTCAGAATGCCAAAAACACATGGCTGCTGACTGTCCAGAAACATCCACATTTAAAAATTAAGGATAAATAAGGCATGAGATAGAATATTTTTAGGTGTCTGCCTTGTGAAGTACCATTCCCCCTTTTTTATTTTATCAAAAGTGAGTTTTAGGGAGAGATGTTCCCTTTTAACTATGCCTTGACTTTGAGGGTTATAAGGTATGCCTTTTATATGATCAATATTAAGATGTTGACAGAAACTAGCAAAGGCAGAACTAGCATAGCCTGGTAAGAGGTATATAAAGAAACCACTAAAGATATTTATAGTTCCATGAACATATTTAAGATTGCCAAACTCAGGAATGTGGGTGACATCCATTTGCCATAATGCACTGGGGATAAATCCTCTAGGATTAACCCCAAAGTGTGGAATTGGGAGGTGCATGACACAAGAAAGGCATTTTTTTATTATCTGTCTGGCTTGTTTTCTAATGATCTTAATATAGAATTACAGAAAAATAAATGGTAAGAAATCAACAGATAATAAGTTACACATTGTCATCCTAGAAATAGCTGTGCAGGCTACAAAACCAAAGTATGTAAAGTGACATTCAAACAGTGACACTGCCAACAGCTCCGCCCAATGATCCAACAAAAACCCAATAACATGTTTATTAGTCCCACACACTTGCCTTCCATCTCCAAGAGGGCAAGATCAAACATATCAAAACAGAACAAAACCATTTTAACAAAAAGATTTAAAGAAATACAGATTTCAAAGCAAGTCCACTGGAGATCTTCATTGTTCATCTAATTGTCTCTACTTTCCTCCAAATAGTTGTGCCCATCTTTACGCACATTAAATACACACTGCATATTATAGAAGTAATCAAATATTACAGGATGATGAAGGCTCCTCAGGTTTTCAAGATCTGAGATTGGGGAAGACAACAATAACTACCATAGTGTCTCTCATTCTCCTTTCAGCGCTGTCCCCATCCTTACATATGCTGAAATTAAACTTAAGAGACTAGACCAATATCACTCCAATCAGTTAAATGGGTCAAAGTAATTGACATTGGAATCTCTATCTCTGGAGTCTTTTTGTAAAATGACCAGTCTCTCTACAGGTAAAACAGATTTGTTTATGCTTTTGAGATAAGAACTGTCTAACTGTAAACCCTTGCAAGCCAGCAGCCATAGCAAGGCCTTGATGACAAGCAGTTTCAATGTCAATGGTACCAGGGATTGAACTCACAGCCTTTTGTCGGGCAGGCAACTGTGCCACTGAGTTAAATCTCCAGCCCTGGAGACTGAACTCACAACTGTGCTTTGCTTAGTCACTGAGCTAAATCTCTAGCCCCTGCTTAATGTTCCTGAGGAACTCATATTGCCCTTAAATTGCTTTTGGCCTCTCTGTTGGCATAGGCATCCTCCACTATTAACATATTAAGGTCCCACCCATTGCCAGCTTGTGTATTGTGCCTGGTGATCTCTTTGCAATTTTTTGTATATTCTGATTTTTACAAAAGATTATCCCCACCCGATAAAGTCACTCGGGCCAATCTTTGTCAATCTGTAGGTGTGAGCCAATGAATTTAAAACAGCAAGAATGAAAGCAGCTGTAGGGCTATATTGGGCGACTGCTGTTTTAAAGCTGCCACTGTGAATGGCGTATGAGTCCTAATGACTTGTGGAGCTAGCGGTGTGGCGCCTGCACCATCTTGCAGCTGTGCAGCGCCATCTTGGGGAGGTACATTTTTTTCTGTCACTGGAAACGCAATATTGGGGAGGGACCCATGCTGATGTGGCGGAAGTGAGGCAAGTGCCATTTTAAGAGCGCAACAAGGCCTGCTGGAGGCAGGCACCATCTTAGGAGCACTATAAGGCTGTGTAGCTCAGAGGGCCTTGTGCGACCGTCTCCTCAATCTGAGGATCTGCATGCCTCTGGGCAAGCAGCTGAGAGATTAAATTCCAGTATGCAAAGGTGGTCACCAGAACCTTTTCCAGACTGAAAACCCTGTAATAATCTTTTAAAGCATCCCTTACTCTTTTCCACCTCTTGGTATCTATAGAACCCTCTAGGGGGAATCAAGGGCAAACCTTATGAATAAATTGAAAATACTGCAATAATTCTTTTGTTCTAACCCTTACCCCTCCTGTCTTTAATGCCTTTATAAGGCCTCCCACGAACAATTTGTGTTCACTCAATGCTTGACCCATGTCCAGGAAAGGGAATGGGGTCTCAGTTAACTAACCGTGACTCGGGTGTCACGTCAGGTGTGCATTTGCTTTTGGCCTTAGTCCTTGATTTAGTTTGTTTTTACTTCTCGCCGCAGTCTTTGGTTCAATTTGCTTTCACTTTCAGCTGGCTTTCTCCAATGGCTCCCTCGTTGACTCCTTCATGCCAGGAGCCCCCACGCTGGGCGCCACTTGATCCACCCTGCGGATCAATCCATGGGGTGTACCTGGAGAGGGAACGGGGATTAAATAAACACATGGGGGAGACAGAGAGAGACTGAGGCAAGTTGAGAGAATCTGATCAAGCCCTGTTTATTCCAGAAGTGATCACATCTTTTATAGGCCAAGGGCGGGCTGGTGGGACAGGAAGAGGCTACGGGGATGAATACAACAGGGTCATCGTCACATCCGGGTATGTGATGTAAGCAGGAGAGGATTATGGTTAATTTAGGCAGATGCATTGTGTCCATAGGAGAGAGAGAGGCAGGGAGGCAGCAATGGGGCTGTCACGTGGCTCCCTACAGGAAGCAATCCTTCCTAAGTCATTCCTAGAAGCAAATATTACTCTAGTACCAAAATCCAAGAAAGATGCAAATAAAAAAGAGAACTACAGGCCAGTCTCCCTAATGAACATAGATGCAAAACTTCTCAATAAAATATTGGCAAACAGGATGCAGGAAATTATCAAGACGATTATACACCACGACCAAATGGGACTCATCCCAGGCATGCAGGAATGGACCAACATACATAAATCAATAAATATAATCCACCATCTCAATATAGCCAAAAACAAGCATCACATGATCATTTGAATAGATGCATAAAAAGCTTTTGATAAGGTCCAATGCTCATTCATGATAAGAACCTTACAGAAAATTGGAATAGATACTCTTTACCTCAATATGATAAAGGCCATTTACAACAAACCAACAGCCAGCATCATATTATATGGCCAAAAACTGAAGGTATTTACCTTAAAATTAGGTACAAGACAAGGATGTCCCTTATCACTGCTCCTATTCAACATAGTACTTGAAATACTAGCTAGAGCAATTAGACAAGAGAGAGAAATAAAAGAAGATACAAAAAGAGAAAGTTAAATTATCATTATTTGCAGACAACATGATACTCTACATAGAAGACTCCAAAACTCATTTGCAAGACTCTAAGGTTTAATAAATAAATTCAGCAATGTAGCTGGATACAAAGTCAATACTCCAAAATCAATAGCATTACTATACACTAACAAAAAAATCACTGAGAGAGAAATAAGAGAAGCCACACCCTTCTTACTAGCATCCAAAAAAATGAAATACTTAGGAATTAATCTCACAATAGAAATAAAAGATGTATACAGGGAAATTTATAATACCCTGAAAAAGAAATTGAAGAGGATCTCAGAAAATGCAAAGACATCCCTTGTTCATGTATAGGAAGAAAAAATATTGTGAAAATGTCCATTCTCCCAAAACTGTTATACAGATTCAATACAATCCCAATGAAAATTCCATTGACATATCACATAGATCTAGAGAAATCATTCCTAAAATTTGTCTGAAATCAGAAGAGATCTAAAATAGCAAAGGCAGTTCTAAGCATCAAAGGCAAAGCAGGAGGTATCACAATCCCTGACTTGAAATTACACTAGAAAGATACTTTAATAAAATCAACTT
The DNA here is from genome assembly GCF_034190915.1 of Cavia porcellus. Taxonomy (NCBI): domain Eukaryota; kingdom Metazoa; phylum Chordata; class Mammalia; order Rodentia; family Caviidae; genus Cavia; species Cavia porcellus. The sequence continues at coordinate 69,632,435 of NW_026947499.1, read as the reverse complement.
GGTAGTGGAATAAAAACAGATCTGAAGATCAATGGAATAGACTAGAAGATACAATCACAACAACAAACACACTACCATCTTATCTTTGATAAGGTGTCCGAATATGTTCACTGGAAGAATGACAGTCTCTTTAATAAATGGTGTTGGAAAAACTAGCTCCCCATATGCTGAAAACTAAAACTAGACCCATGCCTATCAACATGTACTAAACTAAAATCTAAATGTATCAAAGATCTGAATATTAATAGAAACACTAAATCTGTTGAAAGACAAATTAGTTAAAAATCTTGAAGATATTGGGGTTGGTAGAGGGTTCATGAACATGAATCAAACTGCATGGGAAATACTTCCCAAAATCAATAGCTGGGATCACGTCTTATTTAAAAGTTTCAGCATGTCAAATGTAATCTCCAGCATAGTGAAAGGAAAACCTACAAACTGGGTAAAGATCATAGTGAACTATCCCTCAAATTAAGTACTACTGACTAAAACATATAAATAAGTTTTAAAAAATCAGACCCCCCAAATTCAAAGGCCCAATCCAAAAATGGGCATCTGAGATAAATGTAGAGTTTACACAGTTCTCGGACGAATAAATACAAATGGCAAGTAAATACATGAAACAATGTTCATCATCATGTGTCATTAGAGAAATGCAAATTAAAACCACATTGGGATTCTATCTCACTCCAGAAAGAATGGCCAGGATCAAGAAAACTACCAACAACAAATGGTGGAGAGGCTGTGGAGAAAAAAGGAACTCTCCTTCAATGTTGGGAGTGTTGACTGGTGCAACCACTGAGGAGGTCAGTCTGGAGATTACCCAAAATTTGGGATTGCAAGTCCCATTTGACCCAGCTATTCCACTTCAGGCATATTCCCAGAAGAACTAAAAACATCATACCACAGTGATATTATGTGCACCCACGTTAATAGCAGCACAATTTGAAATAGCCAGATCTTGGAAACAACCTAAGTTCCCATCAAATGATGCATGGATAAAAAAATATGTTGTTTTTATACAACGGAGTACTAGTCAGTTATAAAGAATGATCACACTGAGATATTTATAAATAAATAGATGCAACTTGAGACCATACTCATAAGCACAATAAATCAAACTCACATGTATTAATACCATTTAGTCTCCTTAGTGTAAGAAATGGTAAGAGTACATAAGATTTTATGGCAATCATGATTCCCCATTACATTGCTTTGAAGGCTTATAATGTTTTCATTCATTAGTTGGAATAGCTTTATTCTGTTTGGTTTGATTTTATTACATTTGATGGTATGAACAGCTATTTTGAAGAAAACAAGACATTATGACAGCCATTGCCGATTTAATATCATCTTGCTTTCAAGTCCTACCATGCATTTTTCTTCTGTTTCCATTGGTTCTATCATGTTGTATCTTATTGGATTTTAATATGTGAGATAGTATAAACAAAATGTTTATGAGCAATAAAGATATAATATAGTAGAGATAATATAGTAGCCATTGTTAATTTTTGTTTTTTTGGTTCTGAACACCCTGTAATGCTTTCATTCTCTTGAGTGATTTTATACTATTTTGTTATGTTTGATACTATTACATGTGAAGGTATGATCAACTATTTCAAAGAAAGAGATATTATGGTAGCTACTGTTAATATCCGGTTGTCTTGTGGTGAGGTACTGTGTAGCTTACATTGTTCAGTTCCAATCAGCTTTGTTCTGTCCTCTTTTGTCTTAATCTCTATAAAATAAAAAAAGAGAAGGTAGTCATAAAAAATAATATACTGGATTAATTTAAACAATTGTTGAACATGAAAGATGCTAAAAGAAACTCAAATCATCCAGAAAATGGAATTATATTATTAGTATTATTATTATTGTTTGCTATTATTTAAATTTCTTCTATAGCTTGAGTTTTTGTTTAAGGTATGTTCTGAAAGCTTCAAAACATATTGCTAACAGTATAGGAATCATATATTGCCGAATTCTCAGTTGACTTTAAAGAAATAATGACTACTGATTGCAAACACTAAACTTACTTTCTATAATGGAAAATTATATTTTGTAAAATAAATGAAGAACATTTTTTGTCTACTCATATTCTGACATATTAATAAAATAATGCCATAACCAGAAGTCCACCCACCAGTTAGCAAGACAATATATATCTTGACAAAGTAATACAACTTCATATACTTTTCTAAATTTCTAGATACCAGTAATTGTAAAATGAATTAATTTTTTGTATTCGTTAAATAAATTAACTGAGAACGATCACTTAAATAGTTATATTTAAGTTCTTAAAGGTACAGTTTGCATTACATTGCACTGTCCAAATTTTGTCTTTATTGTATTTCTTTTTGTATTGTATCAAAACCTCTTCTCTGCTCTCAACCAAAAATGAAATTGGACTCAAATGGCTATATTTTCTGAAGTGCCTTCTTTAATTTTCTATACTTCATTTATAAAATTAAGGGTTAATTTTGAAGAATAATATTTATGTGGACTTCTTCAGCTTTAAAATGTATTTGAAATAAGGAACTATGAAATAGCTATATACGAACCTTACGTACTGTGTGAATTCTTTCATGTTTAAAGTATGTTCTCTTTACTCAGAACAGAATGTCAAGATATGCAATAGTTTATGAGTTGTGAAATAGTTGAAATATTATCTAATTTTAATTTTAATTGTAAATCAATATGTATTTATGTGAAGTGTACATATATGTATACATATTTATAAAATATATAGAGGTTTTTTATGATGCATTTTAATGAAAGCAAACTTTCACTCTGAATGCTCTCTTAGAAGCAAACACTTGTCAAAAAATTTGTTCATACTAGTTTAATAAAGAAAATACGTTTTCAAAGATCTTTCATGAGTGACATACTTTCCTAAGAGTCTTTGTATCTTACATTAAACATTCTATCATCTTTATTAAACTGATCTTCCCTTACATACAAATAGGGAATAATTTCTCTGCAAATAATAAGACCCAGTAGTTTATCTATGCTTTCTTCAGAGTACATGAACATTAATATAGTTTTAATATATACAAAAGTTCTAGAGATGTGAGATGCCCACGACAACACAGAAGCAGCATCAAAGCAGAACCACGCTGGATGGATAATAACTGTAGATCTATCTTGCTTGCCAGGAGCTTCAAAATCCAATTTAAGATAGAAATGCAATAAGAGTTCCAGCCAGACATGCTTCCTTCTTCCTTTTCTTTGTTCATGAGATTTCGCTTTCCATATTTTGTTATATTTTTCAGTCTCTCTGTTTTAATATTTTTTATAGTACAACATGTCTCAAATATAAAACTGTTAAAATATAAACTTTTCAATAACTTTTTGGTAGGTTTTTTAAAGAATATTATTTTATTTCCCAACAAAAAAATCTTCAGTTTCCTTTACTAAATTATGTGCAGGCAGGATTTTGATCAGCTTAACTCTTTGCCTTGAATCAGAGAGCAATATCAATGCTTGTGCATAACCTAAGAGAACAACCAAACCATTAGTATTCCAAATGATCAGTGATAAAATTAACCTATACCACAATACAGGTAGAAATATGTAGCATCGCCCCTGCCATTGCAACAAAAAAGGAGCTTGAATGGTTTCAAATATACGTGTATTTTTCAAATGCATGTCTTCACAGAGCTGCCTTCACAGAGCAAGTAATGAGGCTGAAATCTAAGATAAGATAATGCGTTTAGGGAGAAAGGAATCATGAAGATACCAACAGATTCTGGAAGAATAACCTTGGCTATAATACCCGATCAGCTAGTGAAAATTTAGTGTACCCTGGAGAATTCTGTACCATCTTACAGATTATTTCTCCAGAGAGCTGGCCAATGGAAGGAGTAAGACAGTGCCTGAGTAACTCTGCAGGTGTTGTCTCCACATAGAGACATTTGTTTCTTCAGATATTCATGCCAAAGCTACCCTATCAAGAACTAGAGAAATAAGGCCAGTGTTGGGGAACAGTCTCCAGATTCATTCCCTTGGCCATGTGGAGACTTACGCCCCCAGTCAATAGGAACTCTGTTCCAGGCAGCATCACCAGTGGCTGATTGCAACGGTCTTCAGCCACAAATCTAGTTGAGGAGCAGACAACCTACGGCAGATAGGCTGGGATTTTTCTCTTTGCTACCCAGTTACTCATGGGCTGTAGACTCAGTGGAACTCAGCATTGAGGTAGCGGGGAAATTGGGACTGCTCAACCAGTATTCCTCTCTTATGACATTTATTTATCTGATGTCACCCTAGAACCTCAAGGGTAGGTGTGAGGTCTTCCTGGAGGTGATTAGCCTGTGGGAACTTACAGCTGACTTGCTGTTTTGCGGGGTGGAAGGGTTTGATCCAACACAGTTGCACACTGGGGACATGACTTAGGAGAAATGTTCTGTTTTCCTGCCTCTGCGCTTCTTGCTTCCTTGTCACCATTCCATGAGCAGCTCCCTTCTGCTATTCTCCTGTGCAGCGCCAGCCTTCGGGCCAGGTGACTGTGACTGAAACTTGAGTCAAAATGGATCTCCCCTTACACTGTGTCAGTTATAGTGTCTAAGCAATGGGAATATAGCAAGACATTCCTCAACTCCAGAGAGTAAAAGATGGTGTGTTTATGTGGGGGTCGGAAAGGTAGGTAAGTACCAAGTCACTGCTGGCCTATCCAGCACTGGAAAGAGTTAGAATCCTCTAGTTTTTAAGTAAACTCCAGGAACTGTGGATAGCTGTTTGGGTCTAACCTAGCCCCAAGTGGAGGACTTAAACGTGGTTTGCAGCACTACACCAGTCATTATGAATAGCATACTAACCACAAATATGTAATAAACCTAGGTTTGAGGCAAACTTTTGTGCTGAATGAAGTAACAACAGTGATCACAGATTCAAAGAAAGTAGACAAATCATCTGAAAGTAATGGATGGACAGATACAAATAAGGGCAGATTACCAAGACTGGATACTACACTTCTTCACTATGTAGGCAGCGTCACAGGCAAATAAATATTCAGAATTGTCAGTGAACAATGATCCTAAAATAAAAGTCAAAATAACATGCTAAAAACAGATCAGAGGGTGAATAATATAGGGAAAATCTCTGATGGAGAATTCAAAAATGTATTATAAGAAAATTTAAGTTTCCACAAAATGCAAGAACGGCTTTGGAAGATGAAATATTTAGGTTGCATGAATCAGGAAATATTTAGAATGTGAGAGTGATATAAAGTTCATTCAAAGTAGTGATAACAGATAATATCCCAAAATTATAGATGGTTACAAATATTCACTTACAGGAGGTTCAAAGGTCAGCAGTCAAATTGTACCCAATCTGTAATCTCCGAGACATCTTACAATCGACTTGTCAGACATTAAAAGTGAAGAGTGCATTCTCAAAACAATAAAAGAAAGAAAGAACCAAGACTAAGAATATTCTAGGGGGCTGGGGATTTAGCTCAGCAGCATAAGCACCTGCCTTACAAGCAGGCAGTCATGAGTTCGATCCCCGGTACCGAATAAAAAAAGGAAAAAGACAAAAAAAAAGAGAGAATATTCTAATTCATATAACAGCAAATTTCTCCAGAGAAATCATACAGATCACAAAGAATTCATGATGATATATTTAGTATTGAAGAAAGCAACTAATTAAATAAACAAATATGCAAAACTTACCAGCTGAGAATTCTGCACCCAATGAAACAAAACTTGAGATATGAAGGGAATATTTAGCTGTTCAGAAAAAAACATAAGTTGAGAGAATTTATCACCACCAGACCTGCTCTTCAAAAATGCTAAAGAAAATTCATAAAAATTCAAAAATGCTAAATAAAATTCATAAAGAAAATTCATGAAAACGAAAGGAAACGCTAATGCCTAAGAAGGAAATTTTGAAAAGTATAAAATTCACTGGTAAGGCAAAGCATATTAACAGATGCAGAATGTTTTATCATTGTAAATATGCTTCATAAATTACTTTTATCAGTAAAATGAAGAACTAAACCACTTTAAACTATAATACTGACAACATATTATGAAAGGCATAATGAAAAGACACAGAAAATCTATTATTTAAAAATATGTGTAGTTACAGAGGGTTGATTACTTTTTATTAATAGTATATTTTTTACTGTTTCTTTTTGGTTCCTTTTCCTACCTTTATGATTAATATTTAGATGCTTCCATTTTAAAATAGTTCATTATAATTAAAAGATATTTTTTCTGTAACCTTATGATAACCAAAAGGAAAACTGTATAACATGTAAATCAAAAAGAATATGTAAAAAATCAAAACACACTAGAAAGAGTAAAAAACCAGAGGGGAGTAAATAAAAGGGAAAAGAAAGGACCTCAAAAACACAGGACAATATGTAACAAAACAGCTGTCATAATGAACTTACGTTTATCACTAATTTTCTTAAATGTGAATTCATTGATCTTCTAATTTTAACATATTAAACAATAGAGTGGATTTAAAGAAAAACCAAAATTCAGGTGTATGCTGATTACATGGAGCTAATTATAATTCTAAACACAGAGGGAAAGTTCAGACAAAGCAGGAGTAGCCACACTGATGTCAGACTAGACTAAAGGAGAAGCAGGCAGAAGAGACAATGAAGGTCAACTATAACCATACAGGGGTCAACTCAAGATGAAGAAGCATGATTCTAAACAAACTTGCATCAAAAAAACAGTCAAACACATGGAGCAAACTTCAGTAGATCTAATAGGAGAGATAGCTCCCAATATATTAATGGAAAGTAAATTTCACAGAAAGTCATAATAGAAACATTAAATTTAAATGCCTCTATTTGACAAAATGATCATAAAGGTAACTATACAACATTCTGTAGAGCAACTACAGAATATGTATTTATTTCTACCACATATAGAAAATTCTCAGGTGGATCATATGATAGAGTGTACAACAGGAGTCCACATCTACAAAAAGTGAAATTACAGAAATACAAATGTGAAAATACTAGCTAACAAAAAAAAATAAAATAAACAACTTTGAAATCTGCACAGGTTCCTAAAACTTGAGCAGCTTACTTCTGGACAAAAAGAAGAATGAATCTAGTAAAAAAAAATCAGGAAAAAAATGTATAGGCTGTTTGAAGCAAATGAAAATAAAAATAGCATACTGAAACCTAGTAATGTGTAGTAACAATAAAAGATAAGCTTATGTTAAGAAATTCCTGTATGCAAAAAGCATATATAAAAAAATCTATCAGTGTACCTCAAGATACTAGAGAAACAAAGACACACCAAATTCAAAACTAGTAAGAGGAAATAAAAAATATCCCAATAGACATAAATGAAATATAGACTAAAAAACTACAAAAGATAGGAGAAAAGTATAAGTTAACTGAATCATAGGCTAAGGAATTGAGAAAGACAACTCCAATAAAACCAAAGAATAAAAAGGAGAAATTACAACTAACACCACAAATACAAAGGATCATAGAGATTATCACGAACTGTACACCTGAGAATTTGATAATGTAGATGAAAACACAAATTCCTGGATTAACAAACCTTATCAGATTTGAATCATCAATGAACATAAAACTGAGGCATATTGGCAGTGAATATTGAGGTCAACAATGAAAACTCTATATTGTAAAGGACTAGATAGCTTTAGCACTAGATTGGATAAAATATGCAAGGAAGAACTGCCAGTATTGCTTAAATTATGTTAGAAATTTAAAATCTGCATTTTCTTCCATATTCATACAAAAACGATATCCAAATCAAAAATGTATCACTACAAGAAAAAAGTCTACAGACCAACATGCTTAATTAACAAATATGCAAAAATTTCATTACTAGCAAATTGAACAAAACAGCAATTCAGAAAGATTATTTAACATGATCAAATGGAATCACTCCATGGCTGTAAAAATGTTTCATGATAATGAGGATGAGCCAGGTACAAAATATGTAAGATGTCCTTCAAGAGCATGCCTCAAATGATTTTGTTCACCAACTAGGGCTCTCTGCCTAAAGTTTCTCTGACCTTGCACTATTGCCAACAGCAAAAAGACCAATGCTTCAATGCACACAGATTTGGGAGACATTCAACATCCAAAGAATAACCTGCTAAAGAATACTTACTTTGGAAAGAAAATTGGAGTAATTTGTGTTGGATAAACTAGATATTTGCAAGTAGAAGAATGAAATTCCTATATCTGACTTTATAGAAAATTTTTAAACATCAGCTTAAGAGCCAGTATTATGAAACTATTAGAAGAAAAGAAGATAAACTACTCAGGATATTAAAATGTGTAAGGATTTGACCGCCAAAGTCATAAAAAAGGCAATAATAGATAAATGGTGTTATACCAAAACTAAAATACTCAGTAAAAAAAATGCTCAGTAAAAAAAAAAAAGTGATTAACAGAGTAAAGGAATAACCAATGTAATTGAAAATATGTTATTTTAACACAACATGTAGCAAAGGATAAACATCCAAAATATACAATATGATGAACTGAAATAACTTGATATTAAGGGATGCAATTACTCAGTAAAAGTAGATTTAAAGCTAGAGATACATTTCTCAAAAGAAAGCATGCATATGACTAATAGGTATTTAAAATGTTCAATATCCCTAGTCATTTAGGAAATGCAAAAGATACCATACTAAGATATCATGCTGATCCAATAAAAATGAATAATACCACAAAGACTAAAATAAAAAGTGCTGTTGAGGATGTGAACAAAGGAGTAGTCTTGGACACTATGTGGAAAAATAAAATATTAAAACCATTATATAAAACAACAAGAATTCTCTTTCAAAGTTAAAAAAACAAAATAAATGTGACCAGTTATCCCATTATTGAATACATATATAAAATCAGTACTGTCAGTATATTGAATAAACCTTTATACTTTCATAATTATAGCAGGATATTAAGTTCCTCCATTACAATCGTGTTAGTACTTACTTGATTTTGCATGTTTATTAGCATTTGCTTTATTTGGTTGGGTTCACCAGTATTTGCTGCATATTTATGATTATTACCCCTTATTCTGATAGTTTTCTCTTAACAAGTATATAGTACCCTTCTTTGTCTTTTTTGATCAGTCCTGGTTTGAAGTTCATATTACCTGTAAGTAGGATAGTTACCTTTGCATTTTTTTCCTGTGTTCCTGTGGCATGAAGTATTATATTGGCATAGTTTGACTTTCTATCTATGAATTCCTTTTGGGTTAAATATATTTCTTGTATGCAGCTTAATTTTCAGTCTTGCTTCTTAATCCATGCTGCCAGTTAGTTTCTTTTGATTAGCGAATTAAGTCCATTTTCATTGATGGTTATAGTTGATAAATATTGACTTATACTTCTTATACTATTTTCCTATTGTTTTCACCTGTTTTTTTTCTCCTTTGTTCAATTGCTTGTTCTGCCTGGTGCTTTCTATCTATTGGTGTTGTTGATATTGTGGTCTTCCTTATTTACTTACAAAATATCCTCCAGAGCATTTTGGAGAGCTTTTTTAATGGTCATGAATTTCTTCTGTTGTTTTTGTCATGGAGACATTATTTCTCCACTGATTTTGAAATAGAGTTTTGTGGATTCTATCAGTTGAGGTTGGCTGCTGTTTTCTTCATTCCTTGAAATGCCTCAATCCAACCAACAAAATTCGCCAAAAGACTTTGAGTTTAGTCAGCAGCATCAGTTGCTTCGCTGGCTGCAATATTATGACTCAAAAAAATATCATTCAAGTATACCAAACACAAGCAACCTGAGAGAGAATTTATAAAAAGAACATCTTTCACAATAGCATCATTAAAAAGAAACATTTAGGAATCTGTCCAACAAATGAAGTAAAAGATGTATACACTGATAAGTAAAGTACTCTAAAAAGAGGGATCAAAAAAGACATTAGAAACTGGAAAGATATTCCTTGTTGTTGGGTAGGAAGTACAACCATATAGAAAATGGCCATACTCAAAAAATTCTTAAAACTGTGTTGTACAATCTGACAAGCAACTTCACAAAACTAGAGAAAACTTTCCTAAAATTCATTTGGAACCAGGAGAGACCTACAATAGCAAAAGAAATCCTAGGCTATAAAGCCAAGGTAAGAGGCATCACAATCCTTGACTAGAAATTATACTACAGATCTGCTGTAACAAAAAAACATCATAGTGCTGGCCAAAACAAACAAACAAACAAACAAAAACCACAACCAAGCCTGATATTAGCGGAAATTAGTAGATGCAGAAACAATGCCAGGCACACTCACTCCTCTTATCTTTGGCAAAGGCCCAGACACATTCACTGCAAGGAAGATAGCCTAATTAATAAGTGGTGCTGCTCACTTCCTACATGTCAAAGACTAAAACTAGACCCAGGAGTCACACCATGTATTAAACCAACATTGATATGGATCAAATATCTAAAAGGTAAAGAGTACTATTAAACCTGCTATAAGAGAAAATAGGTAAAATTCTTAAACTCATAGATACAAGCAAAGATTTCATGAACAAAATTCCAATTGCATGTGAAATACTAGGAAGACAGAACAACTGTGATCTTATTTTATTAAAAAGTTTTTATACCGCAAAAAAATTACAAACAGAGAAAAAACAACCCATAGAGTGGGAAAGAATTTAGTCACTTGTTACACAGGTGTGAGGAAAAGGAAACTCTTCTCCACTGTTGGAGATTCTTCAAAAAACTAGGGCTAGAAGTTCCATTTGACCTAGCTACTCCCCTTCATCGTATCTCCCCAGAAGAACTAAAAACATACCACAGCAATATATGCACACTCATGTCAATAACAGCACAATATGTAACAGCTAAATCTTGGAAACCACCTAAATGTTCATCAACTGAAGACTGTATAAAGAAAGATGTTTTTAAAAAAAGAGTACTACTCAACCACAAAAAAGGATAAACTTGAGACATTTCTAGGAAAATGAATGCACCTTGATACCATGCTTTTAAGTGAAATTAATCAGAAATAAATGCATAAATATTGTTTCTATGGTGTGAGAAATCAAAAGTGTAAAGGCCAAAGTGTTTAATAGGTATTGTGAAATAGAAATTTTTCAACCAAAAAAAAAAAAAAAAAAAAAAAAAAAAAAAGGAAAGAAGAATGGAAGAGAGAAGAAAAAGAAAATGTATTAAAAATAAGGATATAAGCTGGGCGTGGTGGCTCACGCCTGTAATCCCAGCACTCAGGAGGCTGAGGTGGGAGAATCATTGTGAGTTCGAGACCAGCCTGCGCTACAAAGTGAGCTCAAGGCCAGCCTGAAGTGCATAGTGAGACCCCGTCTCAAAAAAGATTAAAAAAAAAAAGATATAAAAGAAACAAAGCTTTGTAAATAGGGAGGGAAAGAAAGGTTGAAGATAGAGGAAAGGACTGGGACAAAAGAGAATCAAGATTTATCATGTGCAAGTTTCCTATGAGAATATGATTATTGTATACATTTAAATTCTAACAATCAACTTAGGAAAAAACCCTATTATTTGAAGTAACATGGGTGGAAATGGAGATCTTTATTCTAAGTATATTAATCAGGTATGAAAAATAGCTGTACTGCGTCATCTCTCTCATATATGGAATCTTAAATATTTGACTTAAGAGAGGTTGTGATTAGAACCCATTTACCAAGGTCTGGAGAGAATAGCTGGCACAGAGATTGGACCAATTTGATTATGAAGGTATAAATCACAGTTTTCAGAAAAGAGTTCTGATGTACTGTTGCATATTGGGGTGATTACAGATAATAATTAATTGCGTATATATGTTTAAAAACTGCAAGAAATACTCCTGACTTTTTACAACCAAAATAAATAATTTTGTTGAGTAGATAAATGTTTATCATGATTTGAACAGTAGTCAATAGACCACAAAGGTCTTATAAAGATATGTGATGTGTAAAAAAAATTGCTCAAAGCTTATGTAATATGAAAACCTACTATTCTAGAATCTATCTGGTGGAAGATTGCTCCAACTGTAATGAGTCCTTGGACTTTTAGGTTTTCTTCACTGTGAAGGTTAAAAATTATACCATAGCTAGGAAACTAACTGGAGAGACACTAAAATGAATTATGGAAAAATGAATGAAACACTAATGTTATCTGTTAAAGATATTGCCCCTCACATCACTTAACTGCCACTAGTTGGCCAGGCAATGAACTTTATCAGAATATAGCTTGTCTTAGATAAGAGATAGGGGGCAGTGTTGAGTCCACATATGTACTCTATTTTTACCATAATTATTATATTATTAATGAACCTATTTGCAAACACTGAACAACTAAGAACTGATATTGCCTGGTAAAGTCACTTTGTGTACCTTGTTATTAAGAAACACTTATGTGAAGAGTGCCCTTTAGAGATTATTGATATGGAATTAAATTGTGTACATTTTGTTCTTCCATATATATATATATATATATATATATATATATATTCATATATGTGAATATGTGACATTATCTTTAGTCATCTTGTCTCGAGTCTTGATGATTAGCTAATTTAGTATTATATATAGGTATTATTAATTTCAACCATATTTCTCAAAACAATCTGCTAATGTTCAAATGCATGTTCATTAAAATATGTAAAAAACATATTAAGGGTGGAGACATTCAGTGACTGAAGCTGTATATTTATCATTCTACACCAAAATATTGAAACAATCGTACTGGAGCTTTTCTTGCTCCTTTTCTGGCATAAGGTGTCATTTAAGGTCTTAAGTGTATGAAGCATCAAATATGAAAGTACAATCAAAGTAGAAAGTACAGTCAAAGTAGGTAGTATGGATCCTAGACCAAATAATTATCTAATATACTTATCCTTTCTCTATGTATGTAAGTGAAACCATGTTTATAAAATTTTCATCCTACAGTGGATTATTGTTTCACCTCCTACTTTGTAAATCAAACAATACACATGTTTAAATGTCCATTCCTAATTATTTATCATTTTATATGCTTGGTGAGAATCTTAGTTTAGAGGAATAATATAGCAAGACCTACTTTTGAACAAACATTAATTCTATTACAGGAATCATTAAGGTTACGTGGTACTTTCCTGTTAGAGGTTTGCCAGAAAATTCCTTGAGATTTCTTATGAATTACAGATTGCATAGGAGCACCAAATTGTGCGAGGTCCTATGATTGGTTAGCAGGAAAGCGGGTGCTTACTGCTTCAGTAATCAGCTCAGTCCCCTTTTTGCTTGAGGTACACTTAAAATTGGCAGTTGGCAGTTTTCTACATCACTAGTTCAGTGAGAGTGGTGTTCCAGAACGTGGTACATATTTAGGGTCCTACTAAGGCCACAGTTACTTTCTGGGCTGCAGATTTACTTTTTGAAGATGATATTCTTGAGTGTTACAGATTTTTGAAACACTTCCAGAATCATCCTCAAGTAGGGTAATAAATCTTTACTGCTGAAAGTCCCAGCTGAATACTAAATCTTTTGATTCTCCTTATAGATGAGAAATGAAGGAAAATGTCCTCCCTATCAGTAGCAATATGTCAAATTTCAGACTGTGCTCATCTATTCTAGTAAAGGTAAAATATCTGGAAACAAAGTCACAATTCGAGCTAGTATTTGATTCATAGTACAGTAGCCTACCTTCTCCTCTAGAGAAGATGAGAATTTTTGGAAGGTACTTACCTGTGAATGAATGGATTGGTACTAGAGAAACTCTTCATATACTCTTTAATTTTGAGATTTTGTATTTCTCATTGTTTATGGCCTAATGTTAGGATCTGAAAGGGGTGAGCAGTGTTGGCATTTTCCATGAGTTGGGCTAAATATCAAAGTTTTTACTCCATAGAAAAGTGAATCATTGCAGATGTTTTCTATTCTTTACCGGAGCCTTATTTTTCCCAAAGACGTGCATTCATGTGTGTGTGTGGAGGGGGGGGGGGTAACTATATAAGTCATAAAGACATACAGTTTTCTTACTGGAAGTTCATTTATTTTCCCTCCAAAGACACCTTACTCTGTCATCCAGGATGTCCTTTCTTTCTTTCTTTTCTTTCTTTCTTTCTTTCTTTCTTTCTCTTTCTTTCTTTCTTTCTTTCTTTCTTTCTTTCTTTCTTTCTTTCTTTTTCTTTCTCTTTCTTTCTTTCTTTCCTTTTCTTTCTCTTCTTTCTTTCTTTTCTCTTTCTTTCTTTCATCTTTCTTTCTTCCTTTCGTTCTTTCTTTCTGTACCAGAAATCAAACTGATGACCTAAAATTTTCCAGGCAGGCATTGTGCTACTGAGTGTATTTATTATTCCGATCAACAGTTGTCTTTTGATTCCCATAACAATATTGCTTTCCACCCTACTTCTGTTGTTGAGCATTCACATCTACTCTCTGCTATTCTGAAATTCCACTAAAAGCTGTAGGAACACACTTCAAAAGTATTTTAGAAGATCTTAGATACCTTTACAGAATGATAAATTCTGAGTTATGAAGTGATGCATTATATCAAAAAATGTTACACTTTACAGTGTAGTATTGCACCCAACCTCCTGGCTAAGATACTTAGCAACTTTCCTTGGACATATTCTCCCAGTTGCTACATCTGTTTTCTGCATCTATCCTGATTATTCACTTACATCTTGTTTATGGTTATTTTAAGTTGCAATGACATAATTACATCATTATGAAGGGAAAATGAAGTTAACACTGTTTAAAACCATAAGAATGTGGTCATTTACAGCAATTTTGCCAACTAGTAGTCTAGGAAAAGTGACAGAATACATGGGACATCTTGAGAAGAGCAAGTTTTTCTTCAGGATTACTTGTCCCAGCTGAGAACCTTCCAGTGGTCCTATGAAGTGTGTAGATATAATTTCAGTGAGAATGACTCTGACAGACATATTACATGGACTAATGATAGAGAAGGAATGAGGAACTTGAGTTCTGGAATTGCCATGTTTAAATATACAAGAACAATGATGCTTTGTCTTGTGTGTAGATGTTCCCCAAAGCTTCATGTGGTCCTAGGTGGGGCTTTCATAGCTGGATGTGGAGTGTGTGATACTCGAATTTAGGGTGTGTGATGGTTTGGCATGGTTCGAGGTATGAGTGCTAGCCACTCTACTGGTGGATGTGGGGTGGCCCAGAGAGAACACAAAGAGAAAGAAAGAATATTCTAATGTTACTTGCTGCTTTTGCTGCCTTTTGCCTGCCATGAACTATTACTTCTCTGCGATGCCCCTCTGCCAAGCTGCCTTGGAACCAGCCAACTATGGACTGTGAACCACGATAAACCTTTCCCCCTTCAAATTTGGGTATTGAGTATTTTGTCTCAGCAAGGAAAGAAGTAACTAAAACAAATGAGAATCTGCAAGTTCTCCTAAACTTTTGGAAGTTGACTTCATATTGATTATTCATTAAATAGATTAATTCTGATATAATTTTTAAAAAATATTTGCTTCTAATCCCAATATGCTTTCTAGCCTTATTGTTTTTATTTTCTTTTGTATTATTGATGCAATTTTAAAAATTTCTCCCGTACCCCTCACATGGTCTGAGAAGGTAGGCCTTTCTAGGTATTTGAGTCTAGCATTTGTGATTGGCTAATTGTCTAGAGCTTGGGGTTCATGATGTGAGTGCTACACTCAACCAAGAGCAGGTAACATGCATACAATATAAGAAAGGAAAGGAGAAGTGATTTTACTCTTTTACCCTTTAGCTCCTGCCACTTGTGGCTACCATGAATGGCACCCCTTAGCCATGCCATCCTGCCTTAGAGCTAGCCAAATTATGGACTAAAACCTTCAAAAACTGTAAGCTAAATAAATCTTTCTTTCCCTATTTTGTCTCAGCAATTACAGAAAATTAAGCAAGACATAATTTGGTACCAGTGGAAAGGGGTTGTTTCTGTGACTGTAATTGACCGTGTGGTTCAATAGCCTTTGGGAATGGCTCCTGGGAATAGTTTGTAAAGATTTGGAGATGTTGCCTGAAGGACTAGAGCTGGAACAACTTAGGCTGTTCTGTATATGAGATTCTGGTCAGAGCTCAGAAGACTGTAAAACCAGTTAAGTTCAGGCTGGGGAGGTTTCTGCCAGAAAGCAGAACTACACTGGTTGTTGACCTCCAGCTGATGTGAATTATGGCCTGGCAAAAAGCTCATCTTCATTTTGCTCATGTCCAAAGACATTGCTTGAGACTGAGATTAAGGATGGTGGCTTAATTTATCAGGCAGAAAAATATTCAAGGCAGTCAGATGTTGAGGTGGTGGCATGGCTATTGTTGGGCATTTTCAGCCAGATTTATGTTGCAAATCAAGAACAAAGAGTCCATCAGGATGATTTAAAATGTAAGTTTTACAAGAAAGGAAGTTCCAGTAAAACTGTGGACTATAAAGATAGATTTGACATCTCGATTGCTGAGATAGAACACAGAAATAAAAAGATGACACGAGAGCATCATGGAAAGCAGAGGGTCCACATGATTTGTAACCTCAAACTTCAAAAGTGAAAGACTGGTTTGAGGAGAAAGCCACACAACAATATGTTCCAGCCAAGGCCACAGGAGATTCCAAAATGGTGGTGGCATAGGAAATCTGTTCCTCACAATCAGATTCTGAGTGCTCAGTGATCCAGGCTCTCAACCCCTAAGCCAAGACAAAGGTATGCCTGGCTAGTGCTCCATCTGTCAGTGAAACTTGGTATCTCCACGTGGCAGTGGTTGCAGGTACATGCACAGTGCCAGAGTTCTGAAATTAAGGCTGCTTTCACCCCAATTTCAGAAGACCTGAGAGGCCAGGTAGTGTGCCAATGAGAGGGCAGTGTGTGAAGCTGTGAGTGTGAAGCCAAAGGGTTAGTGGAAACCCCAGAAGTTTGGAAAACATCTAGGAATGTGGATCAACGAAGGAAAGTTACAAGGACTAAGCAAAGCAGGCCTAAGAGAGAAGGCATGGGAGCTACAACTACCATAAGTGCCA
The DNA here is from genome assembly GCF_034190915.1 of Cavia porcellus. Taxonomy (NCBI): domain Eukaryota; kingdom Metazoa; phylum Chordata; class Mammalia; order Rodentia; family Caviidae; genus Cavia; species Cavia porcellus. The sequence goes on along the minus strand of NW_026947499.1, from coordinate 69,615,518 downwards.
TCGGGGTGCATTCATTCAAGCTTTTTGGAACTCACAACCAGATTGCTTCAGACAGTGAGCAGGGAACTCCAGGACTTCATGTTTTATCTGCTGGATTTTGGAATTTCTTTGGTTCCCTTCTTTTGTATCCCTCTGTTTGCACCCTTTGGAATGGTATTATTTACCTTGTCCCTTTGAATGCTGGAAGCATTTAACTTTGTTTTCATTTAACAGGGGTTACAGCAGAGTTTGCCTTAGATCTTGGTGAAGACTTGGAACTTGAACTTTTTAACAATGCTGAAACTGTTAAGACTTTGACAACTCTTGGAAATGGATTAAATTTCTTTTGCATAATGGATATACATGAGCATTTGGGAGCCAGGGCTGGAATGTTGTGTTTTGTTTAATATCCCTCCAAAGCCTCGTGTAGTCATGGAAGGTGGGCTGTTCTTGGGTTGCTGAGTCTAGCATTTGTGATTGGTTCATGCCTGGCATTTGGATCGGTGCTACAGCAACCCAGGGATGGGTAATCTGCATGCAATATAAGGGAGTGAAGGAAGCATGCTTTTTCCATTTTGGCCTTTAGTTCTTATCACCTGTGGACACCATTACTGACTGTCCCTTAGCCACACCACGCAGCCTTAGAGCCACCCAAATATAGACTGAAATCTCCAAAAACTATAAGTTAAATAAATATTTCCTTCCCTCATTTTGGACATCAGTCATTTTGTCTCAGCAATGAGAGAAATTAAGTCAATTATAGTGATTTTTTATCACCCAATTTACATTACATTTATCTCTAAATTTATATTTTGCAATACTATCTTCAACATATTTTCATTTGATTCATTTTTATAGCTTATACGTTAATTTAAAGATAAAATAAAAATCCAAATTTCATGATGATGTTTAAAGTTTTTGTCCTTTCAATCTTTTACATTCATTTTTTAAGTTCAGTATCATCCTATTTCATTTTTATTGATGTATGTGAAACTTCATACAATAAACATGATATTCATGTTGTTGTCACCACTAAGTAATAAACACAGCCGTCAATCCCAAATATTTCTTCTATTGCTATCAGTTTTAATGGTATTCTTGGTTTGTTTCATAGTCAGAATATTTAACATGAATTCCATTCCAGAATGTTTAACATGCATTCTATTTGTGCTACCTTCTGCTTTTTCATTGATTACAATTAATCTTACTCTTTGCATTGTACAGCAGCTAATGGGTAACACGTCCCTTTGCTTTTTGGTTGTTTGTTTTGTTTTGTAACATGTTTGAGACAGAACCTTGCTTTGTAGTTTAGACTGGCCTTGAACTCACTATGTATCCCAGCCTGACCTTGAACTCATTGTGATCCTCCTGCTTTACCTCCTGAATGGTGGGATTACAGGTGTGCACCACCACAATTTGTGTGGCCCTGCTATCTGTAAGAATGCATTCATTTGATATCACTAACAGAAAACCTGTCTTCTAGATGTGATGTTCTGTGTTCATTTTGGTTACTTCTGTTGTGTATACTTTTCATTTCCTGATATCGGCCTGAATATGTTTTCTGGAATGAGTTCTTTTGTGATTTAGGCATTTGTGATTTCAATGACTTTATAATTTATTGGGGTTTTTTAGAGGTAAGGTCTTGCTATATAGTGCAGAGTGGCATTCAACTCACTTCTGAAATGCAAACTCACAGTGGTCTTCCATCCTCAGCCTCCCTAGTGCTAGGTTTACAAGCATGAACTACCATGGCTGGCTTATCATGACTTTCCAACTTACCTCTGTGTGTTTTTTTTTTTTTTAAATCTATAGCCACTGTCAAGTCACTAAACATTTGTTTCATTATAGTCATCATCTCTTTGGATATCTATGTAATTATTTCTGTTTGGTTTTCTCTAGGTATTTATTGATTTATTATTTTCAGTACTACCATTTCAGAAATTTCTGCTGTATGGCTTCTAATTTCTTCTAACCTCACTGACCTCTGGACATGTTATGGCTAAATTGGACATTTTGGATTGGACTTTATTTTGCTGCTTTCATATTTTTTTGTTTTTGTTTGTTTGTAAATTGCTTATATCAGGTAGTTTTATTACTAGCATGGAGACCTCTTTAGGTAATGACTACTCTGCAGAAACATTTTCTAGGTATATCTGCCCTTGCACCTTTCAGTCTGTCCCAGGATCCTAACTCTTCATTAATGATGAACATTGTGGCCTGTTTGGCCTATTACTTAGTGCTTTGATCCTGGGCTGTACTTTTGTTTACAGTCCATAGGATATATGGAACAACATACCAGGAAGATCAATTGATCACGACAGCTCTATTGTCTGGGCTAAAGTAGTAAACTCTAATAAAAGTAGCAATTTCAGCTACTAAACACATTAGTTGCTGAATCCACTGAAAAGTGTAATCCCTCCATAGTCCAATTACCTTCCAAATCCATGTGAATGCAGGGGCAGACTTTAGATCTAAACCAAAACATTCCAAAAGGTTTCTAACTACCTTGTTTGAAAAATGCATTTAGTGCATCTATATAAGTTGCCAAAATTTTACCTGTTCTGATATTGCTGAAAAATTAAAGTCCGAATTTTCCTCTGAGATTCAAGACAAACTTTTTTCTTTGAGTCCTGTTAAAAATGTAAAAATAAAGTTAAACACATCAAACAAATATTGGCAGTGAATAAATGTCTCCATTTCAAAAGACAGAAACGTGGGGAATAGAAAGAAATTAGACTAAAATGAGACTGACACATAGGAGAACAAATATTAAATCCTGTAGCTTCCTTTCCAGCATTCAAGGGCAATAGTGACAAGATTTGTGTTCCAAAAGTCTTCGGCTGCAGCATTTCTTTACACTTCTTGATGTGATCCATATTCTATGCATCTTCAACTTACTGCATTTTCAAATTAACTGTCATAACTTCAACCACTGTACTTGCAGGAACATACAACCTGGCCTCCCAGGCACCTGTAATCTGGTTGGAAGTCTCTATGATCCTATAAGTCATGCTTTCAACAACTCCATGAAAGCAGAATCATTTTGATGATACCAAAATATGTAACCAGTTCAAGTAATAGGTATACCTCCTTGCATCATGGCTGCAAAGGCCTCTGAGCGCCTGAATGGCTGAGCCCTGTCAAGTAGTCCCAGAAAACAATGCTCTAAACTGTTCTTTTCACATATGGAGACTAGAGAAACTCTTCTAAGTGAAAGCTTTATAGTTTCATACTTTCAAGCCTTCCATGAGAAAAATTTTGATGATTTCTGAAATGGTCTCGTTATCTTTTCTATTGTTTTGACACAAAGCAATTTTTTTTTTGCTCATGTTTTAAACAACCAAGAAATTCTCTAATATAGCTTTCTAGAGCCTTCCTTTCTGATCAACATAAGAATTTTTAGATTATTCTGTGCGGCGTTTGCTTTAGATTCTCGCTATGAATCTGGCTAAAGTTGTTAGCAGTAACTATGCCACAATCAGAGGGTTGGTTTACCTTGAAGTTTTCTTCTACAGATAAATTAATGCACCTTTTTCAACTCAGTCTTCCATAATGTCTCAAGACATAGACAAAAAGAAGACAAACTTTCTGCAAGAGTATAACACGCATAATTTCTAGTACAAGGCCAGTGGAGTCTTTATTTCCCAGTGAAACTTCTTAACCTTGACCTTTACTGCTTGCATTTCTATTAGCATTCTAGTATTCTGGTCTTTAACAGAATCTCTCATCAGGTTAAGCTTATAACACCCTATGGTTTCTCTGGCTGGCTCAAATAAAGAACTCAAAGGCTTACAGTGTACACAGTCAGACACAGTCACAACAAAGGTTCATTGGTGATTCCAAAAATGTATCTTAATTATTTTCCTATCTCTGTGACAAAAATATCCCAATGTACACAATTTTAAGGAAGTAAAATTTATTTTGGCTCACAATTTCAGCATGTTTGTCTGTCTGCAATGCAAAAGGATGGCAGGTAGGTATGGAGGAAGGAAAATGAGGGCAGCTCATGGTGGTCAGAAAGCAGAGAGGGAAAAAAGAGGAGATCTAGGAAGAATAGGCCATGCAGGGTCACTCCCCATTAACTCATATCCAAGCCAAGGATAATTCCTAATAGCACACTGAAGTACTGAATTGATTAGCAGGTGAATTTATCACTGAATATAATGCACCTATGAGGCAAGTATCCTCCATACATACATGAGTTTGGGTGAACATTTTAGATATAAAACATAACACACATTTTCTTTATCCATTTTTCTATTAATGGTAATTAACATTGCTTTCATCTTAGCTAATATGAATGAAGCTATAATTATAATGAACATGAAAGAGAAAACACTATTCAAGTGCTCAATTTTAATTCCCTTGGATGTATACTCAGAAATAGAATCATAAGATCATATGGTAATTCTATTTATGACTTTTGAGAAACACCTATATTATTTTCCATAAGTAACTGTGTTCTTCATATTGCATTTTAAGCACTATTTTTATATTTATATTCTTTTTGTACATAGTAAAATACTTCAATTTCTTTAATGTTAATATTCATTACTATTTAAAACATTTTTTAAAGTTCACTACATAATTAATGTTAATCTTTCGATTTAATTAATCTATCTCCCTAGTATTTACATTATACCTTGTCAAAATAAGGTATCATTTGCTACATATAAAAATATACTTATAGCAGAGCACATTATATAATCAATGATATTCATTATTATATGTATCACATCACTTTAAGAATACGTTTTAGTAACCAAAAGTAATGACCAATACAGAATCAAACATGTGCCTATTCTCCTCCAAATTAACAGTAAATAATCTGCTAAATTGTTAGTAACTTGACTAATCTGTTAAATTGTTTCAGAGATGTTCCTAACATTTAAACAATCAGCAGCCTATTACAATAAAGTGTTTAACAAAATTTGTAAACTATAATTCTTACAAACAAAATTAAACTATAAATTAATATTTTTATATTTTCATTTTATTATTTAAGTTTTTTCTATTGTCAATTTTTATGAGTGCTTTTTGAAAGTGATATTTTTACAATAAAATCTAAAGGAAAAGCGCTAATGTAATCATTGAAGTAATTTAAGAAGAACACATTTAAATTTGTAAATGTGAAATCTACGTAGTTCACAAGTGGGTGGATGAGTTATGGAGAAAAATGTGTGTTTATTACAAGCCAATAAGAGGATTAATACAACAATTTAGCACATTTATAAAAAACAAAGTGCATAAGTAAAGTTCAACCTAAATATGTCTAAGTATGAAAAAATTAAATTTTAAATAATACTATGCAAATTAGCTTGAAGCAGTCTTTTCCTTCACAAAGGATATAAATGCTAAGCCTATAATGTTAAACAGAAATTCACTATGGTGTGTGTGCCTTTAAACTATGAAAACATGCGGATGATTTTCATAATAAATCATTTTTCATGGAGAAGGAAACACTATGGGACTCTTGTGGCATTTCATAACTCTTCAGTGTAAGGGTGTTTTTCCTTCTGATGTGAGATAAAGCCCATGTAGAAGAACCGCGGATATGTGGAATGAGTCATACATGCTACAGTAGGCCGTAGGGAAATTGATTTTTCAGCTCCCCAAAATATACTGAAACCTTAACATAATTATTTGGGAAAGATTGCTTTATAAGCAATTATGATGGTATCACTGGTGTGCAAAATTTAACCCCTGTCAGATTGGTGACAAAAACATAGCTGAAGTAGATCATAAATTTAATTCTAAAATTGCAATACATTAAGAAAGAAAGAACTGAAGGAAAGAGAGAGAAGTTTGTTTTTCCTCATAGTATTGGAAGTTTTCATCAGTGTTAGTAGTCTGGTCCATGCTCAAGCAAAACCACTACCTCACAAAGACATGAAAGTCTTAGCATTTCCCTATTATATTAATATATTTCTAATTTTATAAAAGCATTGTGGTATTGGTTGTCAAATTTGGGGGACTGATTTTGAATGTTTTAAGAAATGGAGACAATATTTCTGTTCTTTCCAATAAAAATGTTTAGTTTCTCTATCGTACTTTATTGAAAAGACTGTCATTTATTCACCAAAATACTTTGAAGACTTAAAAATCATGTAATCATGTTATTTTTATGCTGTATTTTATTCTCATCACCATTTTAATACTTTTGTCTCATCTATTATGCTTTTACAATAAATCTAAAGATCTGAAAGTATAAACATTTTTTAAGATTATGTTAACTACTTTAAAGCCTTTATAATTTATAGAGCATTTTAGGTGCATTTTATCAATTAAGTATTTTTTGAAATCTTTGTCAGGATTATAGTAAACATATAAAATTTGACAGGAACTGAAATATTAAAATTTCTTTTTTAGTTCATATACGTAATATATTTCTTTATTTATCTGGACCCTATTTCTTTTGTTTCACATTGTCTGTAACTTTTTCTCTCTCTAGATTCCTCCTTTTGAAATCTGGCCTTGCATCTGATGTTACTTCACTGATTTGACTTGCTTCTTCTCTTGCCTTCGTTGACTTTCACCCTACACTACTCCCCTACTGCTGCTGTAACCCGCCAAAATCATAGTGATTTAACGGAGCACAACTTTATAACCTTACATTTCTGGAAATCAGAAATCCCAAGTTAGTTTCTCTGTTTCACCCTGGTATTTGCATTTCTCATCATGAATCATTCTCATCTATTTTTATAACTTGATTTTCTGATATAATGAATCAAAGGGGTAAAGAGTTAAAAATATGATTATTAATGTGCATGAATTTTTCAGGGCTCTCATGCAATTTTATAAATAGTATAAAATCGAAAGGCTACATGGAAGCATTCGCATCTCACTCAGTAGTTTCCTGTGAATGACAAACTGTAAGTGAAAGAATATAAGATTAAATTCTGAGGTGAGAAGCACACATTAGAAAAGAAAATAAGTATTTCTGTTCAGTTGTTTTTTCTACTTTATGACAACAGACTTGTTTTTAGTAGCTGAATATTTCATATTTCATTTTCATTTTCTTTTTGGTAAATTAACCACTAATTCCAGCAATAATTTCATATTCACTTCTCATTCCCTTTTGCAGCTTTGTTTGCTTCATTCCACACGTTGTATGTGTATGTGTGAGTAAGGGCCAGTTCTCTTTGTGGCAGGTAGAAAACTGTATAACCTTTAAAGCATATATATTTAATCACATCAGAGGTTAATTAAGGAGGTGATTCTTTATAACGTCATTGTGCCATAAATTTTATGAGAAGGCTGTGATCCCCCACCATCCTGAGGGAGTAAGTGTCCTCAGGAGAGAGATCGCTCATTTTATTTCACTTGACTAGGGTTGAATTTTATGCTCCAATGCCTTGTAAATTATGGTTTACTAATTGACTCTTGGCAGCCTTTAAACTAGGTGTTCCAGGGTGCTTTCCAGAAATCTCATTGTTCACTCTATATTTAAATCTGAAATAAGCCAAAATTTTATACTTTGTGAATTCAGCCCTTACGGTTTTCCAAATGACTTGTGATTCCTCATCTAGTTATGCATTTTGCAACCAATAATGATCACAGAGAAGAGAAGAAATGCGGTCTAAGTTAGGCCAGAGTTGGTAAGAAAAAGGATAATAAGAAGAAAACACTTTAATGTCAACTGTTTCTTGTACTTATCACATTTGCCCTTAATATAAAAGTATTGCAGAAAGTATAAATAATATTATGTTTTATTTTACAACTCTCAAGTTTCAGTGCCTAGGTAAAATCAGATATAAATAAAATAAAATAAAATAAGATATATGAAGCCATTCTTTCACAGCATTTCATTCAGAATAGTTTGTCAGTTTCATTAAGATTAGACTAACAATACAATGCAATTTCATGCCATCAGATTAAATGCCAAATTCTTCGTACATTTTCTGACATAGTGAATAATATTTATGGAAATTTGCAATAAATTACTATCTTAATGATGTCCTAATATCATAACCAACTGGTCAGTAAACTTAACCAAGTGAATGATAAAATTTCTGTTTGCAAAACGCTTATGTGATTGAATGGTAAGAATGGTGCATTGGCTTCTTTGCAAGAAGCTTGAAAATAGTTCCTTGTTGATTTTCATAGGAACTAAGTAACTGATGATTGTACACCACCAAATAACCATTGCGTCAGGATAAATATATTGTTAATATTAAACTAAACATTAGGGGAAATAGTAATTTTTACCTGTTGTTCGTGCTGAAATATCCACATATGACCTTCCTAATATCAATTTAGAAACTGAGAAATTCCAACTAAACAGATATCATTCTCTACATAAATTGAGAGTCTTGGCTGAAGACCTGTGTTTCATCATTCTGTTTACAAAGTATAAAAATAAATTCTGTCAAAGTACCCTTCCTTTTGGTCATAAATTATTAAAAAATTAGGTGGATATTTAGAAGGCAAAGGCAATTATGTAAGATTATACATTAGTACTGTAAAGATTAGTACCTTGCATGTCATAATCATTTTCTCAGTAGAGTTTCAGGTGTTATTTTGTTAATATTGTTAAATATAAATTTTAATACATGTTATTTAAGGAAGTTGCACATGTCTTCAGCAAGCTCATTATTAAATTTGGTTTTTAACAAGAGTTATTTAATAACTTACTTTCCACACCATTACTTGCCATTTGACGGTTGCATTTGCATACTGTGCTAGCATTATTTTCTTCAACCAAATTCTCTCTACAATTTCAATTTAGTTTGCTTTCATACAACTAAATTTTTCTCTGATGAATTAAAATGCAATTTTGAACAGATGCTGCGCAATAGTCTACCATATTTTTCCACTTAATGCCCTTTGTTTAGGAAATTTTTCCAGAATTATTTCTGCATCTATTTGCTAAACCAATACTGAAAATTAAGTACATGGAGCCTAGAGGGAATTCAGTTGTGTCAGAATGCCTTAACACACTATTATTATAATGAGATAATATTATGGAATAATAAATTTATACGCCATAATATTCATTTAAATTTATAAGAATACAGAAGGTGTGTACACACTTGAACCTGGAGGACTATCATAACCAGCATTCTGTACTTGATCATTAATTGGAATCATTGATTCATTAATTAATTTTATTTAAAAGTATGTGTCACGTAAAATGCATTTAATTTTTACTTTGTTTCATTTACCTTATCTACAAAATATTCACATTATGTGACCCAAAAGTCACTTTGCTGGAAATGTGATCCTCAGCATGGTAGTGATGGTACAGTGGAACATGTAGGAGCTCAGCAAAAGACATTGCACCAAGGCATACATGTGCTCAGATGCAGATCCAGGCTGGCATCACAGAGCAGGATCAGCCTCACACAGTGATGAGCTGAGGTCGTCCACAAACTTGCTTTTCACACACACAACATTTCCCCTTCTGCTTTTTCACCAGGCTGTCACACAGCCAGGACACTCTCCCTGGGATAACTGTAACATGTGTTCCAACTCTTCAGTAATTAGAAATGTCAGCCAGATGAGCTTTTTCACTTCACTAGAAGTCTAATCTCACATAGTTAGTTAGAGGGTCACAAAGTATACTACTATACTGAATTATGAAGGAACATTATAATAAATATTATATCCATATTGTATAGTTTGGGACAGTTATGGAATTTTGTTAAGCCCTTTGATTAAAAAAGCAATTTCAATAGTAGATATTTGCATATATAAAGATGACATTCATGTGGAGAATTGGTACATGTCCCATATAAGCATTCAGAAGTATATGTGTTTTTTTCATCATTCCTATAGGACAGATATGATAAATCACTTCTAATTTAATGACCTTTATTCTTAAATTATATTAATTTTGACACTGAAAATCATTTTCCTTCACTATCTGTAACATTTCACATTAAATGTATAAAATGAGCATATGCCAATTTAATATATAGATTTTTATCACCACCATAAATTAATAAAATATCATTTATAATCATAAGAGAAATATTTTATCCTTTTTAGTCATCCACTGGATTTCCATCTCTAGAAGGGATATGCATATTGTAAGAAATTTAAATCTCAATATATATTTATTGTTTAATTAATTGAGCTAATTAAGTCTAATATATTGTTCTGTTTGGCATTAGTAAGGCAGCTGTTAAAAACATGAAGTTACATCGACATCTTAAAAGCCATGCTTTATTATTTTCTCAGTAGAGGCAAAGAAAACAAATATGTTCATTGACGTGACAAGAAAGATTGATTAAATTCATTACAATGAAATTTCTGGTCAGGTTTTCTGGTAGTACTATATTCTAAAATTATTTCTATAAGTGTTGAATTATCAATAATAAATTATCATGTGAAATAAAAATGAATGCATAACAATTTTTAAAAATTAGATGGAGGGTAAAAATATTGCTTATTACTGAACTTTCCAAAGTTATAATCTAATTATATTTAATTAATTAAGAATATTTTAGTTACAAATTGGGTACAATTGGTCTGAAACATTATTAATGTTAGAAGTAATTGTTAATTTTATTTAATATTGATATCTCTCACATCTAAAAGACAGCATTTTTTGTTTCTATAAAAAAAATACATGTTATATAGCCTCTCCCATCCAAGTACTAACCAGGCCTGACCCTGCTTAGCTTCCAAGATCAGATGACATTGGGCACGTTTCAGGGTGGTATGGCCATAGACATGTTATGTAGCTTCTTAAAGCAAATTATTAGGAATCACTTAGCATCTCAATTTATTTATATATTGTATAAATCTTGCAGTCTTTTCAGTCTGAATTACTACAAGAATAATTTTATGTAATGGTTCAGTTTCACATCCATTAATTTATACCTTATTATAATTACTTTATAGTGAAAACTTTAGCCTATTTGATATTTTTTATCACTGGTTATTTAGAAGAAATGATAAAATTTTACCTAAAATATAAAGCATGTCACTGAATCTTTAATAGACAAGCATTGTGAATTGAATAATTTCATCATTTTTTTTTCGTTGTTTTCTCTTTGTATCAGGAATCAAACTCGGTACCACAGACTAACCTGGAAGGCTTCCTGACACTAAGCCATACTTCGCACATTTCATCATGAGTCTTTGGAAAGCAACATCTCTCTTAATAAACTGAAATAAGAAACATGATCATTTATTATTTCTGAGATAGCTTCAATTGACATGGTTAAGGTTAAAGTTAAACTTGTTTCAGCCTTTGCTATGAATTACTGTCATGCTTTCTAAGGAATAATGGTATGAACTTCCATGAATACTGAGTGATGATATATGGACATCCTAGAGCAGTCACAATGATAATATTTAAATGTTTATTATTGCAGTAAAGGAAAATTTACTCCAACTTAAAAATACACAAATTCCTCAAACATTTAAATTTCCAGATGACTGCAAGTTGTAATTAATAAATGATGAATTATGCTATTATATGTGGCTCCATAAGCAAAATTTATTTGATCTAAAGTGCAAAAAACACATTTTAGAAAATCAGTAAAAATTAAACATATATCAGAAAATATTACAAATTTGAAAGAACAAATTTAATTCTTCTTATCCTCAAAGTATGTAATGAACATAAATTCTTAAAGATGTTACTTTCAGAACAATTACCTCAAATGATTAATTTTTGTATAAAAAATAATTGATTCATTACATGTTATAGATGTATGTGTGGGGATTATATATAAGGAATACATATAGACCATCTTGCCTTTAAATATGCATTTATCTGTCTTATTTAGAATAACTTATAAGAAGCCACTTTTTGACAAATACATTCCTCTTTAAAGATTTTAGACACATTATTAAACTGTTTTGGGAATGTGCCAGCATGCATTTTAGAGCTACAATTCTCCTCTATTTTGACAGCACACTCCTCCAAAACCTTTATCTCACTCAATTCAGTGACCTGACCCAGTTCATTCAGGCTCTTGATTCCCTTTTGTGATGCCTAAACGAGCCGTTCTCACTGTGTGCTATGCTATCCTTGATTCTTATTAGATATTTCTGTAAACACGCAGTTCTAATAAAGTCACTGTTCTTTTTCAGGTCCCAGATAATATCGTATCATTGAATTCGGTGTTTCTCTGTAGTACTTGCATGAATTCTAAATATAAATACACATAAACATGTCCCAGGGCTGGGAATTTACCCTGTCTGGAAAACACGAAGTTGAGTTCAATTCCTAATAATAATAATGATAATAATAATAATAAATAAAAATAAAATAAAATTGCCAAACCCATTTTTAGAATCCACATTGATGGTGACATGATTTTTCTTCTTGAAATTTTTCATATAATAAATTGCAATAAAGTATTTTCTAAATATTTAATAATTCTTACATTACTAAAAAATCTCACTCTTATCAACATAAATGAGTGCTTATAATGCATATATATATATATATATATGTATATGAAAAGAGGGAGTAAGAGGGATAAGAATTAAACATCTGTCTTGCTAGCATTTTATTCAGTTTTAGTTATATAGTTATTTTAAGGAAGATGGTTACGATTCAAGGAAATGTGGCTATATTTATCAGCTTTATATATTAAAGTTGTATTTGCCCTAGAAAGAAATTTAGCAGTTTACATTTATTTATTTATTGATACTGGAAAACCAACTAACATCCATTTGCATGTGCTACAGAGCTATATTTCTGACCTGCCTAAAGTTTACATTTTTAACTTTCTCTAGTTTTATATGAAATTATGCAATATCATGACTTCTTGATATTTGAGTATTTTACAGAATTGTTCATCATTATGCTGCTATTAGTGATTTCATTTCCAGTGCTCTATTCTAAGACCCTTTTCTTTAATCTAAAATAGCTTTGTAAGTCCTTTCAATCACTATTGTTTTTAACATTTATATCTGTTTTCCTAGGAGGTAATCATGTACTTTTTATATAATTTGCATAGAATTCAAATTGAATATTATTATTTCACAATTTAAATGTAATTTTTCATATAACATTCTGTAATTATTTTCTTAATGAATTTTTGAGGCAGAATTATATTTTGTCTCATGTCAGAAATTCAGGTCATAGTCATTTTTCTTGTTGGAGTTGACTGAAATAATATTCCAAGTTCAATTACTTTTAGGTTTTTTCAGTATATTTGGAGCATACATAAACTTGTTTTTTCTTTGCAAGTCAATTAGAGACTTTAATTAAGGCAGTAAGCCTATTATATATATATATATATATATATATATATATATATATATCTGTTTTGACTGGTCTCAAATCTTTTCTTAATTTTATTATTTTCAACTTGCATTTTTATCTGGTTTTAGGGGTCTTTGTTATAATTTTGTGGTTACAGTTCTGTTTCATCCTGTATAAGTAAAATGCAAACAAAACTGTCTCTCTTTGAGTATACAGTTTTCAAGATAAATTTGGTTTTTATTAATTTGTAAATTTTAAAGTCCAAGCTAATGGTCCAATAATTTATTAGAATAAGAAGTTGAGCTCTGTTTTTGGACATACAATAGATATATCAGTTGAACCTTATGTAAGACAAACAGACAAAAAGGAAATTAAAAATGTTCTCTAAAATATCAGGCAATAATAAAAAATGTCAAAGATATACACATAAAGCTAAAGGCAAAATATCTTTAATTAAATAAAAAAAACTTCATGGAGAGTTTTTGTAAAATACCAATTAAATGAATAAATAATATTATTATTAGTCTTCCCATATAAAATCTCAGTGTTACAAATATATCAGTTCCCACTGCGCTTCTTTAAAGATTTAATGAAACTCCATTAATAGACTCCTAGATTTCTGAGTGATACTTGAAAATCATTTGAAAACATTGGTATAAAGGCTTAGGGCCAGTTAAAGCTTGGAGATGCACTATAAAAGTAAAACATGAGATGAAATAGAAAAGGAAGGAAGGAAAGGCAGAAAGGAAGGAAAGGAAGGAAGGAAGGAAGGAAGAGAGAAAGAAAGAAAAAAAGAGAAGAAAGGAAGGAAGGAAGAAAGGAAGGGAGAGGAGGGAAGGGAAGGGGAAAAGGAACCCAGATGAAGGATGTGCTTCATTAAATAACTTACTGTTTTTATTTGAATTGGAATATTGTTGGTTCAAGATAGATATTTTGGCAAGTAAGACAAGAAAAACATGGGGTTTTGAAATAGAACAGTATATGCATATATATATATATATATATATATATATATATATATAATTTTCTACAACCTAATATGTATAAGAAAAGAGAGAGAGGAAAGTAGAGATGGAGAAACAGAAAGAAGGAAGAAAAGAAGGCAGAAGGAAGGAAGACTAGAAGGAGGGTGAAGGAGGGAGGAAGGAAGGACAGAAGGAAGCAGGGGAGTACAGGGCAGGGAAAGGAAGAGAAGATAAGAAGGAGGGTGGGTATAAGGGAAGAACAGGGAAGCGAATGCAGGTAGCTTGGACGGAGTCGCCTGAGGACAGAGAGGAGACAAGAACGTGCAGTTTGGCTCACTCTTTTCCCGCTTGGTTCCATTCACTTGACTTCCTTTTTTTTCAGGCTGGGGTTTCAAACCACACCCACCCAGTTCCACTCACCCCTGCCTACTCTGCAGGTACTAGGACCTTCTCTTCCTCAACGTAATTATTTAAAACAGCCTATTGTTTAGTTACACAAAAATAGTCAACTGATAATACTGAAAATATAAGCAAATAACTCAAGTAACATGGTTAGCAGCATTTATAAAGATATTTTATATAATTTTATGCACGTTGGATTCAACTTCTAGTTCTGGTGCTATGGAACAACTACTGTAAAAATAGATAGCAAGAGTGGATGCATTCATCCAGTATTTTAACTCCATCTTATATCAATCATCTCAAATGCCTGAAAGTTTCCTTGCTAGTATCAGGTCCTGACCTAGACCCTGAACGGAGGAGGTTTATGGCAGAGGTTTAAATAAAATAAGACAGATTGTACAGTTTTAGGGCTCCAGGAATTTAAAATCCCTTTAGTTGAGCTCGAAACTCTGAGGGCTAAGACCAAGACTTCTCTGGATCAGCCCACTTTTATTAGGACCAAGCACAAAAGGCAGGGAAACTGAGGACAGTGCAAGAAATAAGCAGGATCTTAGGAGTCATTTCAAAGATGTATCCAAGCAGTAAATTATGCAATTTTGGAGAACTCTTCTACCTCCAGGATAACATTTATGGTAGGAGAGCAATGGCAGGAGTGAGGTTCCTTCAGCTGCAGTCTCTATGTACCTAATTACTGTTGAAGTCAAGTCTCCACAAGTGTGGCCTTCTCTTGCCCTCTGAGGTATCTCTGGTCTCACAGGCCACTACAGGCCTCAGCCAGGGCCAGTGATAAACAGAGATTCAATTGCTACAAATCAGCTCCCATCGCCAGCAAGGAGCCTAGGCCTAGGACAGACTCAAAGAGAAACATAGAAAGTCAATTAGTAAAATTTAAATCCTGCTCAGAGTCAATGCATAGTGGTCTCCAACAGCTAGCACAAAGAGAACACATCTTTTAAAGTACATTATGTATTTTGGCTTGCAGTGATTTGATGGAAAAAAGATTTCTAAAATTACAATATTATTAATTCTCTTCACCTGAGCATCAATTCTATTTGCTTGACATAGGACACTGAAAATACTCTGAAGATATGGGAATGAGAAGAGAGAAGTAATTTTGTAAGAGACAAAATATAGTAATATTGCCACTTCTAAAATGCACTGTAAGATTTCTAATCCATGATCTGTATGATCTCTGTAATCACCTCTCTTTGGGTATTATTGGGACATTTGAGTATAGCATTGTTTCACTTTCTAATCAATTGACTTTAATAGATCAAAAGGAAAATTATTCAGTGTCATCTTAAATTAATCACCTGCTAACTTTAACAGGCAACAGTCAAAGAAAAAATCAGAGAAATTCAATAGAGGGGTAAATCTTTCTCAGAGGGTGGAAGAACCAAACTGCCATTTTGCAGAAAAGATAAGAAGGCATGGAGAGTTATGCCTACTTCTAGAACATAAAGCCTAAGGATTACAACTGCAAGAATCTAAATTATCACAACAACCATAGAATTCAGTGAGAGGCTCTGAGTCTCAAAGCAGACCACAAATTCATTCTAACACCATGGTTTTACAAATCCAAGGAGGTCATCTAATCAGCACCTGAACTCTTAATCATAGAAATTCTAATACACAAAGCAACACAGAGTTGCTTAAATTATTGAAATTGTTCTATTTTGATATACAAAAAGTAATGGACTGCAACATAACACAAATTACTCAAGTAGGCTAAATCTGTACTTCATAGTTCAAATCTCTGTGGCATGCAAAAGACAATAAAATAATACTTGAGAGAATATAGACTTTTTATTATAAATATATTCACACTATTATTATAACAACTTATTTAAAGGAAATCTATGTCAGATATATGTTTAACAGTATCATTTCTAAAGTACTCACAGGTTCATCTATCTCTTTGTCTATCTGTATATTTAACTAGTTGTGTAATTTATTATCAATCAGAGGCACTTTGTTTTACTATCTATATAAGCAAGTGCTTGCACTGAGGAGAAATCTTGATGAAGGTTGTAAGTTCTGCTCTATTGAAGTGAGATAGAAATCAGAAAGCTACAATTTAAGACATAATATAACTCTTAAAAGCTATGCAGTCCCATGAATATTGTAAGATAGATAAATACAAGTAAGTTATGAAGACGATTGAAAATTTAAAAAAAAGGCATTTGAATGTAAAAACATCAAAAAGATTTTCCTAAAGAAGTATTCTACTCATTTTAGAATATTTATGAATTAGTCTACTATTCTCTTACAGAAAAAGTTCATGACTCTTTTCTGATCATTATACATTCCATTTCAAGCAAATTTGCTGCAAAGTAGCATTTCATATGAACAAACACATGGATGAAAGTCATGAAAGAAGCAAAAGGAACATTAGTATTGATAATATCATTAAAACTGCTTATAAAGTGGCATAAAATGTTATATAGACTAAAGGATAATAAATTAGTGACAGGCCTATAAAATAAACTAATTATATTTTAATACATTTTCACTAATTCAGATATTATTATGTTGTATAAATTCACATGAATTGTAACGGAAAAAGTGATATTTTATCAATTCTCATTAACAACAATAATAGTGGTTATAATCATAATAATAATTAAAACTATTCTCTTACCTTCAGAATTTTGAGAAATATTCATGCATCCAGTCTTTTGAAAGATGAGAATACCTTTTAGGTAGGATGGAAAAGAAAAATGATAGAAGAAATATTTTAAAAAATCGTAGAACTCTGAAGCATTATCTGGTTTTGGAGTCCTTATGGTGTTTTTGTCAACAAGAGTGATTCTTGTTGCAGACACATTATCAATAAGCATACATGTAGAAGTAAGATCATCATATTGATGAAATATAGTCAGAAAGGTCATGGGAGAGAAGGAAGGACTGCAGGGAGTACAAGATGTACAGTTGAGTGCCTCAAGTCAGGGAAGTTGGTAGACAGTAAGGGAGAATGTGAGATTTGAGGCAAAAACTCAACATCTCATCAAGTAAGTGCAACGAGGTGACCAAAGGAAAAAGAGAAATAAGCCTATATTGATTGAATATTAAGTTGACATATTGAAATATAAAACTACCAAAGTGGACAAAAGCATGCAAAATTAAATCACATATATAGTGTGAAGTAGAGGATTATGAAGAAATGTTATTAGATCTAGACATGCCCTTTTTAATAGTTATATTGTATGTTCCAAGAGCAGTAATTGCAAAGAAGTTGGTGAAGAAAGCCAAGATGAAATCAGTTCAAAAATACCATTACACAAAAGAAACTAACTAGTACTTTTTGGATTACTACAAAGAGATTAATTGGATGATAATGTTTGCAGGCTACCTGAACAGAAAGGAAAAGGTTTTTTTAGAACTATAGAGGAATAAATAGAATTGAAAAATTGTAAGAAAATGAAAAAAAACCCAATACACATATTTCTAAAGACATATGTCCAATTAAAATTTTAAAGTTCCGTATGACAAAAGTACCTCATGAAAAAGACTTTTATATACCTTATCAGGGAAATTAATAATAGCATTCATAACCTGTCAAAAATTCATTTCAATCAGCAGATTGCACTTTACCAAGACACACATAGAGCTAAGAGACATAATCTAGTAAAACAAATATGTCCATCTTGATAATTAAATGTGCACAGAAATGTTTCAATCACAAATATCCAGAGTACAGACACATACAATCTCATGCATTTATTTCCTCAATGAACAATGAAACTTTCTCTTTACAAAAATGCGTATTTTTCTTTTTTTCCCTAATATGAGACAATGACCCAATCATCAATCTCTAATTCTCACAGCAATGTTAATTCTTCTAACTATCGGAATCATTGGCCCATAGGCTTATTATTATCTTTAAGACTAACTCGTAATTTTAAGTTCAATAACACAGAAACACACAGGCAAACATGCATTCTTAGAGAATAGGCAGGTAGTCTTATTTAGTAAAGATATGTACATAGCTGCTGCCAAGGAATCAGATATACATGGCTCACAGATTACATCTCCCTGTGATCATTTTTAATTCTTGTCATTTCATTGTACTAACATATCATGCTATATCCTTTTTCTGTCCATACAGCATTCAGAAATTAAAGAATATTATCCAAGTTGAGAAAGTCAATCCCCTATTCCTGAAGAACAGATTTTGCTGATTTACTGTAGTTTTCCATTAACTTTGTTATTGTCATTCACAGGAGGAAGGGTTAGCAAATGCAGTCCATATTTTCTTTGTTTTCACAAAATGTCACTATTTACATACTTTGGGACCTATTCTTTTCTAATTCATGTCACAACATTCACTTTGAGAACCTGCTGAGGATGTGAATTCAAATTACATTGTAATTCTGCAGGCACACTATCAAATCTTGAATATAATTTTCAGCTGCCTTATCTCGAGAATAGATAAGTGATGTGAAAATATTGTAGAAAATCTGTGGTTCCCTGATCTTGCCCTTAGCTGAGTTTACAACACTCAGATGTTGATTCTTTCACTGAAAACAATCCACTGAGGTTAGAAACTCTTAACTCAACAAGAGATGTCACACTTTTTATGAATCATGCATGTCACAGATTCTGCCAAAGGCTGCTTTTCCCAGACAAATCATGGGAACGCAGTATTACCCAGAGCTCATTGAAATTGCTGAAGCTTCTGGTAATAATGTGTGATAGAAAACACAAACAAATGAAAACAATCCTCCACACTCGGTAGGAGCTGCACAGTATGTTGTGGTAGCTGTGAGAAGAGCCAGGTGTGTTTGAGTGCTGGCTGAGTGAGTTGCGAAGGAGCCTCTGTGGATGCTGGTGCACCGTGCAGGCTCAGAAGAAGGCTCCACACAAGCACGCTCCTTTTTGTTAATGATCCACCTGAACACCTGAGAAGCACAACTTGCTGCATAAGCAATGCCTCAGTAAAAAAGAAGGAACTTCAAGCAAATGTAATATTCATTAAAAACTAAGTATAAATAAAGCACTTCAATTTATTTACAATTCAAAATATCCTTCAGTTGTTAAATTATTGAAAAGTTTACAGATAGATCATTTTACTATTTTTCTTTTATATTAGTGGTTTCCAGTTTTTTACAATGTACTTCTAAATTTATTGATTATGTTATAGATAAATAAGTAAACCAGACCATAATGTTAACCAATTCTGTTCTCTATAGTTAATAATGTTATATAATAATGCAATGCATTATAGATCTATTAACATTAATATACAAAGTAAATAATAGAAATTATGTTATAAATGTATTGGAAACAATATTCCCTAGGAAAAATAACTTATATATATTTTGTAATTACTCTCATTAATTGCAATTTTTTTATATTTATGAGCTTCAGTGTCAACTCAAAGTAATTTAACCATTTTTGTTATACTATGTGTATGTGTGTTTCAACTTGCATACCATATTGTCAAAGTTATATTTCTAAAAAAGTACTTGTGTTGAGAATTTAAAAATATCAACACAGCAATTAAAAGACAGCTCAATTAAAATATGCTGAAGACCTAAACAGACTTTATTTTAACACAGATAAACTAATGATGCATAAACAAATGGAAAAATGCATGACATTATTAGTCATTAAGAAATTTATAAGAAAATCACAGTGAGATTTGAAAAAAGTTAATAATATCTAGTAATGAAATGATATGTGGAAATCCAAAGTCCCAGACACTGATGGTGGGGGCAGAAAATACTTCCTGAAAGTTCCACAAGCGAGTGAGACTTTGAGTTACTTTGTGGCCCAACAGGTCCATTTTTTATATTTACTTATTCTGTCTTTGGAGAGTCTTCCAAATTCTCTTATATATTTTAACTGAAGGAGCTGCAATTTATCTCCATCTTCATTAAATTCACACATTTCTCTCACTTCCTTTATCATACTGAGAGCACCCTTCTATTGGAACTTCTGCTCTTTGTTGCAAGTGGACTGTTCTCAGATTATTCCTAAAGTTTTTGAATAGCAGATTCTTTGATATTTGCCCATAGGGTAATACCCATACACTTCAATGTTGATTTTCAAAAACAAGTTTCACATGCTTACCTAATAAACACATCTTGAGTTTTCATGTCATTTGGTCAATCTTTGTCATTTTAAACATCAATTCTTTAATATGCAGGTTTAATATGAGGATGAAAGCAAGTTTTCTAATGCCCCATTGTAACTCAAATTGACTCAATCAATTGAAGTTACAAAGTGTATTCAGAGTAATTATGTAATTACTAATGTGCAGTTTGATATACTATCTACCAGCACAGTATTGAAAGAGAAAGGTTGTTTGGGAGTTTCTTTCTTGATGAGAACTTACCTTTTGTACTAAGAAAATGAGTATTTGAAAACTCAGGTAAAATTCATTGTCATTCAAGAAAATGGTTAGGTCAGAAGAAAGTTTGAGAAGAGACCCTCACTCTACTTACTATTTTAGAACTTTTGTACATGCATTTTATAATCTGAATATTTCAAAAGGTATCATACCTCTTACAGAATTTTTAGTGCTGTGTCAGACAGAGAATATTGTAACTTCACTCTTTCCCCCTAAGGGTTCCCAATACTGACATCTAAAATGCTATTTAAGAAGAAAATAAGACAGAAGAGGAAACTCAAAATCTAATGTCAAGTATTAAATCCCGTGCTGAGACTGTAAGTGCATGTATGTTGTAACACAGTATTGCTGATATCCTCCACTCTAGTAGGAGTCGGGATTTTCTTGACTAAGAGAAAAATTGTTCAATTGCCAGTTACCTCATGGAAAAATCAGCTTGCTGCTCACTTTCTGAGAAGCTAAATCGATTTCTTCTTTCTTTCAGACACTAAGATTTCCATTCAGCTTTAAAATTACACAGTCAGACCCCATATTTTTAGTGATAGCACTTCTAGTTCATTATCCTTCCTTTCCGACCTTGTTCATTATAACCAACAGTGTAAATCCTCACCTCTCCCAAACCGCGAGTTTGACCAACACCAGTGACACTGCATCCAAAGTCACAGATACTTAATGTGTTAAAGTCTATTCCCCAACCGGAGAGAACAACATACAAAAGCACTTACTGTGAAATAGTCCACTTTTATTGACTATGAAGAACATAATAATTTTATAGATGAAATATATCTGTTAAACAAACAAACAAAAAAGACCAAAAATACTTACAAAAGGGCCAGGCTTGATGTCATACACCTATAATTTCAGTAGACCAGAGGCTAAGGCAGGAGGATCACTGCGAGTTCAAGATCATCCTGAACTACGAAATGAGATCCTGTCTTATAAACAGAAAATGTCTACAAAGGCCCTGAGTTACAATTGGCTTAGCATTTCCTAACAGGAAACATGCATATTTGAAGGAGGTTAAGTTTAGTGATGAGACTGAATAAATTATGGCAACTGAAGAAATGGTTATATGCTCATACATCCAAAGATCATGCCATGCTTAACATATTTCATATCACTGTGATTAATAGATTTAAGGATTGAAAATTGTTAGGTAGATAAAGAAGGTGGATGAATAATGAAAATATTATCAAAAAATAAAGCATGATAATTCTTACCTTTCTATAACTCAGTAAGTTGAATAATTTTTCTAAAATCAATAGAAAACTTCTGTCCTGCTTGTTAGCTATGTATTTTGAGAAACTCCATTTCTGTGCACTTGTATCTTATTTTGTTGAAAGGGTAATCAAAATTTCAAGAACATTTTAAGTACATTTTATGTTATGCATTTCATTTAAAATTTTAATTTAGTTTACATCTGTATTTTTTTTTATTTTAAGGTCTCTAAGAGTTTTCTTTCTTTAAATTTTATGTGACTATTTGATGGAAAATAATCCTGCTTACATTTCACCAGTCTAATTTTTCTTGCATTTTTCTGAAATGTGGCTTTTAAAAAAATGTAATATTTTACCAGTCTTGTTTACTTGTGATGATCACCAATTTTGTGCACTTTTGCCCGCATGTTTTGCCTTTTATAAATTAAAGCGGCTTTGAAATGAGTTATTCTTGGTTCAGTGAACACATATATACTATTTGAAACTGAAGATGCAATCACAGAGCCAATAAAGCACCAGTGGATGAAGCATAATGCACATTATTTTTCCATGATAATGTTTGGGATAGAAATGCTCATATTCTCTACTTTTCCATTTGATAGAAATAGGTAGAATTGGGGAAACATAAAAATAATTGGAAATGTGCTTTGTTATTGACCTACAGTGAAATTAGTTTAGAAATTCTGTTTAAGAGTTACAAGGCTTAATGTACTTTATAAAATATTTGCAATTAAATGGTTCATACATCAATTGAAATATGTTAATAAAACTTTAAACATTTGCAGTTTGATACAATTAGTTTAATATAATTTAGTTAATCCATATTTTGAAACTACCTCAATCAAACAATTTAAGGAAAATGTTGAAAAAATGGAGACATAATTTTTGAAATATATGAGACATTTATACTTAAATAACATTTAAATGTTAGCTTTCTTGCAAATATTTTAAAGAAAGATAAAAGGAAAAGAAAAAATTTTGAATTCATCTAATCCTATGAACACTGAAATATTATTTTTAAGTGCATATACTAATACATAACTCATTCCATATTATATTAATTTTTTGATGCCATGAATGCATACAAAACAAAAAATCAGATAATATACAAATATTTCAATGAAATTTTAATAAAATGATGATCTTTACTAAAACTGACTTTTCTGTTTGTTTTTGAGCCAAAGATTTGCTATGTAGCTCAGGCTGGTCTTGAACTCACTACTTAGCCAAGGCAGACTTTGAATGTGTAGTGATCTCTTTCCATCCACCAAGTTCTAGGATAATAAACACACACCACCACACATACCGAAACTGAAATTATTCATGAAGTTGATAATTTTATAAGTACCCCAAATAGCCATTTAAATATATTTATCAGCACTTGAAAATTAATTATACTTGTGTGTGAACTAACTTAAAAACACACATGGAAACAAAAATAACTGAAATATTTTCTTAGTGCAAACTTTCCATAAAACAAGCTAGGGAAAAGAGCTAATGTATAAATAATTCTTGTGGAAAGTATCAGATTATTAAATAAAATATTAAAGCAAGATAATGACTCATTTTAAATATCTAGAGAAGACAGTCTTTATAACATTATTATTTCTGTGCATATTTAAATTGTTTAGTTTCTATGAATTTTGACATTTACCTGTGAAACCAACATATTCACAAAGAGTTTTCCAGAAAATTTTCTTCTATGACTTTTTACAAGCCCTTTCACCACCTTTCCTATCACTAATCTGGCTTCCTTTAATGTGGTCTGCATTAATTTTCTTGAATTCCATATTTACACAATTATCTAATATAGTATCTCCCTGGAAGAAAAAAAAAAAAAAAACAAAAACAAACTACCAGAGCTTATCACCTTCCTATCCTAACGCTCACAGAAGTTCTTCTGCGAGCAAAAGGAGCTAAGGTCTGAAGTTCATTCCTCCTCTATTTATAGGTTAAAAACTTTACCAGAGCTGAAATACTGTATCCTAATTATCCTGACACCATTGTGCTCATAGGCTGTCATTGATATGACAGGTCAGTTGAGAAAAACAGAGGTGGCCCAGAGGCTATGGCTGTCTCCTACTCTACAGTAGGACGCCTTTTCTCTAACCCTAGTTCTTTTAACAATAGTGGCACATAATGTTTTAACCAGGAAGAAAGGCAGGATTTGAGCAACTGACTAAATTTCCCTAAATGGACTGATTTCATCAGGAATAGAGATCAGGAAAGTTACAGGGTATGGACGAGAGGGGAAGGCAGGTAGCCTTATGAGAGCAGAAAGTGCAAAACTAGAAGTTAAAGTGAACACCCGAGGACAGTCCTTCTGAGGTGGAAACAAGCTCAGAGACCATTCCCCATTATTAAACTCAATGGGCTCTCCATCAGGATTGAGAGCTAATTAATTGATTATGTAGAACTGAGGGCCAAATCCATGGCCTTGGGTGGTATGGGAGGCAAATATTTTATCACTGAACTACCTCTCCAACACCCTGGAGGGTTTTTTTTGTTTGTTTGTTTTTTGTTTTTAATTTCTGATATCAGGGTGCAAGCAGAGGGACTCCTGCATGCTAGACATGTACTCTATCTTTGAGCTTTGTACCTAAACTTCTTTAATTCTGAGACCTGTGCTTGCTAAATTATCCATGCAAGTTTTCAATTTGTACTTTTTGCCTCAGTTTCCTAAATATGGAAGATTTTTATACTATATTTATTATAATTAAAATCAATTGATCAGCATTTTAAGTTCTTACTACTAGGAATAAACTAGGAAAACTTGAATGCAGTTAAATTTTAGAAAACATATGGTCAGAAGAAAAGAAATGTAGATTGCTTCTCACCTTCCTCTTTGAACTGATTTCTAAAAACATATAATAGTAATTAAGGATTCCTCTGAAGATATACATTATTCAGCTACCAAAGTTTGGATGCAGAAGAAAATATGAAAAAAGTAAGGGGAAGCTTTCTTTAAGTACCAGAAAAAGTTTATTATCTTTATTTTTTAATTGTATATCAGCTCAAAAGTACATCAAATAAATATATATTTGAAAAGAAAATTTCAGTCATGAAAATATAATCAGCAAAACTGTGCAAAATAAATACACTGTGGAATGGGAAGATGTACCAGAAAGAGTGATGGACAGGCTGGCACAGCTATTGTCAAGGCGGAAATTTACATGAAATGAAAATCTACACCAAAGGCCCATGTTCTTTTGCAGTTAAGACTGTTTTCATTGATACAGCTTTTTACAGCTATACCTATACTTGTAAGAGTGCTTTTGAAGTAGTGTATTATGATGCAAAAAATGGTTTTGTTCTTCTGATTTAGTAGATAATTATTGAATGGGTAAAAGTGAAATATGTAATAAAATAGTTGGACATGTCCATTTAGACCTATGCAATAGCTTTAAGTATATGTGCATTGATTTTTTTCCAGCAAATGAATACAATTATATTAATAAATTATAAATATTTAGCTACTTATCCAACATTGCATTTAGGTGGTTTTAATCCAATCATATTTTCATAGATGTCATCTTCCCTGGTACATGACTTCTTTAATAATATAACAATATTTTACATATTAAAAATTCTCTGGAAAAATATTATGAACAAAACTTGTAACTTACGATTTCCACATAAGAAATCGACTTATTTTCCACATAAGAAAAGAAAAATCTTTATAGAAGAGTATAATGATCAACTCAAAGTCACCAGCAAACGGAACTTCAAGACTAAAGGCATTAGATTATTCTTTCCACCTCTGGAGCCCTTTTAATTTTCTTTACCGCTTTGGCCTTTGTGAAATGCGTCACAAATAAAACATTTAATTTCAGTAGTTCACGCCAACGCCCAGTTAGTCAATATTCAGAATAAAATATTAATTACAACAAAAGGTGCATGTGTTCCATCCTTTGTTTTATTGTACTGACTTAGAGAAAAAAAAAAAAAACAGCAGTAGATATAGGAATTCTAATAAAAGATGGCTTATTTCTATATTTGAAGTAGACGTGCTTTACTGATCCTAATCATAGCATGAAAACATTCTTTGTGACAAGAGAAAAAGTTGTCATGTCGATAGCTTAGGCAGTTTGAAATGAGATTAAAATGTATCTTGTCACGGTAAGATGTACGCTTGATTGCAAATGCTTATTTGAATACACGTTCTAGTAACCCCCCTACTTGTGCTATCAGCATGAGAAAAAGAATAAAAATTATTTTAACACAATCCTCCCCAAAACACTCACATAAGAAAATGCAACTAAAAACTGTTATTCAATGTCCATGTGTGAAATGATGAGCCATTTATTGAATATGTTGTGTAAACGATGGAGGAGAGATCTCGGTTATCCTCTTTAATCTTCAACAATGTCACCCAAGAGGGTTCCAGCTTGGTATCCATGGACTTCTCCTCCTCCTTCAAGCCCATGTGAGGAGACAGCGAAAGGTGATGTGCTTTAAACTGGACCCTGGGTGATATGTAAGTTACAGGTTTGCGAAGTGATATTCAAAATGGACTATGGAAATTCAATGAGTCATATCCTCTCAAAAAGGTGAGGTAAAGTACTATCAAAACCTCAGCAGAAGTAGTTTGCAGTTGGGTTAAGGTTGTTTAGTATTTTAAAACTACTTGATGAAAAAAAAATATTACTTGTATTTTCCAAGAAGTCTGAACCCTAAACTGTTACTTTGATGCCTTTATTCATGGATTCAAATCAATAAAAATAAAATGTTATATTACATTATTAATAATAGTGAATCAAATCTTAAAGTGTTTAATTTTTTTTAATTAAAAAACTATTTTAGATCTGGTGCTCAACAAAGAAGCATTTTTATATTTCTCATAAATATTTAAAGGAAGTAATTGCTTGACAGTTATTTCACCAAATCTTAATAACATTATTTAACGTAACACAGGATTCAAGGAGGATTCATTCTCGGTTTTTTGTTCTTTGTTTTGTTCTGGTTTTTTGGTTGCATTATGAAACAAAACGGAATAGCTTAGGAGAAGCTTGATGAGCAGAATCTTTGCCAGTACTTCAGGCTTCATTTGTTAAAATAATGTAAAATGCGTCGTAGTTCATGCAGACTCACTCGGTATCATTAGCAATGTCACCATTAACTTTATGCTGATGGAGAGAAAATAAAATATTAAATGCATACTGTCAAGAGAATCATCTTCAGGGAAACATCGCTCAATTTCTGGAGTACTATGATCTAGTCCTAAAATAACCCCTAAAATTCTTACGCGCATGAAACTCAGCCGGCTCACGGGAACTACACTTAGCAGTGGATTCCACATTTTTCAGCTCAGGAGCTAAGGGCGCGGTGAGCAGGAGGAGGCCAGTGGGAGGCTGAGAGATGATGGGGAGCTGTGCTCCTGCGTTCTTAGGCTTAACAGCTCCGCGTCCCCTGTTCTTCCCCCAGCCTCCCTCTGCCTTGGTGCCTGCTAGCCACGCATGAACTGAAACTATAAGCATAATGTAAATGTCACTTAAGCTGCAGAAGATGAGAATTTTACTGCAACATGAAAATGACGAGCTTCTGCCTGTTTCACCAAATCCGTTACATCCGAAACAGTTTAGTCCTTTTGAGTTTAGAGCTTTTAATTTTTTGATGATAATGACGATTACTTTTAACTAAAAACCAATTTTTGTGTTCGTATTAGGTTTTGTATCCTGGACTTGTTTTGGAAATTCGTTCTGCACTCTTTATGTGTGCAGTATTTCAAATGTAGAATGACTGACACTACAAACAGGTATTAGATGACTGTGATTGGCAGAGTTTATAGTGGGAAATAGGTAGAAATACAACAAAACAGTATAATGAATAAAACATTACTAAAGGAGATTGCATCACTTTAGGCTCATAGCTTTGAAATAAATGCATACCTTAAATGCAAAACGTTAACTAAAAGATACAAACAAATCAAAAGGTAGAATTAAATAAATTCAAACCTTGATCCAAATTGCAATGGTTATTTCAGCTTCTCTCTCGTCTCTTCTCTCTCTCTCTCTCTCTCTCTCTCTCTCTCTCTCTCTCTCTCTCTATCTCCCTCAGAAATACAGAGAGCTCTTTTGACAGTGGATTATACTTTATAATATTTTTGAATAATACTAACTCTACATACTGGCAGAGTGAAGAAACATACGAGAATTCTGTCTTTGAGCATGTGGTGTGCCCTGCCCCTTTAAAAGCCAGCACCTTGGTTCCACACGGGGAAAGCAATGTGCAGATTCAAGAGTGCCAGCCAGGGCCACCTCAAGCAGGTAAAACAGAGAGCAAGTAAATTAGAATGCCAGCATTCCTGCATTAGATTGCCTTTATTTCTTCATTCACATCTTCCTGGTTTTCTGCAAATCTTTGACTCTGCAAAATCTTGAATCTTACGCCCCCTTGGCCTGCTTCTGGGAAGTGAAGTTTCCCAAACCACTGCTTTGCTAATGCAGCCCTGATGTTTGGATTCTTTTATTTGAATGCTTTAAATTTTTTGTTCATATTTAATGTTACTTGTGATGTAACTTTTTATACATTGTTAAGTCATTTACCAATGCAATTGTTAGCGTTCCTTTTCTGATCATAACTTCAAACTTTGATTTTTTTTTTTTTAAACACTATAAACGCTTACAAAGGTAAATTTCTGGAGGAACTTTTTGACTCTGAAACATGAATAAAGTGTCTCATACTACGATTACTCAGATGAAAATTGTAAATGTGCAAGATATTTTAAATAAATGAAAGGAAGACAAGCTTTAAAGGTAGAGTTTTTGTGAAAATAATCAACTGAAATAGGTTATTTTCTAACGTGAAACACATATCTATTTTAATGTTCTTTAATGTCATGTAAGCGTGAGGATAGAGCTTGTGGTATTAACAGTTCCAGAAACTTGACTAAAATGGACAATGATCAAGTAAAATGCTTTATACTCTAGATTTTTAAATTACGAACAAAAATTCTCATTGTCAGTTGTTACTCTAGTTCCCTCCATGGTGCTGCTTTTCTGTACAGAGCACATTCGCTTATTTAATTATAGGTTTAAAAATTAACATTTCTAATTCAGAGTTCAATTTTTACAGTTAAAAACAATTCCAGGTTTTATTTCTTTTTAAAACTCTCTTTTCAGTTCTCAAATCTGTAAATTTAGAAAATATTCATGATTGAATTTGAGTGAGGCCTTTAAAAATCTGAATTTCCTTAAACATTAATTGGATGTTTAACTGATTTGATTAATTTACAATTAATTTGCATTTACAAATTACCATATTTGACTTCATTTTTAAGAACCATATTTATCAAAAAATTCTAAATGAAACATTTTAAATCTAATTTTTATGAATATAATGGTTCTTAGTATTTAATGCATCTGTCAATAGTATATATGATCATAGAGGCATAATTTAAAATTTGAAGTAATTATTCCATAATTTATTTTAAATGTATTTCAAACGTTAGTTGTTCCAGAATGCCAATATTACATTTTCACTAAAAATTAAAATATACATATTATTTTAAATTTCAAAATATTAAACTATAAATTGGATATACATTAGTAACTGAATGTTATTTCAAATGTTGGTAAATTTAACAAATTATCGCCCGGAGAAATCATTGCCCTTTTACTTACTATTATATGAACCAATCAGACATATACGTTGTGTCACATGAAGCAGAGAAGATTTAAAATTATTTTTTAAAATTTCTACTCATCAGGGGGTCCAATTTTAGGAACTTTCTGTCATAAATTCTCTAGAACAAAGTATGGTATTTTTCTTTTATCTAAATATTCCTTGTAGCTTTTTAAGAACAGTGTATTTAACTTTTATAATAGTTTGGATTTGTGGTTCTGTTGTTGTTGTTGAAGATGCTTTAAGTTTTTCTCATCTATCTTTAGGGGTCCTTTAAGGGCAGTACATGTTATCCTACATGGGTATGCACAGATGTAATTATTCTCACTGGATCTTCCTTGACATTTTATGAATACTTGTTAGAACTGAACCATTTTATTCAAGTGACATTTGGCCGATCTGTGCCAAGCACAAGGCCATCCTTTAATCTATATTTACTGCTTTTCCAAGCATACATTTGAATCCATCTACAATTGAAACTGTGATGCTATAGAAAACCTTGTTTCTGTACCTGAGTAATTACAACTGGAGATGCACCTCGGTGGTTGTCTCACTTGTCTAGCATGCATGAAACCCTAGGTTTAAGCCTCGGTACTACAAAAAATTAACATTTGTACAGAAAAATCATTATGTTCTTTTATACTCCATTGTATGCCAGTCACAACACTATTGAAGGATTCAAAAACTTTTTTAAAAATTATGAACAAAATTTTATTTTCAAGAAATGGAGGCACTGTTAAGAACTGAAAACTTACTTTTATGAATGACAATATAATTTTGTTGTTATTTTATATAATATATTCAGATTTGTCAGAAGATTAAATTCAGAATAAAAATATTACAATATATAAAATACTCTCATTTATAGATCACACTAGGATATGGAGTATCTTAAAATATTCAATTTGTAGATCATACTAGAATATGAAATATAATAAAGATACTCAGTTAGTGGTAAATGGGTTCCTATGTTGCCATTTCATTTTCAGAATAAATCAACAAGTGTACCATCATATAGAATGAAAGACAAATACTGACAGAAAAATTACTTCTTTCAGAGTCTTGTGAATTTCAATTCTATGAGAAATACAGTGACTCAAATGACAATGTGATGTATCCTAGGAGTGTTTGGATTATGATAGGTACTAACATTATTTCTTGGCTGTTCAAAATAATAATGGAAAATAGCAATTCTGAGATCACACAGCACCAACGGGGAAACTAACAATTTTTAATACAGATTTTCCAACTTTCAGGATTGTCATATATCCATATTCTCTACAAGAAAAATTCAAATGATGAGAGTGTTATGGTATGAAAATGGCTACATTTAAAGAATCTAGACAATTAATATGGAGACTGTAACATAGGTATCAGTCAAAGAATGGGAGAAAGGTGGCTATTTAGAAATCCAGTGGAAAATGATTGCATGTATTTTAAGGGTAAGTATGTGAGCTGAGGCCCAGATTCAAAGTTGTCAATACAGAAGATTTACCAATGATTATGAACTATTTTAAAACGTGTATTTGTGTGAATTAATGTGCATGTGCACGTATATGTATAATATTACACATTTTGCTGAATTTGGATATAATTACTTCAGTAGTGAATCTATAGGATGATGTTAGATTATTCATGATACTCTAACTATATTATGAAAGTGTAGGCTGATAATATATAACATATTAAATGCATTATGAACTGATATTTTTAATGTTAAGAGCTTTGGAGAAAAATACTGATATAAAAATCTTTGTATATTCTTAGAAAATAATGCTGTTATGTTTCATCATATGATAATCTCTAAAATACACAAAAACACTTTTATTCCTTAATGTGGGAATTTTATTTAGGCACTTAAAAACAAAATGACCTAGAATATATTGCCTTATTTAAGCATTTGTAATTTATTGATTGCTGAGTATATTTGCAGTTTAGAGTTGAATATGTATTCTTAATAGACATAATGCTACTTCCTAACAACTAGACATTGTATACTGAAATCAAAAAGAAAACATAAATTAACTTTGCAATACCAGAGCTAGATTGAAAAGCAGTCAGTTTTGTATAGATATTTTAGAGTAAATATTGTGGGTTAGATAAATGAGTATGGATCTATAATATCATATACATATAGCACATATAACTCTCTAACGTAAACAGTGACTATTTTCAATAATCTTAAAAATAGGTATTATTACTGTTAAAAGCACCAATTGCTTGGTGTAGGTAAATTTAAGAAGGTATTGACAAAAAAAAATTACTGTCAAAAAATATCAGTTAGTAAATGATCAAGTAATTATCTATCATGTGCACTTAGACATACATATATGGAACAGAATAGTTTGTGTTGTCATTGTCTGTTCAAGTTTCATGCTTTGATTTTGTAAACTGAACAACCACTTCTAAGATAAAAATATATATCAACTAGTGATGATTTCTTAATGTTATTTTTTGAAATTCTGTATCACCCTTTTGTTTTATTTTTTAAATTAAAATAAAAAATAAGTAAAATATTATCTTCACTATGCAAAAATAAAATACCAGCTGAGTGGGTACATAATATTGAGATTTACAGTATTTTCTTGTTAGTTGTAGCTCTGAAGATAGGGAAAAGCACTAGTGACCACCTCAGCCTCGTGAACTGCTCAAGCAATGCAGGTGTGAAGTGTATTCCTGATACATTGGGTACTTAAGATTTTAGATATTATTTAAACTTTACATTACAAAACAGAATGAATAAGGTAAATTCAGTGGAAATATAAATATATGTCCACAGAAACATTTTTTTAATATATACTCTTAACAAAATCATTTAAATGTTTTGTCAGTTCTACCCTGCTTTCAAAGGAAATAGGCGATTAGATATTTTTACATGGAGAGTTATAGCCTCAAGAGGGGAAGAAATTTCAGTATAATTCCTGCAGTTAAAATGAAAAAAAGTATACGGAAGAAGTTTTTAAACTTCAGAAGCCAACTCTTTTGTCTATTATGATGTCTAGTAGATATAAAACACATGCATGTTGTACAGTGTGGTGTTTTCATATATATGCACATTATGAAGTTACTGCTCCCATCAGGCTAACATCTTGCATTACATACATAGTGCTTATGATCTTGCTTACTAATTAGTGTGCAAAAGATGAATGATCACTATTATTGTAATTCATCTACTTGTTTTTGTTTTCTTGAATATATATTTACTGATTCATTTACTTTGAGACAGGGTCTTGCTCTGTAGTTGAGGCTCCACTGAACTTACTACATAGCGCAGGTTGGCCTTGAACTCGTGATATTTCTCTTGCCTCAGCCTCCTAAGGGCTGGGATTATTATTTCAAATATGTTACTAAATATTAAAGAAGGAATTTGAGGGGAGAGAGTGGTGAGAATTCAACCACACTACTCTCTGGAAAAAACGAGGATAGACATGAATGGGAAATTAAAATTATAAGTAAAAGCCTACTAAAACATACCCGGTCTGTTTTCCTTAACAGGCTGATAGCAGCAAGTGCGTTGGTCCATGGCACATACTAGGTAAAATGAAGTTGTGGGAAACAACCAATGTTTGTACCAGTGGGAAAATGAACCAAAAATGTGACAATATCTTATCGCACCAGCTGGTAATATATGAACACAATTTTAAAAAGGAAGAATTTTTAATTAACAATTGTCATCAACATTTCTGGTCCAGTTATCCTACCAGAATATGTAATATATCTATGATCAATTAAATTGGAAAAGAAAAGACCATGTGTCTAGAGCTTTGGTTCATAAGGGATTTGACAATCAGGTGCAAATAAAATGTAACTCTACTAATTGTAGTGATCCTGTTTATCATTTTCCTTATAAAGAGAAATTGTACAGCTCCAGAGACTTAAACCAAGAGAGCTTTGTAATTTATTTAAAAAGATAAGTTTTAAAGGTTCTATGTCATCTCAGAATCCAATTCTATGTTTTGGAGAATATATATATATATATATATATATATATATATATATATATAGTTTTAAATTTTTTAAATTGAAATATACTACATCCATTTCATATCAAACTTAACACTACTAATAAAACTAATTTTAGACTAAAACTATATGACATATTTGAAAAAAATTGTTTTTCTGATGTGTCAATAATGATATGAACCTACTGTATATCAATATTGGCAAAAAGTATCATTAAAGTTAAATTAGCATTTAATATTTGGGATGAATAACAATCTACTTGATACAACTTTTTTCTCCTGAAGTTTCCAACAGCTAGTGGCTATTGTGAAAATAAAGAAATATTTGGTTAAACTGAAATTGTCTACAAATAGCCATATTCAGTTATGATGACTTATTAACACGTATGCCTGCATACAAGATATAGGTCATGTAACAGATATGTAACTGATAAAAGTACCTTTTCTTAAAAGAAGTCAGGGCTGGAGATTTAGCTCAGCGGCATAAGCACCTGCATTGTAAGCAGGCAGTGGTGAGTTCGATCCCTAAAAAAAAAAAAAGTCAGTTCATTTTAATTAGGATAAATACAAGAATAACAGTTCAAATATATGTTATTTTTTGTTGCACAGAAATTGTTGGATTCTGGAAGTGAAAAGTCACTTAAGATAATTATGTCAAAACCAGATTTATGAAATGGTAGGAAGGACCAAGAAAAGTATAATGTAGAATGATCTTGCTTAAAGGTAAGAGTTTTGCTGTAAAATGTCTACATATAACTTGTATTTTGATTTTTGCAAGATCTAGCATTCAGTAATAGGCTTGTAAAATCTTCTATATTGAATTTAATAAAGTTATCAGGAATTACTTTTTCTTTATTCTTCTTGCAAATTAATGTCTTCAGTGTGAATCACTGTGACAGTGTTACATCTAAAACTGCATTATTTCTTTAGTTTGTCATATTTTGGATATATGTAAACTAATTTTGGTTATTTTATAACAAAGAGTTATAAAAATTCAACTAAATTCAGTGTGACAATTGTTCAAGTGCATGTATTTTTCCCTTAAAACACATCAATTTTTAAAGTTGTTATGATTCTATTTCTCATGAAATATAAATTTGCATTTTATTACAAAATATCAATAATTAAGGTTAGAATGAAATTAAATTTTAAAAGAAATTAATATAATTCAAATATTCAAACCAACACTATATATTGGCATATCATGTCCGTATTTTAATCTACAAAACATGTTAAAATATAAATATAAATGCACTTAATGATAAAATAAACACAATAGACAAGTATAAGTATACATGTGTAAAAATAATTCATTAATTATATTCATGAAATAATTTCAGGTCTGTATTTCATTGAATAACATACAAAACACACACTGGGTGGATGACACTGTAGGAATTATACTGAAATTTCTTCCCCTCTTGAGGCTATAACTCTCCATGTATAATGCATAGGATAATTTCATTCACTTGGTACAATGGGAAACACAATAGCACTTTTTCATATGGAGGTTGTAATAATCAAATGAATAAATACATAAAAGCACTGAGCATCATGGTTATGTGCTGAAAAATAATTACCATATATTTATTTGCTGTCCTTTATTTCTCGTTCTTCAAGAGAACTCTAATCATTCCTAATATCTAATATTTTTTCATTAAATAAATTTGCAATTCATTATTGTCTGCTTGCTACATAATAAAAATTCAGAAAGCTATTTAAAATGCTTTGGAAAGAAATTTATAGCTTAGTAAAGACCTCTTTTTAAGAAAAGATAGAAATTTCTGGTATCATTAACTTGGTCTCATTTTCCTATTAAATAAATTTTGGATATATATTGTTTGTTTTTTAATTATTATGTAGGTTTTCAGTCCTTGAATTTACATTGATACTGTGTTTGTAAAAAAATTTCCATTTTGAAGATATTTTAGTAATTAACAGATATTCTGATATTCTTTCTTCATAATTTAATATTGTGTATATAAAATAATATTCAATCAAATTTAATATTCCTAATTTATGCAGTAATAATGTAAAAAGAGTCTCACTCCAGGGTTTGATGCGTTATTGGTCATCAGTCTGGCCTTTCTTTCAAGCCTTCCTAAAAAGACACAATTTTATGGAGATACCAGGAGGCTAGTTAGCAGTTCATAAGAAAGATGAGGCACTTCCTTTCTTGCTGCCATGAGGGTATTCATACAATATTAGATATTTCCCTGTTGGTTAAGATCCTCTCTCTGACCAAACCTCCTAACCACTGCAAAACTCTGGAGCCAGGTTTTGTTATGGAAGTTTCTCAAACTGTTTTAAGATCAGCTTGGAAGAACTTTCCTGTTGCTACCATAAACTTCTTGACAAAAAACAACACCTTTGCATACGTCTGTGTGTGTGTGTATCTCTGTGTGCAGATGTACATTAGTCTTGATATTGAAATCAAATTTGAGAATGGATGAGTGCACCCGAATTCTTCAGGAGGTTACAGAAGCTAACAATAAGATGGTACTCTTCTGAAAAGTTTCATTTCTCATCAGTAGCTTAAAAAGAACTGAGATGTTAACAAAATAGTTCATTGTGTGAGTATATGAACAGAATATATTCTGAGACCAAGCAGGAATAAGAAAATAAATACTGAAAGTTTTATTTAAGTATTCAAAAATTGAGTCCCCTTTTCATATTGTAGGCATCCACACTGATTACCTGACATTTTGTACGAACGATATGTTCACACATGTACTGTATACAACTGAATCAACTCTATAGTTCATTTTTATTCTCACTTCATTTTCTTTGCTCTGTTATGTATGCAAATTAAACACATTCAGATTAATCTTTATCTACATTTTTTGGTTAGTTTCCATTTCTTCTAATTAAGAAACACATACTATTTGTTCAAAATAATCAGCAAGCAGTTAAGATATCCAAGGCATTGCAAACCTGGGTCTCAAACCTGGGTCTCAAGGGAAATTGTGGTTGTAAAGTGCTTTAGGCATGTGCATAGGAGTAGTTGTATTTGCAGGGGACTGGATCAACAAGTATTAAGAAATTAGAAGATCCAAATTCAGTTGCTACAGCCACAAAATTGAAATTCTCCCTGATGTCTTCAACTATTCTTAGGAGCTTCAGAGTGTAAAAGACTTGCTGCTTCCTGCACCCTTTCCTCTGTAGCTCTTGCATACTTTGAAAGAAATAAAGTAATGCATCTTTGGGATTCTCTTTTATGTGACCATAATGCCTCATCAACTGATTTCTCTATTTCGTATAAATGCCAGAATTCTAACCATATAAGGGAAGAGTGAGAGAGACAGACAGACAGACTGACAGATGGACAGATAGTGTGGTGGGAGAGTGTAAGATTCATGATTTGCAGTAGCAAGATGCATCATACATAAATTACAAACTAATGAGTTATAACACAGAGAAATCCTGAAGCAAAAATTAAGAAACCAAAATGCATGTTCCATTCCTCATTTGAAATTATTTACCTGTGGTCAAATCCATCATCAATTAGATAATAAACATTAAAAATGTTCAAAAATCAACTTAATTTTTAAGTGAGTTGTTTATTAGTTACAGTGTTGCCTTCCATTCAAAAGGCTTTAGATTTCATCACGTGTAAGTGTTTGGAGAGAAGAATACAAACAGAACTAAACAATTGTTTTATATATTTTTAGTTTTCTGTTTATAGATCACATGGGCCTTATACATATATAAATAAACTCATTAGTCTTCCGGTAAAAGTGAGAGTAGCCTCTTTCTAATTTTTTCATAATATACAATAGTTTTACTAATACTAAATTAAAATGCAACTGAATGCCTACAGAAAAGGTTGAAAATAATATAGTGTCTTTTATTCCTTTCTCTCAGTTTCCAATTCTAAGAGTTAGTGAATTAAATGATTGTTAGTTAAGTAGGGGCAATTGCATCATGCAAAGGGAGACAAAGAAAACAACAGAAAAGAAAAAAAAAAAAGTTCTGTAAGATGTAACTACAGCAACCCCTATGTTTAAAATATCTGATGACAGCAAAGACATGAATAGGACCATATGCTGAATGCTATCAGTTGAAGAATAGGTACCCATGTTTTTGAAACTCTTTCTAAATATAGAAGAGGAACAAAGGGTTTTTATGTCATTCTATGAGATAAAGTTGCAGGTATTAAGTATTTTGTCATAGCATCATAAAAGGGACCAATACAAAAATGGGTACTAAGAATGGGGCTGTTATTTTTTCTATACATAATAATGTGGTTCAGAATCTTTTGGGACTCACTTGTAAGAATTTGGAAAGCATAGAGTTAAAAATTAAAGAAGTCCTAGAATTTTGTGATCAGAACTTTGTGGTACAATCTGTTCAGTGCTGAAATGACCAGAAGCTGTCAAGTATGTGGCAGTAAAAGTCAGGCTCAAGTGTTTCAGTTGAGAACAGATCTTGTGTTCACACACTACCAGAAAAAATATCTGCATTTTATTCATGTTCTGAGACTGTGAGATAATTAGATAAAGGGCCTAATTAAAATAGTGGAGGTTTTTTGTTTTGTTTTGTTTTGTTTTTGTTTTTTTAAGCAGCCCAGTGTTCAGGCTATGTCCTGGCCAGCACTGGATGCTTTTAGGCAGGTCTACAGTGAAAAATCAGGAATAAAATAGCTGTTATGAATGATTTACAGTATCGTAAGCAAGTGCCTGTGAAGTTGGGGCCATGAAAAGAATGGTTGCTGAAAAGATTTCTGTTAAAAAGTTAAATACTTTGCATTGGGATAATATGAGGGCTCAAGGAATCAGCAAGGGTCTGCCCATGATAGGCTCAAAACTGTAAATCTTTCATTTAAGAAAAGCACATGCTGACACACTGATCAAAAAGAACTTCCTAAGTAATTATTTCGTCAGGATTCGTTTCACCATGCTTAGCCATTAGTCCTCCAGAGAGCATTGCAGCCATTTCCCAAAAGGCATGGACCCTGCTAGAATAGCAACAGGCCTTAGTATTGTCTACTTGCTGCTGTATTTTTTGCATGCAAAATGCAGGAGTTATTAGGTCACATAGACTTCCACCCAGATATCAGATTAAGGCCTCAGAGGATAGACTACACACATGACAAGTTTTTTTCACCGACTGGAAGCTTCTGAGAGGGTAATGTGTAAATACATGAAGCCACAAGTGCAGTAGAGACCATAAGATATTGCAGATGTAAAAAATGTGGAATATATAAAGATACAAGGAAAAAGCAATGAGGAGAGATATGTCAGTAGAGAGGCCATGTGCATTGCAACTAACAAGGTCATGCAGGTACGGATGTTCAAACCTTTGGCGTTCACATCTCCACACAACATGTTATGGGTGCTAGACTGAAAATAGAAGATACAATGTTTGCTCTACTGGGCTAAGACCTTCCTTGATCCTTTTTCCAATTATTCTCACAATTCTCTGCTTTGGAATGTAAAATATTTCCCTAAAAATTGGAGTTTACCTAATTACTTTCCTCACTGTTGGGGCAAAGTGCTTGATATCCACAAACTAAAGGAGCATAGCTCACAATTTGTAGCAGTTCTAGTCCATAGTTGGCTGGCTCCGAGGCAAGGTGGTCGGGCAGAGAGGAATCACAGAGGAGAAACAGTCTATGGAAGGGTAGGAAGAAAATAGAATTAGCTGCCTATCCTGTATCTTTTCCTTTACGTTTCATATAGGCTATAAACCTATTGGTTGTTTACACCAATACTTGAGGTGGGGTTTCTCCCACCCAGACTGTGCTAAACCAATATATCTGCCACACAACCTTAATCCATATTTACATACCTTAGATCCAACCACCTCTGAAAAGTCCCACCTATGAATGAATGAGTTTTTGCATGGATGTTTAGATACAAACCATGGAAGAAATATTTAACTTCTGAATTTTTACTGAGCTCCCAGGAGTTTGCTTGAGTATTGGAGGAGATTTTGGACTTGGCATTTTTAGCAAGGATGAACCTGATCAGATTTTGGTTCACTCTTAAAAATAAAGTAAATGTATTTTTCATAATAATATAGATATGAATCTTTTGGGGAACAGTTTAGAAAATTATGGTTTAGGTTAAAATGTCTCTAAAAATTCTTATGCTGAGAGGTGAGGCTTTTGGATAGTGATTGGATGACAATGAGTTGGTACACAACTCATCAGCAGACAACTCTACTGTTGATTTCCTAGCTGACTGTCTTTCGTAGAGGTGGGAGCTGGTTGGAAAAGATGTGTATTAGGGATGCAACATAGAGGAGGTTTTTTGTCCCAAGATTCGTCCCAGTTTCTGTATTTCCTGGTCTTCACAATGTGA
Source organism: Cavia porcellus (assembly GCF_034190915.1). Taxonomy (NCBI): domain Eukaryota; kingdom Metazoa; phylum Chordata; class Mammalia; order Rodentia; family Caviidae; genus Cavia; species Cavia porcellus. The sequence continues at coordinate 69,575,539 of NW_026947499.1, read as the reverse complement.
GCAGTTTGCCTCTGCCGTGGCTTTTTACCAGGCCATTTGTGACTTTGAAGCCTGTCAACCATGAATCAATCTACACAAACTGTGAGCCAAAATAAACCTTTCCTCCTTTAAGTTGAGGGCGTCACGTACTTGTATTTTAGTGATAATGAGTTTACCAATGCAGTAGCTAACACTAAATGCATGATGGACAAAAGAAAAAAAAATTGGATTTATTGAAATTTTAAAATAACTTTTGTGCACTGAGAAAATGAAAAGCCACTTAGAGAACTGAAGTACACATTTGGAAATCATATTTAACGATGTATTTATATCCAGAATATGCAAAAAAACCCCACAAATTTACAACACTACCCAAAAATAGGCAGAGATTCGAATAAGCATTTCTCCAAACGATGAAGCACAAAGGGCATGTAACCACATCAAAGCTGCTTAGTTTTATTAATTTTCAAGAAATTGAAAATGAGAATTTCAGCAAGTGGTAGATGAATTAGAGATCATAAGTCAACAGTGGGATGGTAAGTTGATGTGATCACTCTGAAAAATTTTGGTGGTTGCTCCAAGTACAGAATGCCATGCCATTCAACAATTCTACTTCTAGGTATGGAGTAAAATATTTGAAAATAAGAGCTAAAATACATATCTTTACATCAGTAGACACTGCAATGTTATTCACAAAGTCAAAGTAAAAATGACACAAAATTCAACAGAGTACTGGATTTTAAAAAATGTAACGTATTCACACAATGAAAATGTAATGTATTCACACAATGAAGTATTTTGAATTCATTTAAAAAAAGAATCTCTGACGTGCTGATATAGGGATGAATCATTACAACTTTGAAATAAAGCAGACACAATGCAAAATTATGTGGTGTTTATTCTATGAAATAGGTAGAAATGGCAAATGTTTAAAATAGAAAAGTAGTTTAGGTATTAGCAGCAGAGAGAGGAAAATGAGGATTTAGCAACAAGACTAATTCTGTCTGATAGAGAATAGTTGGTGAAATGTGACAATAAAATCTGCAATATATAGTCATCATAGATGACTATGAAAATGCTTAATACCATCCAATTGCACATTTATAATGATTTCAATAAATCAGAAAAAAGATTCATAAAACTTATTGGAACTTTATAGAAAAATTGTACTTATAAAAGTTGCATTCAGGATTTCAAGACTATTGAGAATCATGGGATACGTGTGAGGTTGTCTGGTGTGTTTCACATGTGAGGATGATCTATCTAGTAATGCCATGATATGCCACCAGCACATGCACCTGCTCCACAACTGTATTTTCCCAGTATGGGTACTAAGCGGAAAAAGCCTTCTCAAGAAAAGAAGGCTTATCTCTATATTCTGCCTTCTAAATATTATTCCAGAGTCCTGTGAAAGCAAAGACTTTAAAGGTAAATCATTAGATTTTGTTCCTTTTTTATAGACTGTAATGAAGAAAAGAGTGGGAATGGTTTCAAGATGATGGAAAAACAATTTGAGAAAGATTACCAGCTTGATAACTCAGCATCCAATTCAACTGTGTGCCTCAGCTTAGACTCAGAATAAAATTAATTTCAGTTACATTCAATATGATTCAAATATCCACCAGTGAATGATGATAACCATTGCCTAACTCAAAGAAGAACCGGTTACTCATGTATCATTTATTTTTTCTTCTACATAAATCTCAGTCTGTCCTCTAGATTAAAAACTGGAAATCAAAAGTTAGTTTTTAAAATTAACTATACCATACCATCATTTATAAATGAATCGGGTGGCAGAAACATGACTATTGATTGATATATTTAAATCTATACATCAAAACAAGTGATTATGCAAAGATAACTATTATAGTTCTCATTGCATACATAGATATGGGAACTCCTCGATATTTATCATCCTATTTGTTTATTAATCCTGTACTTGTTTTAACCACTGTTAAGAACTCAGCAAGCACAATTCAATCATATTGCCCAAAATGTAGTCATATTTTCCTGATGAGGTGATTGTAATACTCATTTATGAAGGTTATAGATTTGTAAAAATTCTGCCTAAATTTGCTTTCATTTCTTTTCTCTTTTTAAATTGAACATGCAAACATTAAATGCAAATTTTCTCAAATTCACAAATTACTTGATTCTTAACATATGTCTCCCCATTCATACTATTTAGCAACAACCAAATTTACCACTAATAATAATACTGAGCTATGGAACAACGTGTGGGTGTCTGTCTATCTGTCTGTCTGTGTGTCTTCACTTTACCTTCCAGAAGAAACTCCTCCATGTGCCTTGAGGCGAGATTCTTCTTTTTGAATCAAGGCTTCTGCACCACTAGGGTAAACTCTAAGTAATGAAGGCAAACTGCATATATATGGTTTCTCAGCAACAAAAAATGTGCCACTATTTCTTTCATCCTTGCTTTTTTTTAGTGATATATATTGGTTTTCAAATAAATGGTGACATATGTCAATTGTTGTAACAGCAGGTTATTCTACTTTTTATTTGAGGACATTGATTTCTTCAATCTAATGCTGTGAGTTTCCATTCCACCATTTCGCCTGTTTTACCAACAAACTGCCTCTAGACCGTGCTATATCTGAATAGACTGGTGAATAGACATGATCCTTTCTTTTTCACTTCTTTTTTTAATATGAGTTATCCAGTGAAAATTAAAGCTGTTTGCAATCCAAAGGTGGTGAACAGGACATTGAGCAATAAAATGGATGGTTCGGCAATTAGAATCAGTGCCAGCAGGAAAGCTAGATCTTCATGGGAATAATCAGTGAGGGCCCAACATCAATTCTGCATCTCTAAGTAATCAGTGTGGTGAGAAGTGACTGTTTACTCTTTCAGTGAGTGGTTTCATGTAAGTAGTTAAACTACTGAAAGACAGTAGTGTCATCAAGTGGAAGATCAGTTTTAGTGAAGTTTCAGCCCAGAGATAGACTTCATCTTCATTTATTTCACTGAGAAAGTCTCACTAGGATCAATGCGAAAAGGATAAGGTGACATCAAAAGAAAGGATTGACATATCCACCTGGTTATTGAAAGTCGCTCCTGTTATTGTGCTGAGATTCTCACTAAATACAACAAATCGCTCTCACCTATTTTATTCATCAGCCTTTCATAGTCTATTAACGAGATTCTTCGTTTTATCACCATTAGCACCCTTCCCATATATTTTTCCACTGTTTCATCATTAGGACAAGCCACTAGTAACAGGTTAACAAATAAATGCTTGTATGTCTGTATAAACAAATTTGAGGGGAGACAAAATACTACAGCCATTCATTTGCACTTGGTGTCATCACATTGGACATATCCAACTATCAATCTAGCTTTATATATTTTGTTTCCCTGTTAGTTCTCTGTAGGAAAATGTACATGTGTATAAATATATTTCTTTCCTCATCTAGGACTCTGCGTTCAGGAATGCTTTCACAGCGCAAGATTCCAAATGACATCAAATACATGAGCAGGTAGCTACAAATCCCTTTCCCAAGATAATAAGAGATAAGACAATACTTGGATAAAATATACAAATTACTCCTTGTCTTTACTTTCATAAGAAAGAAGGTGACGGATAAGTGGAGGGATGAAAGCAGAGAGAGGAAGGAAAGAAAAATAGAGGAAAGGAAAGATGAGGGAAGGACATGCAGAGAAAGAAACTCACATTTTTCTCTTTAAAACTGCTTATGCTTGTGAAAGTAAAACATATACAATTAAGGACACGCAATCAGCTAGTTTTGATATTATTTCTAAGCACAAGCACACATTTTTCTCTACAAAATATTTGCTGAAAATTATATTAAGATAAGTTATTGCTTTTAAGTGAGAATGACTAAGCTAATTAAGTTTGCAACTGTGCTACATATAGATAATATTTCTACCACAAATTAATGCATTTCAATTTCAGCTTAAAAAGCTATTCTCTTGAAAGAATAGGTCAGTGTGGGGGAAGAGAAGGGATATTTCAAATTTTGAATTAATTTTGCTCTATTTCTAGGCCTTTTCAATATTTTTGGAGTCTAACTAAACTTTACCATCTATAATGTGAACTTTGAGTCTGTTTGGCTTTGCCTATACATACCAAGGTTTGGGTATTTTAGAAATAAGAGAGTTTTATTCAGCACGTTATCTTAGATATTTAGACCCCAGATCATGCTGCCTCATTAGCTGAGTCCCTGTTGAGGTCTTGTGACTGTCCCACAGTGTAGCTAGTGGGGTGACATGGCAGGAGAATGAGTGAGAGACAGCACATGGCAAAGGGAAAGATAAAATTCACGAAGGGACTAGGTCACTTTTCCTAGAACCTGGTTGCACACGAACTAATCTAATAACAAGAGACACACCAATGCCACCAGAAGACATTCATTTATTCCTAAAGATGGGAGCTCTCATGACCTAAGTATCTGCTTCTAAACTCTTCCTCCTAAAAGTTCGATCCATTGTCTGTATAGACATTGTCTATATAATGGATCCAAGCATGTGATCGATTATATAGACAATATCAAAAAAGCACAGCACATAGATTTCTAAAACAAGCTTGATTCTGGAGACACCATGGCTACGCACCAAACCAAATATTTCTGCCTAGCTTCAAAACTTTTCTGGTTCACTGATTAAAACAATTAATTGCACAATTTCTTTTTCTTGCAATAGTAGAGCTCTTTTTAGAGAATAAGATTAAAGTATATTCTGTTTCAAGTATCTTAAACTTAAATGTTAGTAGTTTTAATCTGTGAGCAAAAAAAAAAAAATTAACTACTTCCATGATTCCTGTCAGAAAAACAGAAAAGCAAAGGAAGGCGATGATAAAGGATGCCCGGGTGGAGATCAGGTCTTTTCTTATACTTGCCCAGTTTAAATATTTGGTTACATTCACCCCATCTTCCAAAGAAAGACATGACATTCTTACTCTAAAAAGGTTGTTTTAAGTAGTAAATAATTTACTATAGATCAAGAAATTAAAAATGTTTTGCATATCAAAAGTATGCTATATCAACGTATTATAATAATTTTGTCAGACCCAACGTATTGCTTATACATGCATGAAAATGTAGTTCTTTGTGGAGACAAGTTAGTGTGCCACTTGTGCTTTGTTGAAGATTCTACTATAAAAATACTGATATTTTATTTAATCTAAAGTTGAAAAAAAGCACACGTTTAGAGCTACATTTATGTGCAAAATCTGTGCCTTCAGTGAATTTTGGGTGGCAGATCAAAACAAATATGGTATAAACTGGATAAATGACATTTTATGAAATCACAAAATGAGCCTTTAAAGAGGATAATGATTCCAACGCGTTTTAATTAGCTAGCTATATAACGAATCAACAGATGTACACAACCAAGCTTGCATAATTTATCTACTAACAATAGTGGCAGCCATTTTTATGAGCTTATAACATTGTTTACTTTAGCAGTTTTAATACGTCATTGATTTCTGGCCTAACAAGGTGAAGTAGACTTTTTAAAAACAATGCTGCTGTGAAAATGTCAATAAAAGAGATGTTTCCCTTAATCAAAGCAGCTGTAAAACATAGATGAGTGGTTTTCCAGAAGTAATGGTAGAGTATGTCAAAGGAGGTACCACGAAGAGGAGACTCCAGGTGTGTCTGAGTCATAAGCGTTGTTAGGCTGTATATGTCCAGTTCCAGTTGCAATTTTCATTGAGGAGACTGTAGATTACTGGTTTAAGGATCACGGTCTGCAGACAGATGGCACTGCACATGGTAACATCCTGATTCTGCTGCTACCTGGCTGTGGGGCTTCTGACAACTTATTTATCCTTATTAGAGCGTTGTGTTTTTGATGTGTAAAATTAAATTGATAGTAACAATTTCCTCCCTGGATTCCCATAAGGGTAAGAGAAATAGGTATGTGTGAATTTTTCAGCTGAAATTTGATTCAATTTCAAATAATTTTATTTGATAAAATATAAAATGAAGCAAAATAGAAAGATATATTTCAGAAGAAATGTGTTACTACTCTGTTACTAAATTTGTGGACATAGTTTCATTGTTCTGATTCATGAACACACATGTGTATGTATTTGAAATCTTTTTGATTTTTCATATGATAGCAAAACAGCATGCATTTCTGTAAGGGATTGAACCAATTGCACTGAGCACAATTTACCAGTGCTTCAACCTATGCCTTTGTTCCCTGCCTTTCACTATCAAGCGTGCTTTGTTCACTGTGGGAACACAGAAATGTTTCTGTTCAGTGACCAGCAAAGCACATCCCTATGCTAGGGTTTGGTAACCAATGGGCGAGCACTGGATGGGAAATAGAAATCATTCTCCTTCTTTTCTCTTTGCTTCTATATAGTGGACTATATAAAGTGAAAATAGAAATCAAGCACTTAGGAAAGATAGGAAAGAAAGAAGCATCAGTATAAGATTTGTTAACTAGCAATACCAACTTTAAAATGTGCATTTGCCTTTAAAAATGGAACCATGGTTCAAATTCCTTTCTCGAGAAAAGATGACATGCTATACAGAAGGATTTTTGCTAGCTGTGATTAATGCTTAGAGCTAAATTAATTTATGCTCAGATATTTTCCAAAGTTGCAGTTACTTTTTCAGTATGTGCAGAATAGACAATGACTAAAATGATTGTGGCATTATATCATGAATAAAACTGAGTTTTCATTGATCCTTCTGCCCTTACACCATGGAATCTTTGCTCACTGCAGGCAATGCCTAATATTCTGTGGTCGAATATTAGGCTGAAGAAAAAATGAGGTTAGAACAACTCCACAGAGACTAAGAGTTGATGTGCTTTCCAAAAACAAGAGGCAAACAAGATGTTGGAAAACTATTATAGTCTCTTATAATCTGTAGTAATTATTTAAAATGAGGTGCACCATACATACAGCAACAAACGAAGTCATTTTCTATGTCGTAAAGGAGAAATATAGATGAACTCATTGAGAAACACTAAAGAAATTTCAGTTTCATTCAGAAAGAGGATTTTGGTGAGGTTAAGATTGAATGCAATACTTAAAGAAGATTTTAAATTCTTTGAGGCTTTAACTCAAAAAATCAAAACACTTTGATTTTATCTCCAATCCCTACAGGCTAGAAGATCTGATTTGCAAAGTGATTGATTTGGGGATTTTCATTTTTGTCCAGAAAATTAATAATGCAGTGTTATATGCAATTAAGGACATTTCTATGCTTCTGTAATTTGATTTTTGGCATGTATCTAACATTTGATTATTGGATTATATTATGATTATGTTTTAGTTCATTGGAAATAGTAAATAGTAATTTCTGTATTGATGGTACAGATCAATATTTTGGAGGAAATGATATAAACTAGGGAATGCACTTTTAAATCATAGTTAAGAATTTAAACCAATTGTATTGGATTATTCTTGTAATCTCAGTACTGGGGAGAGTAAAATAGGAGGAGCATAGGCTCGCGACCACCCTGTGCTGCCAGATAGCGCAAGGACAGGCTAGATCATATAGTCAGTCTTTGTCACACACACATGCATCCAAGACAGAGAAGGACAGAAGGAACGGAAGAAGTAAAAAGGAAGGCAAAGAAGACAAAAAGAAAGAAATTATGAAAATTTGTCTTGCTAAATCACTGTTAAATAAAAACACTGCTGACACAATCTTCAGATTGTATCTCTATTACTTTTTGAATATTGAAATCCACTAGGCAAGCAGCAAGGAGAGAAATTTGGACATTCAATGGGATAGAAGGACAGGTTGGGTGCCATTCATTGCATGGGCTTGAACCATCCAAAGAAGGGCTGAAAAATTTCGGTCATTTTTTTTTTTTTTTTTTTTTCTGTTTCTGAGCTTACTAACAAGTACATAACAGTAGGCTTAGTTACAGAATTAGAAGTTCACCTTGTCCATGACTGAGAAGAAAAGACAAGAAGGTCTAGGGGAGGGTTGAGCTGTTTCAGTCTCTGCCATTCTTTGCAGTCAAAAAGCAGCCTTTCTGAAGCTCCTGACTTTGGTAACCTGGTGAGGGTGAGGTTACAAAAGTCAGGAGCTTCAGAAAGGCTGCTTTTCCTTTTGCTCAGCAACTCACTCAAGAATCAAGTCTTGTTTCTGGAATGTAAGAGAAGAGAAACTCTGGGAAATGTAGTTTAGCTCTGAATTGATACTTTACAAAGCTGTAACACTAGATCTTTCCTTCTCAAGCTGGGGGGAACCTATATTTTTGGCTTCTAATAAAATCCTTTCCTCTACCCAAAGAGTTTGCAGTAAGTCATCACTTGGTGATGATAGCATTTCTCTCTCTCTCTCTCTCTCTCTCTCTCTCTCTCTCTCTCTCTCTCTCTCCCCTTAATTCAGGGAAACTAATTTCTGTAAATGTAAACATGAAAAAATTTGTGGATCACAAATATTGACCTAGAAAATATGTTTTGTTAACTTCCCGCTGGTCTGCTCTGGACGATAGATAACAGTTCTTTTTGACTCACTGATAAGTCAAATTCTACTTTAAATCATTAATGAATCTTATAATTTTTATCCATTTAAGGGTAAAAGCATATTTTTCTGAATTAGAATTGATAAGGAGAGAAGGATTCTTAATGTTATTTTATATATATATATTCGAATAAAATGCTTTGAAACTACGAGATAATTTTCATTCAAAATAGTATATAGCACTTAAATACTTTTGAAGTATTGTTTTTGCTTGTCTGTTTGCTTGTTTAAAACTAATTTTGGCACCAGAAATTTTTACTGTAAGTATCTATTCAGCTTTGGTTTTTAACTATGTTACTTAGAAGGATATTTAACTAAAAATTGTTGTCGAAACACTAAAAGTATACAAAATACATTTGAAAGTGTTCAACTCATAATCTAAAGAGAGGATTGTACAATTGCATATAACAGTTATGTGTGTGAGAGAAAAAATGTATTTTATTAATGTGTTTTATTAGTGTGTTTGATACTACCCTATGTCATTGGCTTTTCAAGATTAAAGAACAGGGTCACCGTATTGCAATTTGCATTTCAAAAACCAAAACTTTAGAACATTAGCATGTTTTCATGAAAATTCAGCATGTCTTCATAAAAATTTATTCTGTTCTTGACAAAAAATAGTAGCCCACAGCAATAAAAATTACAGAGCACAAGGGTATGCTTTGGTTATCCTAAAATAAGCCTCTGGAATTTATGAAAAATTCCCAAATATGCTGCATTTTCATAGAGTGAATAAGGCACCTGCGTTGTACTCTACATGTTGAGTAAGAGACAAAATATGACTTCATGATTGGGATTCTGAAATAAGGAAGAGAAACCGCAGATTAGTACTCACAGTGGTTGCAGACAAACATTTTTTTTTTAAATGAAATTACTAAACAAGGCAGTAAGTACCTAATTAAATTAACTTAGATAGAATTTATTTTTATTCAGATACTAAGATATTCAAGTTAAATATCTTTATTCTATTTGATCCATGTTAAGGTAGGAGAATACATTTAAAACTTGATACATGAAAGAGATGAGTATCACAAGACTTGGAAGAATTGGCAAAACAGGTTTGAAATGTGTTAGTTTGGGGAAAATTGTTAAGAATCACATGCAGGCTTATCACAAGAAATTATTTAAAATATGAGCTTATTTTCAAATGTATGTCAAAAAAGTGACTGTACAAAATGTATGTACAAAAAAGTGATGGAGCCCCATCAACTGGAGTATCTCCCACGTAGTACAGAGTATGGGAAGGATCAGTAGACAGTTACGTCTAGGGAAATGGACTGTGGATGGCCTCTAGCCTCGCATAGGACATAAAGAAGATTCAACCATTTCTACAAGCTTATTTTTGAAACTCAGAAACACTGAGAAAACACACTCCAGAGTGTACCTGTACAGTGGGACAAATGCAACCATTCCGTTGGCAAAGGATCCTACACATACGATAAACACGGGTCCATGATTACAGGGAGCCAGAAATGAAAAGTGTCTCAGCAACAACTCAGAAGTCATCAAGTGGACTAAATGATGATCTCTGTTATTCCTTAATTATGAAATACGAAGATAGTAATTATACTTTTCTCCAAAACAATATTATTCTTCAAAGATTTGAATTTTCATGGAAATTTTATTGTTTAAAAAAATGCTTAGCCAAAACTTGCTTCTATTTTTTTGCTTAATGAAACAAATTGACTAATGAAATCACTGATCATGGAAATCAGGGTGCAGGAAATAGAGAAGTGTAAAGTTCTTGACAGTGGTTATTGAATTAAAACGTGAAAAAAGAATGTAGGTTACTTCTTCAGAGTTTGGAGTACTAAAAATTACAGTGCATGGTTTTCAAGTAGTAAAACAAACTAAAACTAGGCCACACCTTTTTATCTCTTTAGTTATCTGAAATTTTACTCTGATGCCAATATAGCTACTACTGTACAAAACTAGCTAATAGATGGTTTACCAATTCAGTTTTAAAGAATTGAATTCTGAATAAGATCTCCCTTAAGCAGTACTCCTGTGGGAGCCAGAAAACATCTGTTTCATCATGTTGTGAAGAATAATTTAGTATAAACATGACAGAATCTTTAAATAAATAAAACTACTTATGCAGATTTTTTATGGTTGTTGGAAATGTAGGGGGATTTATGAGCTGTGATTAAAAATATAGGGAGTACGGCTGCTGCTGAGTGCCATCCTATGGGAACATGGGCTCATAAAACCTTTTGGTGTGTCTTCATTCACCCCATTCATGAAATCAGGCACAGTGTGACTTTAGAGTGGCCCTTGATTGACCTTTCCTCAACATCAATTTTAATGTAAAAGGAAAATGTTTTGAATGCATTTAGGAGTTCGACGCAGCCTGAACACTATAACTAAAGACACAACAAAACAAGAAGCACCCTGAGTGTTAGAAGCTAAATGACTCAGCCTCCAACCCCACCACTAGAGGCCAGGGTCAGCCAGCATTTCCATTTGAAAGTACCCAAGCTAGCATCTGCCTTAATCCTACTGCAGGGCTGCTGGCGCCTTCCGGTGCAGAGCTTGTCTCTGACAGCCTCCTGTATCTAACTAACAGTGAGAGCACAGGCATGTCCTGAACTGGCCACTGAAATAAAACTGTAGATCCCAGAAAATAACCTCATGACTAAAATCCCGAAAAAGTAGCTTTTTCTTCTCTGCCTTTTTTTTTGGGGGGGGGGGGCATCTGTTTAGATTTTCTCTTTCTTCTCTCTTCCTTTTTGTAAAATTGTGCTCAATCATTTGATTTTTATGACTGTAATATCATTATCAAGATGTTGTTTTGTTTTCTTTTAGTCCTATTTTTTGTTTTTTCTTTCTTTCTTTTTTCCTGAGATGTTTACTTTCCCAGTTTCCAGAAAACTGAGTAATCCGTCTTTATGCTTCAGTCTTGCTTCTAATCACTTACTTTGTTTCTCTAGTTTTTTTTTTTTTTTCCTTTTCTCTTCATCCTTTTATATTTTCTCCCCATAAGGTAAAATTGCTCTACTGAGTGAACAATTTACTGTGTAAAATTTTCTGATTTGTCTCAGGTTTTGACATACAACTATAAACATAGTGCCTATGGAACCAAGGAAAAAATAATAACAAAGAAGGGATAGCTATTCTTTGGAAAACAAAGTAGATTTCAAGCCAAGATCCGAGTAGACAAAGAAGATCACTGCATACTTGTTAAAGGAACCATCCATAAGGAAGTGATAACAATCATAAATACCGGTTAGCTAAATACTGGCACAAACAACCATATCAATTAAATACTAATGTGTATGAAAAATCAGATGAGGACTTATATAGTTGTAATGAGGACACTCAATACTCCCTTGTCACAAATAATGGGATCAGCTAGACAAAGCAATCAACAAAGAAATATCAGGGTTGATATTACAAACCTTTAAAAAAATGCACTTAGTTGATATTTTCAGAATGCTCTTTCAAACTATCAACAAAGTGAAGAAAGAACCACAGAATGGGAAAAAATTACTAGTTACTCATCAGATAAAGGTTTATATACATAAGTACATAAAGAACTCAAAAAATCACACGCTCATATTCAAAGACCCCCTCCTAAAATGAGTATCTAAGACACACAGATACCTCTAGATGAAGAAGTAGAAACAGCAAAGATATATATGAAAAAAATTTCATCATCATGGTTCTTTGCAAAATGGAAAATAAAACAATATGATTAAATTTCACAACAGAAAGAATGGTTGTCATTAAGAATTCAAGCAGGGGCTGGGGATTTAGCTCAGCGGCATAAGCGCCTGCCTTGCAAGCAGCCAGTCGTGAGTTCGATCCCTGGTACCGATAAAAACGTAAAAGACCAAAAAAAAAAAAAAAAAAAAAAAAAAAAAAATTCAAGCAAATACGGAACTTAGTGGTGCATGCCTGTAATCCCAGCATCCCAGAGGCTAAAGTACAAGGATCTCTTAGTGAGGCTACCCTGAGCTACATAGTGAGTTCAAGGCTGGTGTGAACTCCATGGCAATACTCTTTCTCAAATAATAAAATGAAAAGGACAAGAAAAGGAAAAACTAAGATAAAAAAAAAAAAACTAAGATTAAAAAAAAAAAAAAACAAAAAAAAAAACAGTAACAAATGCTGTTAAAGTTGTGGAGAAAAAGTAAGCCTCCATCGTCAGTTGGAAAGTAGACTGGTGGAAAGCAGCATGGAGATTCCAAAAAAAAAAAAAAAAAAAAAAAAAAGTAAAAATAGAGATTCCATTTGACTCCATTATTCCTCTTTTAGGTACCTTTTATAGTAACACACTTTATAATAGCTAAATCTTATAAACAGCTCATATTCTTAACAGGTGAAATGATAAAAAATGTGGTTTTATGAATAATGAAATCCTACTCTGCCATAAAGAATAAACTTGCATCATTTTTAGGTAAATAGATGCACCTCAAGACCATGGTTTTGAGTGAAGTAAATCAGAGAGGAAAGTTTAAGTATCACATTGTTTCTCGTGTGTGAAAAATTCACAGGGTAAATAGAAAGCAAAATGGAGGACAGGTGTCTGGAAGTAGGAAGAACAATTTCAAATGAGAAAGGGGACAAGGAAGAAAGGAGAGAAAAGAGGAAGATGAGAAAGGAAGGAAAGGAAATTGGAAGGGAAAATAGACACAGAGCTTTTGTAAAGGAGGTAGCAAAGAAAGGTTAAAGGAAGGGGAAGGGACGGGGATAAAAGAAGAATTAAGATGCCTGTGATGAATATGATCATTACGTATGACAAACGTCTACTAAAAAACTAAATAAAACCAACTCCTTCTGCCCCCCCAAAATAGAAATAAGGAAAAAGGAAAAAAGAAAAGAAAAGAAGAAACTTTCAGAACTGCTCCAGAAAGTAGCAAATATGATGATATAAATGCATTCAAAGGGAAGGGATTACTTTATGAAAAAAACCCCAGTTGTACAAAAAATATTACAATTAGCAACTGAAATCACATCAAATTAAAACGCTTGTGAACACGAAAAGAAAATGCTAACCGAGTGAAGAAATGACCCACAGGACGATGAAGAGCAGTGTGTCTCTTACTGATCTATTTTTTTAATTAAGTTTCAATTTATTGTTTGTTCACAAATCACAGATGCTGTGCAACTTGGGTATAGTTCAGGCCCCATGAATCTCCTAAGGAAGACATTCAGTAGTAACTCACACCAGTATGGTTGAATGCACATAAATTAAGAAAGTCCAGTATTCACATCTTTGTAACCAAAATTTTGCTTAACTATCACCAGGGATATCAGGGCCTCATTCTCGTTTACAGACATAAAATCCCTCAGGGAAATAAAATATGCTTAGCCTTAAAGAAAGACACTGTGTTAACATTATATATAGTTATTATACTTCACTGTCTTTTAAGCTACTGTGCAGTTCTTAGGTAAAGGTAAACCAGTAAAAATGAAATATTCATGTACTTCAGCAGTTACTAAATTTTGAAAAATAGCAATAGCTTCCCCAAAATTTTAGAAAATGGCAAATAAAAAATCTTGGCCAGATGTTTGCCCTTAGTTAGTGCTCCAGGGCCTCTTGTAATCATTAGCATTATGAAATATTTTCACAACATGATGGAGCAGCTGGACTCAAACTATAACTTTGTGGAAACTATTTAGGCTCAATATTATTTCTTTTTACAAAATGTCTGGTACAATTTGCCAAATAAATCCATCTAGATTGGCATAATTTATTTACTTATCTGGACATATTTTAAAACAAAAATCAAATTTCTTTTGTAGACCATTATGTTATTCTTGATTGTGTTTTTGTAACCTTCTCTTTCAGGAATTGATCAACTTAAACTTGTATTGATTAGGTTTGCATAGATCCTTTAGTTATGTAGTATTTTATTACTCACTTTTGTTCCTGATATTCGTAAACTGAGTTTTTTCCTTGCTATGTCTGCATGTAGTTTTAACAATTGATTCTGATTTTAAGAAAAGAAACATTAACATTTTTGACCATCAAGTAAAATATTGCACATAGGTACAATGTGTATATCATTTATCAATTTCATACATTTCCTTTTCATTCTTTTCTTATTAAATGTTTTTCTTATCATGAATAAGTCCTGAATTTTGCATTTCTTTTTATTCTACTGTTTTGGTGCACTTTGTATGGTACGCTAATTGATCCCTATTATATTTAATGAATCTTGCCTTTGTAGAATAAATCTAAAAGTAACTTTAGTAAGAATATCAGAGCATGATATTATTTTACTTTGAATAGTTAGGAGAATTTATCAGCTAACACATCTGCTCTTGGACCGTTTTGCACCAGGAGATTTTAATTATACTCTAACTTCTCTGGCCTCTCCTGATCTTGTTTTGCATTTACTACCCCTAACAAAGATGGCAGAATTAATTTTCATCTAGCTCATACTTTGAGAATAAAACTTCTCAAAATGTTTTGAAACCTATATAAGAGTATAGCAATCTATTCCACCATTTAAGTCCATTTGTAAGCAGGTCTTAAATTTAAAATTCAAATTTAAAATTTAAAAAAAGTTTGGCCTTAGGGTGCAATTATTTAACTGCAAAAAATATATCACTACTCTTTGCATGATTACTGCAAAGGAAAAGTCATTCAAACAATTTTTTAACATTTGCAATTTTTTGTTGAGATTTCAAAAATCAAATAAACAAAAAGAAAACATCATGAGTCCCTGTGTGGACTTCTGAGCATTCTGGATTAATACATCCCTTTTTCAGAAATAAAGAGCATTTTTGAAAATCTCATTATTAACTAAAGCACAAATTTTGTTCCGATCTCTTTAGTTTACACAAAGTGTCCTTTTTTCTGTGCCAAGATCTCACCTTAGACATTGCTTTAGCTGAATTTTCACAGTCTCCTGGGGTATTCTTGTATTTATGGTTATTTTCTGCATATTTTTGCTATTTGGGGACCACTGAATATTCTGAGCAGTACTCACCAGGTAATATGTTCAGTGTCTCTCATTTGGAACACGCTCGATGTTTTCCTCGTGATGAGATACACATTACAGACCACGCGGAAGAAACATCGCAGAGGTAAAGCGTGGCTCTTAGCTTATGAAAGGCACACAGCGTGGAAAACACTGCTGTGGGCTCATGTTTACCACGTGATGGACCGCGTGGACCCGGCCTCCCACCGCAGGCTGCTTCCCACCTCGCGCACAGTTCCCTTTGGAAGTTTGTTATGTTCATGGTCCAGCAATAGCTGAGGGCATCTATGCCTCACCAGGTGAAAGGACAGTATCTGTGTACACAGCTTCAAGTCCTTCTGCAGACGTATATGTCTATTTATTTTCAATTTATACCAGTATGGACTCTTACTTTCATTTATCTTGTTTCCCCAACGAAGCTAATTTTGGCTATTAGAACCCATCTCATGTGACTCCCCTGTCCCTGCGATGAGCCCCATCGTCGTGGGTTTTTGTATTGTCTGTGCTTTAGCACTCATTTTTCGGCACTATAATGTTCTAGGCTCATCTGATGTTTCCTGATGTAGTCCGAATATCATCTATCTTTCCAAAGATCACTATATTGTTTTATTGAAAACAGTACTATGAATTAGAAAACTAAGATCTGGTGAGGTGAGCTCCTGCATGCTGAGATCATTCTAGTACTAGAACAAGAAGATATAGGTGTTCATGTACATAGTAGCTCATGTCTATACACATATCCATAAATATTTCTGTATACAGAAATCTATGCCTAGGATAACTGAGAAGTACTTTCAAGGAAGATAAAACTAGTAACATCTTAACTTAGGGTCACAGCTATTTTTTCTTTAAGATAAAAAATAGAGAAGCATGAAAATTGGAAAGAAAATACAAGAGGATTGAAGTGCAGGGGGTAAGAGTTTTCTCAATGAAACGCAAAAAGAATAGTATATGCATGAAAATGTAATAAAATATAAAGATGGAAAAGAGAAACAGAGAAAGAAGGAGAAAAAGTGTATTAAACAAAAAAGGAACGGTATTCTCAATCTTTGTAGTTAGGACAACTGGGTTAGTGGAAAAGTGAGCACTAAGAAAACAGAATTTTAAAATGGTGATTTTCTATTTATTTATTCCATAATCCAGGAAAATCTGCCAAACACAGCCCTGACTATACATAGAGGCACAAGGATGTGTCAGAACTGGAGCTCCAGTTCTTATTCCCCAGATAGCTTTTGCATCATACAAGGAGGACAAAATGTTAAAAATGAACATATGAGAAGTGAAATGAATACCAGGTTACTAACAGTGTCCATTTGTCAATTTTGTCAGTAAAAGACTGCAAATGCTGAAAAAGATACATTATTGATAATCATAATTACTTTCAAATTTCATTGTTACTTCACTTCTATTTATGTATACCTCAAGAATATGTAAGGGATGATGATGTTTTGATACATGCATATGATATGAAATGATTACCAGAATCAGAGTAATGCATTTATCTATGACCTCATGAGGTTTCATTTTCTGTGTTTGCTTGTGAGGAAAAACTAAGCTCAATTCTTCACAACTTTCAATTATGTGATAAAGTATTGTCAAATGTAATCACCAAAGTGAACACTAGCATTTCAGACCTTCATAGAAAAGTGAAGTTTTTAAACTTTGAACAATTTTGTCGTTTTATCTAACCCTAAACTCTGGCTGGTATTCACTATTTCTGATGATTTTATAAGTTTCATGTATACAGATTCCTCATATGAGTAAAAACATGTAAATTTTGCATTTCTTAACCATGTTTATTTCACTTAGTATAGCAACTTCTATGTTTATCCATATTGTTCCAAGTAGAAAACTTTCCTGGATTTTAGACAAAAAAACAATCCATGGTCTATGGAATATGGGTGTTTGTATGTGACATATTTCTTTATCCATTCATCTTTGATGAACAACACATTATTTTTATGTCTAGGATATTATGAATATATTATGTTGTAATGAACATAGGTGTACAAATGTTTTTTGAGAGACGGTTTTCATTTTGTGTATACACCCAAAAGTAAAAATGCTAAATTTCATAATGTAGTCATGTTCTAAATAATTTCTTTACCAATTTACATTTCCATCAATAGCATATAATGTTGCTCTTTTTTTCCATATCATACCTTTTATCTTTTCTGATAACAGCATTTTAAGTAAGATTTTCAGAAAAAGAATAGAAGAAGCCTTAAGTGTGAGGGAACTTTAGTTTATTGTGATTTGATGCTATGTAAATGTTCAGTTCTAGCTCAAGCAGACAACAGGGGTGTATGAAGATATGCTCCCAACTTAATGCTGGGATATTACTTTTTGATTAAATGTGTTATATATTAATTTATATTTGATTGAACATATTTGCAGTTTACATAAGAAAGTAGTTACAACATTGGTGATAATTTTGAATATCTCAGCATCTCTGGCATTACAATGAATATTTTGCAGGATAAAACCATTTTGAATGATGACTAAATTTACTGAAGAAGCCTGTCCTTGGATGGATTAATTCTGATAGATGTTCAAAATTATAGTCTTTCAAGTGTGATAAAAATGAATTCTATTTGCATCACAGAGCCTTTCTTTATCTTTATGAAGCTGCAAAATTACTATTGGGCTAATTGCCACCAATGTTGTCTTTTCAGAACTCACATCCCTTGCTGACATCTCTAAATACTTTCCACACATTTCCAAAATATGATAAATGCTCCCTCTGGTAATATGTACATAGCCCTGTGTTGATTACAAACAGGTGCAAAGATCTCTTCAGTTTGAATCCTGTTTTAGTCTGTTTTCTGCTACTATAACAAAATGTCTGAGGCCGATTACTTTATAAAGAAGAGGTATATTGAACTCATGATTCTGTCAGTAAATGGTTTACGTCAAGTGACATCTCATGAAAAATGACCTGACCATGACAGAAAGAGTAACATGTGCAAGAAGGGATGTCTACATGGATGGATACCCAAGGAGCAATTCTGTGGCCAGACATTTTTCAGACATTTTCCTGACAACAGATTTCCTGCTACTCTATAGCCCCCAAAATCTGTATGAATTCCTTTTAAGAGTATCATTCTTAATGACCCAATTACTTTTCTTTAGGTTCTGCCTCTTGAAGTTCCCACCTGTTCACCACCACAATAAGGAGGAGGAAGGCCCCAACATGGAATCTCCTGGTGGACAATCTCACCCGACCTGTAGTACTCGCTTCCGACAGTTATTAGCATAGTAACACAGCACGTTCTTAGCTCTTACATCTGCTTCATGTTCTATAACAATGAGATTACAAAAAATGTTATTCCATGAATCTGTGCTATGTAAAATACAAAAACCAGGACTAAATGGATGCATTAATACTGCAAACATTCATGGGTAAAAATTGAAGAACATTTTTAAGTGTGATTATAACAGTGTATATCTCATAGGTCTTGTTTTTAAGGTAGTGTTCGCAAGTGTTTTTCCTCTTTGTCACTATTGAACCTATTTTATTTATCAATGACAGTAGATATTAATTAGTTCTACTTGATTTTTTTATAAATTAAAAATATTGCATATACTTTGGGTGCCACACTGTAACTAGATGTAATGCTAGTAGTTGCTAATAGCAAAAAAATAGTACAATTTCTGAAAAAGAGTGTGTCATATTTCAGTACAGCATTGTTAGATTGATGTTGCTTTTAGGTGTTTCCCAGAAGTATGTAATGATTGCTGAAGATTTCTTAAATTATTGAGTTTTTATTCAAAGTGATACATTAAAATACAATTGTCAAAAATTGCACTAGAATTCAACTACTATTTACAATATGAAATGTGATGTAATTTTTGATTTTTAATTTGAAAAATTATAAAAGTTTACTGCTATCAAAAAGATACTCTCAAAGAGAAAATTCATGAACATATAATTGTATATGTCCATTGACTATTAAAGCTTAAAGTCCCAAAGCTTAAAGTCACTGGTAAATTAGAACTTATACAGTTAAAACACCCTCATGCCTTCATAGCTTTTAAAAACATTCACTTTGTGCATCATTAAGAACCATATTTCCCCATGATAGATTAATTTTCCCTCAGGTATAAAATTTATCACCATTTAAAGAGAGAAAATGAGTACTTTTAAATTGTAGTGATTGCTCGCCTAAAATTTTTCACATCATTTAATCCTATTTTCATAAAATGTTCTCTTACAATAAAAGTTCAGTATTTCAGGTTACTAATAGAAATATACCTCTTACAATGAAATTCTCCTTAAACTGGTTATGCAGCTTTCAGTATAAAAACAGTAAGTGGAGAGATACACATCTATCTGTAAAGTTCTTTCATATTTGAGCACATGTGATTCTAAATTCAAATGAAAGAATTCTACTAATATCTGTAAGAGAAATAAAATACTATTGGAAACAATGATTGATGCAATCATCATAGGATTTTTGTCTTATGGCAGATTTTCCTTTATTTGGTGGCAGTTTTATATGAAGTATTCATGTATATTATGTATTTGTATGCTATATGTATGTAGCAAATATTTCTTGGATGAATATAAGCCAAGAGAACAATCTTTGAGATTATTATATATTACCAAATATCATTGTTTAATGTTTACCCTATGATACAATTAAAGAGCTACACTATATACTGTTATCAGTGTTTTTAAAATCATATACCACATAATTAAGAGAAAATATTTCAGGGATTTTAATTGGTAAATATGGGTGTGATTTCTGATGGAGGTGTCTATGCCTAGCTACCAATTAAACTATTAATGTAATGATGTATATTTTGATTAGAAAGTATATTGCTCTCAGGAATTTGAAGCAGAGTATTTTTCTGCTGGGTAGTGTGTAAAATATGCTTGTTAAGCATTATACTTAAAGTGTCTCCCAAACAACTCATACATCCTGCGTTGGAGTTCCTGGAAGGTAACCGGGTCATGAGCACTGTTCAGTGTATTAATCCACTGCTGAGTTCCTAGGTGAATCTGCTCTTAGGAGTTGGGCCTGGTCAGAAGAGGTCGGCCACTAGAGCTATGACCTGAAAGATACAACTTTTTTCTCTTATGTGGTGTGTGAATTGTTAATCCAGGGATTTGAAGCTGAGTTACATCCCCAGCCCTGTTCGTTTGTTCTGATACTGGGTATTCCAAGGTCTCTACGTTGCCCAGGTTGGGCTTGAACTTGTGATTGCATCTTACCAGCTCCCCATAACATTAGAATTACAGGTGTGTGTGTGAGCATACGTGACTTTAGAAGGGTGTGTGCTTTTCCCCAGCTCTGCTCTTGTCTCTCTGCTTACTGGCTGCCATGGCTTTCATCTGTCTTGCCCTTCTGAATGCCATTTCTGCCTTGAAATGAGGAACTAGACCCTTGAAACCACATGCCACAATGAACCTATTTTTCTTTAAATTGTTGCTGTTTAATATCTTGACACAGCTATTGAAAACTGAATAATACATTTCTGGACTCAAATGTTAATTGGGTTTATTTTCACATTACAAGGTAAAGCTAACTTTGCTTGACAAAAATCTCTAGAATTTGCCCCATCTAATGTTAGAATGCTACAACAGCAGGAGATTCCTTACAACAATTTTACTTTATAGAATTTTCCCCCCTTTGGATAAAACTAAGATGACAGGAAAACATAAAGCATCTTTCTCCACATATTCATGTAAGAATTTAAATCCAAGGTTTTTGGGAGAACAAAGACTGGTTTATTTCTCAAATCAAATAATTAAAAGCAGGCTAACTTGCTAGGGAACATACATATCCAAAACATGTTAGCAACTCCTGAAGGCAACAGATGTCTGGCTATATTTAAAAGATTGTTTAAGAAAATTGTAACTTTTGAAATGTTGAATTATTTTGTAAATCCTGGTGAGTACCATTCTACTCAATTATATTTGATTTGCATGTATTTTTGTCTTTGTGCATAAAAGTGAAAAATGGAAAGTACTCAAAATAACATTTTGATCATGAAAGTGTTTTCTCCTTTTCTATTTTTCTTTCATTTTCTGTTAAGGTGCTTTTATCTGACTGGAATCCTGGATACTATTGGAAAGAAGCTTAAAAGAACTGTCTTGTCTCCAAAAGGAAACCAGTTTAGAGCAGCTTCTGCAGAAAGGGATACAACTACTATATATTATGCTGGAAAAATTAGTGATATTTTACAGATTTTTTTTCTGGCCTTGGAGCTATGGGAAAACAAAGTAAAGCAAATTTGATACTTGATTCTAGACCGCACATTTTGCTGTGAAAATATGAGAATATTTCCAAAAATAATAAAAGCTTGCATTCTCAAATCATTGCAATGAATACCTGTAAACTTGTGGAGAAATTTTAAGGTATTGATTAACATAAAAAGTCCTAGCAGTGTAAAATAGAGACTAAGTTTAAAGGGAAGATATTTTTGTCCTTTTCATTGCTAAAAAAGAAAGAAGGCTCAAGCACTGCCTAAACCTGAAGTGAGATCATTGAGCCTTCTGTCCTTAAACGTGCCTGCCATGATCTGAATTCCAAATGTTAAATACATAAAACATGAAACAATTTTATGACCAAGAACTTCAGAAAGGAATATGCTGTGCATTAAAAATCTCTCGGAGTAAGAGAGCAATCTCTTCAATTCATTCACTATGTTTCTGAAATCTAATTATTCACAACAAAAATTATACTCAAAAGTCATTTTTGTTATTTTAATTCTAATATTTTAAATCAATGTATAATAGTATCAGTAAAATATCTCCCTGCATATAAACAGATAGGAAAGTCAGAATAATCTATACTTAAGGCCAAACGTATTAACATAATCTCCCACTCCTAGTGAACAGGAGGCTGAGAAAGGAGGATCATAAGCTTGAGCCTAACCTGGATAAAACAGTGATACCTTATCTCAAAAAGTCAAACAAAACAAAACAAAACAAACAAAAAAAATGCCAGCTGCTTCATCTAATAATCTTCATCTGGTAATAAAACCTCTAGGATTTTGTATCTGCTAAAATATTTTGTTTGAGTACATTTTATCATGTCAACAATCATAAAAAAATACAATGAATCAACACTTAAAGAGATTATAGAGTTGTTTTTTTTTGGACCTTGAATGGAATTCTGCCAGGCATGTGCTTATGCCTATGAGCTAAATCCCAGCCCTGAGATTGTATAGTTTTAAAAAACATGTTTAGGACTGTCTTTCATGATTGAATTTAAGCAAAGCATACCTAAAGGAAGAGGATGGCAAACCTGATGACAACATGGTCTACTCAGGGAGGTTCCTGTATCAGTGAAAAATAAAGTAAAATGGGGAGGGCGAGTGGGAGAGAGTGAGAGAGTTGGGGTCCTTCCTCAGAGGATGAAACCTGAAGAGAGATCAGTATATGAGGCTGACTATGAGCAGCTGGCTGAAGAACCTGCCAGGAATGAGGGACAACACTTACAATAACATGGATCATTTTACCGGTGGCTGTTTTTACGTGCTTGAATTTCAATGGACGGACTAGTGTTGTGTGTACACATGTGCGTGCACACACTATGTCATATTGTGATGGCTGTGTATCGTTTCATTCCGATGTGAGATATTCTCTTGATAGTTTGGTTGTGCTGAAATCATCTTGTTTCGCAGTTTTTTTTTTATCACACAGCTATTTTATATGTTTACATGAGCATCTGGATTTAAAATTAATTACATGTACAGTGCGCTAAATATTTTTGCCTTTCAACCACAGATTGCATTAATTGTCTATTTATTTGTTTATTTATTTATTTATTTATTGATTGATTTGGTACCAGGGATCAAACTCATGACTTATACCTCTAAGCTAAATCCCCAGTCCCTATAAGTATGCCTTTAAATATTAGAAAAATGAGATAGTGGTAGTCTCATATAAAACTATAATATATTTACCAGTCAACAATATTTTAGGATCAAAATAATGCTTCTCTTATCAAGTGTTCAAAATCACATTTTATCCACAATTAAATATAGTACTATGTGAGTATATGTGTACATATACATGTATAGAATTGGTTTACTTTTAAAATCCACAAGCTGTCAAGTATATATTCTCAAAAGTTTCCATATTTACTCAAACTATCCCTTCTAGGATCATTTGTTCTTTTTTGGACTTAAGTAACCGTTTGGGGTTTTGTTCATTTTTCCTGTAATCTCAGCAATGAGGTTATCTTATCATGTCTCTTCACAGTAACCGATCTGATGCTGGAGGGTGTATATTTTTTTCCCTCTCTCTCTCATTTTTAATTGGCCCAAGCACGCTCTGAAGATTATGTTTCCTCCTTTTTTAAAACTTTGAAAAAGAATTAAACTTTGTCACTTGTAAAAAAAAAAAAATTGTGGAAGGAGGCTCCCCATGAATTTCAGGCCAGCTTAGGCTACTAAACGATTGTAAGACCAACAGCAAACCCTGTTTTTAAAAGCCAAAAATTAAATAGTCTATATTTTATTAGCATTTTTAATACACTTAAACATATATGCATGTTGTCTTTCTATTTAACCAATATGATTTGGTGTAACATGGCTAGGTACAAAATTTTAAGCTTTTGTAATGTTATTTTCTTTGTTGTTTTTGATTTTTTCTCCAGCCACTCTGTGGATTTTTTCCACCAGACTTCAAGAACTAAATGGTCTACTTTAGAGATTTTTGAATGATCAGATCTTGCTTTGATTATTATTTTTATGATGCCTAATTACTAATAGATTCCTCTGTTAGTATTGTGTTTAAAACATTTTCCTTATACATTAAATTTATACATTGATATTTTATTTCTTTATGTATTTGTTATTATGGCTAATTTTTAAGCTTTCTTTTAATCACTAGCACACATTTTTAGGGTGATTTTTCCTACTTTTATGGAATTTTTCAAGAATATGTGAATACAATGGAGTATTATTCAGCTATAAAGAAGGATCACATTGAGATATTTATCAATAAATGGGCGCAGCTTGAAACCATACTCATTAGTGAAATAAATCAATCTCGCATGTGTGAATACCGAATAGTTTCCCTAATGTAAATAATGATTCAAATATATAAAAATATGTGGTAATCATGATTCCCCATTAGGTGGCCTTAAAGCCTTATAAAGTTTTCACTCATTAATTAGAAAGGCTTTATTCTGGGCTTCTTGATATGAAAATATTTGAAGCTAGAGTATATGAAGTTTTATCCAAATATTTCAAGGAAAAAGACACTATGGTAACTACTATTAAGTCAGGTTATAAGGTGGTGAAGTACTAGGTTGTTGAAACAGTCATGCTGTGACCTCTATTGTTATATTGTTATGTCCTGTTTTATCTCAATCTCCCCCTTATTGTTTCAAAAAAATTATTTAGTCATTTCTTATGTTTGTCTTAATTAAAGAAAAATTCAAAAAAAATTAGGATATATAAATAGTAACTCTTTTCGATTTCCTATTAACTTGTTTTGAAGTCCTGTAGTACTCCCACGATCTTGTTTTGACTGATTAGACTCTGTTCCATTCTATATGATAGTATCAAGTTTGAAGACATAGGCAACTACTTTGAAGACAATAAGATTCACTAAGCTACCCATTCTGGTTTGACTATTGTCTTCTTTGGAAGTCCTGTAATGTTTACAATGCCTAAGTTTTATTGGTCTTGTTCTCTACTGTTTTGTCCAACTTTATAATATCTAATAAGATAGACAATTCTTTTTAAGGAAACAAGGGACAATATTGATAACCATTGTTGATAAACCTGTACTCTGTTCTACACCATGTGCTATGTCTATCCTTGGTATTGACTGACAGCTTTGTTTTGCCATATTTGACTGTATTCTTCCCCCCCCCAAAGAAAGTAATAAGCACTAAGGAGTAATAAAATCCAAGATGTGTAAATTTTGTTGTAAAAAAGAGAGGGAAAAAAAAAAGAAAAAGAGCTCTAACGGATATAACAGCAAGTGTGTTTGGGGGTGTTAAATAGCTGACTTTATCAATGTTTTTGGAACATTGAACACAGCTGTTTGCAGTCTCCCTGTTTGAATGTCCACCTTGTGTTCTTTGATACTGTGATTTGAGGAACTATTTTCAAGAAGATAGTGTGTAATCTACTAGCAGGTGATTTCTTACTGTTATGTTTTTTTGTTTTGTTTTGTTTTGTTTTGTTTTGTTTTTGTAGTTCTGTATTGCGTGTACCCTTACGCCGCTTTGGTTTGTTTTGTGTTTTTCTCTTTTTCCTCTTAAATTAAAAAAAAAAAAAAAGAATATGTGAATATATTGTGCTAATAGTTCAACTTCATAACAAAAAGAACTTAAAGTGTCGAAAGCAACATTAATCTATTTCTTACTCTAGCTTTACAGAGGAGTTCAGAAGGATTTTCTCTGTCATAATTACAGGGGCTTTGCAGAAAGAAGTTCTGCTGTTTTGAGGTTATCTTGGACCTAGGTTTCATTCCAAGCACCTGAAATATTACAAATAAGAATGGGTATCTTGGAATTCTATCATGGACCATGTTCAGAATTAGGTATATCGCCAATACTCATATATGAGTATTCCAAAACCACATCTAACAGCAGAAAGTTTCAGAAATGTAAACACTGAATGTTAAATTTATTTCCAAGTAACCATTTCTGAATAGAAAAATGTAATTTATGTGTGGATGGCTGGCTACATCCATTCAGCAAACCTGAGTCCTGAGCTAACCTTGATTACCAGTCCTCTTGGATTTGTGATGATGCAGTAGACAGTAGTTTTAGAAAGAATACCATGGCAAATGAGCAAGAGCAAGTGGGTTGACTTAGGTGTTTTGTAGCATGCAAAGTATTTGCTCAGACCTCTGATCCCTGAATTCTTCAATCTCACGGTTTTGGTTTGATAAGTACAAAAATAAAAACAAAACAAAAAAATTACATAGAGAGATCACTCTTAAACAATAACATAAAGATGTGTTATTTTACTTGATATGAGAAAACTTGAATTTGTATTACAATAATAGTACTATCGCAAAGTTCATCTTTCTTATTAATTCTGTGCAAATTAGAAATAAATGCTGATTATTCAGTTTATTAATGCAAATACCTATCTCCAGGTGTGGTTACATTAACATTTGTTTTTATTTTAACATATTGAACTATTTGTGGAATTTTCATAAAATTTGAGATCACCATGCATAGTTTTAATTATAGGACAGAATTATGATCATATATTATAGTTACACAATTTACAGATAATCCATTCATCTAAAATGTAGTCTTCACTGACAAATATTTGTCTGTAAAAATGCACCGATGTGTTGCCTCAAAAAGAAAAGTGGAGCTAAATCATCATTAATTTTATATATAAAACTTATTTAGGTCTTATCACTTGAGTTCCAGTTAGCTATCAGTTTTGTGGTTATAACAACAGAAAAGGCTCTGGAAGTTATTTAGTATACAATTACCCATAGTTCTTAAACAACAGCATAACTTTCACAAATCATGGTGTTCGCAATTGAACCAAGTTAATTACGAATTCAAGATATAAATGCTAACTGGGCTAAGAGACACATCACCATTTAATGTTGTGTTCTGAGTACTCCGAATTTTTGAATTTTTAATTACTTATGCCTAAATAAGTCATCACTGAGGAAACAGAACTGAGTAATTTAGAAGATTACAACTTTTTTCTTGGATCAAGTACACTGCATCAAGAACCTATAATGGCATTTTAACTAAAAAAAAAAAATATATATATATATATATATGTATATTTCATATCTATAGCATTAACATAAAGCATGATTATGTATTGTTTTAAAGGAATAGATAATTTGAAACCCCTATATTTATAGAATTAGACTCATTTATTTTGATTACTAAGGAATTAGTCAATTCAGTTGTTTTTGACAAATGGTAGGCTAATTTCAATAGTGATGACTGAAAGAAAGCGTGAGTATTGTCACTATTATTAGCTTACTATAAAAATCTTCCCATGCACTGACTTTAATAGTTATTTTTTGGGTGATGGGGACTGAAATTTAAAGAGTGAACAAAAATATAGTCCTGAAAGTACCAATCCAAATTTCTGTTGTTTTTATTAATCTTCAGTTGTTTTAAAAGATGAAAAATGATTTGTATGCTATACTTTTGTGGGGAACCATGAGGTTTTTAACTATGTTTACATCGTAGAATAGCTGAGTCAAGCTAGTTTTCAAATCTGTCACTTCACAAACTTAGCAACAATTTTTGCTGTGAAGACTTTTTAAAATCTACACTTTTAATAATTCTTAACAGCCAGCATATATTAGAAACAACAAAGCTGAAGACATTACATTACTTGACTTTAAATTTTATTACAAAATACTAGTAATCTTCAAATGAATAGTGCTGACGTAAAAACAGAAACATGGAACAATGGTATAGAATAGAGATCCCAAAGGGAAACGCATATCTTATGATCAATTAGTCTCTCACTAGGGTGCCAAGTACAAGAATGAAAGTCTCAGGCCAGGCACAATGGTGCACACCTGCAATTCCAAAACTCAGGTGGATTGCTGTGAGCTTGAGGTTAGCTTAGGCTACAAAGTGAGTTCAAAACTGACCTGAACTATATAATGAAACCCTATTTCACATTGTCAAAAATAAAAAATAAATTTAAAAAAATGAAAGTTTCTTCAATTTTTGATCTTCACAAAAGAAGGATGGATTTGCATCCTTATATTGGGCCATAATAAAAGTGTCAACCCAATGTGATTTAAAAATTAAATTTGAAACCTGAAATTATGGAACTATTCATAGGGAAATTTCCCACACCACTGGCCAGTGCAAAATCTTTCTGAATGAAACCAAAATATTAGGCCACAAAAACAAAGTAAAAAATGGAGTCACATCTTTTTTAATAATGTTGTATTAAGTAGTACTGTTTTTGTGATTGTTGAGCCAATATCAATGCATTATTGTTATCTGAAGTCTATACTTTTCACTGGCAATTGTTTTATGTTGTACATGTTTTAGTTGCTAATAGATATATAATGATTTATTTCTATAATTGTATATACTGTACTAGATAATAACTTCAATGCCTTAAAAATGTCTTTTGGTCTACCAAATTATCCCTTAATTCTCCTCATGAAACATAGCTGTTTATGCACCATCTCCATAGTTTGGCCCTTTCCAGAAATTCATATGATAGCATCATATAGTATGTAGCTTTTTTAGGTTGATTTTTCCTCTCACTAAGCAATATGCATTTCAGCTTCCCCCGTGACTTATTTATTTATATTTAAATTATTTAATCTTCTATTTTAGGGACTATCAGCCTCTTTATCTACTCATATTTGAAAGACTGCATGAATTAAACATCTTTTATCAAGGCTATATCTTGAATTAAATATATTTCATGCTTATTTCTAATGTTATTTGGACTGTTTTAAAATTTAATAGTTGCATATTGGATATCTTCAGGTTCAACATACTATTCTATTCACTGAGGAAGATTTGTGAAGAAAAAGAGATTTAGAAACCTGATGCTCAAGTTGGGAAAGGAAAGGTTTATTTCTTACAGTTTTGGAGGTTTCAGTCCACACTCAGTTGGCTCCAAGGCAGGCGGGCATGGCTGGGCCGCCGTTCATGGCGGCTGCAAACAGCAAGCCAAACAGCAAAGAGCAAGACACACCTTCTTCCTGCCATTACATCACATCCTGGCTCCACCCCTATGTGGGTGGAGCACTGACTCCATCAATCCAAGCACTAGGCAATGAACCATCACAAATGCACAATGCAAACTCATGAGGCCTGGGGGCCACCGACATAAACCATGACAGACACTACAGTAACTACTTTTATGTCAGGATATCTTGTGGTGAAACACTATTTTGCTTAAATGGTTATGCTTTGACCTGCACTGTTTTGTTGTTATGCCCTCTTTTATCTCAGTCTTCTTTTTTAAAATTATTTACTTTTTATTTTTATCTTTTTAATTAAGGGAAAAATACAAAAAATAGCAGGACACATTATAGTAACCCACTTTGATTTCCTATTAACTTGATTTAAAACCCTGTATAGCCCTCACCATCTTGTTTTGACTGATTTTCCTCTATTCTTCTTTGCTTGATAGTACCAAGTTCAAAAGTATAGGCAAAACTGTGAAGACAATAAGATTCATTATGACACTCATTCCGGTTGACTATTATCTTCTTTTACAGTCCTGTAATGCCTCCAATGTTTTGTTTTTATTCTTTACTGTTTTGTTCAATTTTATTATAACTGATGATATAGACAATTCTTTTTAAGATAGCAAGAGGCAATATGGTAACCACTGTTGATCACCTAGTATTTTGTTTTTACATTATCTATTATGTCCATCCTTTTGATTTGACTGACTCTGTTCTGTTATGTCACATTTGGTTTTACTCTCTTCAAAAAAAAAATAATAATAATAAGAATTGTTGGAGTAATAAAACCCAAAATGTGTAATTGTCATTGTACAAAAGAAAAGAAAGTGCTCTAAAGAATATAACTGCATATGTATTTAAGTGTATAAGATAGTTAACTATATTACTGAGTTTTGTTGGATCATTGAACAAAACTGTTTGCAGTCTCACTGTTTGAAAGTCCACTTTATATGCTTTAATTTTGTATCTTGAACAACTATTTCTAAGATAACAATATGTAATCTATTAACTAGTGATTTCCTATTGTTTATTTTTTCTGAAATTCTGTATAACTTGTACCCTTTTTCTGTTTTTTTTTCTTTTTCTCCTTAAATAAAAAAAAATAAAATAAATTTATAAATAAAAGAAAGCTGTGTGTAAACTGTAGAAAGAGGAGACAGGAAAAAAACAATATGCATACCTTAATACAAAAACTTAAGTTGGAGTGAGAGGTACAGAGTTGCAATTTTAAAAGACTGTTCAAAAGATTCCTTGATAAGGTAACAATTGAGAGCAGATTTAAATGAAGTTAAGAATGTAAACGATGATCCTAAATGTATTTGACTACAGGAAAAATGAACAAATTCTAAGTCCCCACAGAGGAGATGATTGTGTCTGCTCTCTGACTTGCTGGCTGATGAAGGTAGAATAAAGGATGATCTGAGAGAAGGACAAAGTCCAGTAAGAGAGACTAGTCCCTAACCGCCAGCCTGCAGGGAGGGGAAGCTGCGGGAGTACCCGCGGTGGACGGCAGAGATCTCTGTCTGTTGGTCTGGAGCAGTGCAGCGAATCCATGGCACACCTGCATCAGAGCGCTGTTCATAACACTGAAAACTCTAACTGGCTCGCTAATACTGATTTAGGGCACAGAGCAGGATTCAGTGAAAAGTTCACAGACTTTTTAAAGTAAAAACTCTATAATGTTTCTTGGTTACTGGAGCATGGCAAAGAAAGATAACCAGGACAAGTCCCAGTTTTTCCTCCTGAATGAATGACTGTGTACTTTGTTGGAGATGAAAACTGAACTGCAGCAAATGATTTTCTGTGATAACCAGGAGCACATTGAGAACAGTCTAACGTTTAGTCATGCATACTGAGATGTCTAGTAAACACTTGAATATTCTAGTCAGATATTCAGATAATGTAATTTAAACTGCATTGCATCATTGTTGAGAGCAATATTACCCTATGCATTAATGCAACATTTAGAATATTTAAATTTTAATTGTCAGTTAAATAATAAATCAAGATGGAGTTCCTCAGTCATACTAGTAGTATTACTTAATTTCTATTATAAGACTTTTTCTACCATACAGGACAGTGGAAGGTATTACCATAATTAGTTTGAATTTTGTGTGTAAGCTGGAATACCAAAATATTTGATAGTCAGGTTTTAATTATTTTCTCTGCATCTGTGTTTGAAACTTAGTTAAAATTGAAGATTTAAATATATTTACACTTATCCTTTTGCATCATTTGTACATATCTTTTAATTGTACTTACCAATTGTGGAAAGAAACATAATCATTGAACTTTATGAACACCTACTTCCCTTACAAAGCTATACAGATGCAGCTCAATTTATTAACCAAGTTGACAGTTACTTTTTAAAAGAAAGATAAAGGACATTTTTGTTCAAGAAGAGGAAAAGGATGTAGTATGTATGTATTATACCACAAATTTGTTGTTCTCAAGCTTTCTAGTATCAATTCTCATTGCTTTTGTCCAGCTGTAAATATTAGGTCAAATTACTTAAGTCTAGTAAATTTTATTTTCTCATAAAAAAATAAGAGTAGTAATGTCTCCCTCAACGTGTTATTATGAGAAATATAATGGTTGATGTGGCTATAAAATGTTTAACACAGTCCTCAACACTTGGTAAGCACAATGTAAGTATTAAATTGAAAAATATCAAAACCGATAGGGTCTTACAACTATATAAAACAAAATGGTATTACACATATGTTGGAAATGACACAAATGTATTAAATTTCAAAATAAATATATCACAAAATTTACCACTTTGCATATGATTTTGTTTGCAGTATTAATATAATTGTTCATTTATAAAGACAAGTAAGTTTAAAATACATGAAATAAACAAAAACATTGTTTTATGAGTATTTAAAATTATTTTTATACTCAAATCTATGTGAAAATGCTGTCTTATTATTTAGATGCTAAGACCAATTTTTCACATTCAGTATACACTTCAGAATATTTTTGTCTGTTTCTCATGCAGAATTCCAGTAGTACCACAAGAGGTTATAGCTAACAAATAAAGACAGGGATGAAAGATGGAGAAAAGTGAGTAGAATGGATTAGTTATTTAAATTCTTCATGGTGTATGATTAAGATTTCTAGTATTATAAGTAAATTAATATGCTGCTGGGCATCAGATTTGCCACAATTCTCATTGGTAAAAAAAAATGTAGAATTATCTTTGTTTGAAGAGTTCATGTTGCTTAAGTGAATGCCTTTAATGTACTTTGTGGTTTGGCTTACTGTATTACTTTAAATATTCCTACTAATTATGTGGAAGACTAATAAGTTTTAAAGAAAGCAATAATGATGTTAGCAGATATGTTAAAATTCTAAAATTAAAAAGTATACACACAATAGTCAAGATGTGGATAGAACCTAAATATCAAGGGAACTGCTGTAAGTATAAAAGAATATTATTCACTTTGAAAATGAGGAATCAGCCATTTACTAGGAAGTAGATAACAGATACTGGAAGACATTGTTTTTTCTAGAAATTAACCTGCACAAGAAAAAAGAATTCCATTGTCTGACATATGTGTACATTATTTATAAGTCAAATATATACATAAAGAATAACACTTTGGTAACTAAGGTTGGTAGATGAAAGAAAGAAATGAGGCGATACAAGCCAGAGAAGACAAAATGAAAAATACATTGTGTTCATCTTTAAAGATCTAATAGACTTTAAGCAATGAAGTTATACTGTATTATGGGTTTCTATTAAGGAAGATTTCATGTATTCTTGTCAAAACATCAAAATAGTGGGTTACGATGTGAATGGACAGATGTGTTAATTCATTTTACCATAGTAATCATTTTGCCATCTATATGTATTCCATAACATTTTATTTCATCTCTTGAGTATAAACGTTTCCTTTTAAAAGGGGGAATTTTTTAATAAAAGTTTTTCCACATAATCCAGTTTTATATTGTTCAAAAGTGTGATCTACGCTCTTCTATAAAAGTTACCTAAGATGGTTACACCACTCTACACTTTCTGGAAACATTATCCTATTTAATTAATCACCAATTTCTTCATTCACCTTGAAAGGTCAACAAAAGCATAAACATTTATTCACTTATGTTATGAGAGAATTTAAGCCAAATTATTACAACTTGTAGTGCTTCCAGTATGTGACTCAAATCTTCGGATTATTTAAACCTTTTATTATTGGACTGAGGCATTCAATAATAATGTATCTATCTTTATCATTAATAAAACAAAAATATATGCTATAATTTTAAAACGAAATAGGTTGGACAAATTGGCAATGCTGAGGACAAATGGGAAAAGTGATTGATGACTCAATATTGACTAGATTATTGATCTGAATTGAGGGTGGCTAATTCAAAAACTTATCCAAGCTACACATCCAATACAGGTTAGTTAGATTGACTCAACACAATCACGCACAACAAAAGGAATTACTTTTTCTTAATCAGAATGTGAGCTTTCTTGTCTTCACTAACAAACCATTCTGTGCCTAATAGTAGTTCATACCTGTCACATGTTCAATAATTAAAATATTGTTTCTTAAGAGAATAGCCAAACTACTAACATAAGATTGACTAGTATAATTAGAATAAAGTGTAAAAATATTACTGAAATGCAATCTTTAGAGCTTAAAATCACTAAAAGGATAAAATTTAATTGTTTAAGTGAAAATATTTCTCATAGGTCAAAAGGATATGTGAAAATATTTGAGAAAAACAGAACTAATAGCCATAATTTCCCATAGATGTTACATTTTTTCAACTTTTAAACTGTAGAACAATGCCTAAAATGATACTGCAAACTGATTAAGAATGACCATAATCTAATACAACAGGAAATCAAGAATACTCATTGAATTTCAAGAAATTCAGACTGAGAACGTGATTAATTTCTTAGTAGAAATTACATGACAACACATGCTGAGTATTTTCTATAAAATGACATATCCAATTAACAGATGATTCCTGGTGTTTATAGATTTATTACACCTGTTTCTCTAAAAGATAATTAAAACTCATGAACAATGTGATTTTTCATTATAATGTTGTACTTACTACATTTTAAAATGAAAAGTAGTTTAATATTTATCTCAATTTTGAATGATGAAACTACAATGTAATTAAGTGGCTATGTAATTCTGTACATATGTAAATAAACTTCATGCTCCAACACTGTTGTTTCAGTTTAAAAATCCTTACTTTTCCAAATATAGTATAAAGAAGTATACAGAAAATTAGAAAAATGTTCCTTGGATGGCTCCTTAGTAACTGGTGGATAAAAATCTGTTATTTTCACCAATGAGCTATTTTTCTATAACATATGTATAATTGCTTTAAACTTCATCATTTTACTATTATCTATTCATGCTTAGTTGATTGAAAATGAATACTATGAGAATTCCCAAATGCTCCATAACTATAAAGTTACACCATAAATATTACTATTATATGATATAATAGTTTGTCTTCAGCTTCTAATTGTCTGAAATTACTTTCACAAATGCTTTAAGAACCTCATTCATTGAACATATGTGAATTTAGCACACAATGAAAACCTAGTAATAGTGTTATTTCTTCAAATTTTAATGTTCTATTACACAAAATAGAATTAGCGAGATGTATTACTTAGTGGAGAATATTATCTGCATGATACTGCCTGCTATTGTTTATAATGAGCATGATGCAAATAGAGTAAAGTTATAACTTATGCTTTAGTGCTGCAGTTCAGCCGCTGATTATTGCTCAGGTCGAAAGAGGTTAAATTATTGTGTTTTATTCACATATTACAGTGATGGTCTGAAATGCAAAACTCACGGAAGGCTAAGTTAGAAGATGATAGAAAAGACTGAGATACACCTGAGAATATAAAATGAAGTCAAATGAAATTACACCTTTGTAAGGCTTCATCAAAAATATTTCAATAGATAGAAAATTAGGAATTGCCATTGATTTTTTTACATTTTCCCAGAAAAATGAAATGTGACTATTATGAGTCTACTAGGATACATAACAACAGTTTCTTTGCATTATTAAATCACTATTAATGTTACTGATATTACCTTTAATTGAAATAATTAATATATTTTGAATTTTTTCAATGAAAGGAACACCAGTATTTAAATTACAGTAGAATAGAAGGTGAATATCCAACCTATATAAGGATCAGTTTTGAAAATAATTGTGTGTTTCCTTATAATGATTATTAAATATATCTTAAGTGTTTATGTGAAGTGAAGTGTGAATGATTAGAACTAATAATTTAGAAATATGCTTTTTTAGTATTGAATTATATCTCTTGGAAAGCAAAAGCAAAAGTCTGTAAACAGAAACAAAAGCAAAGATACAGATACTGAAACAGCACAACTCCTAGCCTAGGGTTTGGTTGTAAGGGTAACAGGTTCTTAAATATATCCGTAAGCATTCATTGAGAGGGAAAGCTAGAACAAGGAATATAAAAAGAGAAGACAGCCAGCTCTCAGGTTGACAGGAGTAGTTGTTTTTGATGGCTTGATCTGTAGGTTTTAATTGCCTCGTGGCCATTAACAAAGGAATATAAACTTCAGTTATGCTCACAAATCAAAGCTCATAGAATACCCTCCTCATTTCAAAAAGCACGTGCTAGAGTTAAACCCTGGGGAAGAGAGAAAATGGCAGAGTGGTGAGTGTAAACAATTCAGCTTTCCCAAGATTTGTACCCAGACACTGAAAAGCAACAATTTGGAAAGAAATACAGAGAAAAATGGTTCTGTCTGAACCAGGATTGATCTGATAAAAAAATTAAAATAAATAAAATGTAGAGAAAAAATTGAAGAAATGAAACACATGAAGAAGAACCACAGGGATGCAAGTGATGGACCACAGCTTGGAAGACAAAGTGAAAAGCTTCTCCTTAAGGAGAAACATTGTAGCAGGTGTGACAAGACCAGGAGTAGGTCAGATCTGCCAGGGCACAGGGGTGGGAGTTCTTTCCCTATGTCCTACAGGTGACAATTGGTGAGTAAGTCTAACACAAGCCCTGGCCTTCTCTGTATTCTGAAAGAGAGTACATGGCCAACATCATTCCAAGAAAGGTTGATTGCAAACACCCAAAACAACCAAAAACAGAAATTGAATTTGACCCACCATTACCTCTACTAGATACCATCTTGAAAGAGTTAATGACAGCATATTATAATGATGCACGCATATCCATTTTTATAGCAGCACCATTCACAATAGTTAAATCTTGGAAGCAGCCTTAATTCACTTCATTAGATTAATGGCTGAAGAACAGGTGGTATTTGTACACAATGGCATGTGAACCAAATATTCCATTTGTAGGAAAATGGAATAATGGTAAGTGAGATAAGTCAGGCACACAAGCTTAAATACCATGATTTCCTTTATACAGGAATCCCAATATATAAATATAGTGTGAATTTTGAAAAAGATATAGTAAGTGACAAGATGGTTCTTTTCTACATGAAAAGATGTTATAGTTTGTGTCTGGGTATCCCTGAAAAGTTTCATGTGGTCATGGTGGGGGTCTTTTCTGAGGCAACTGAATCTAGACTTTGTGATTGGTTCCTTGTCTAGTGCTGGGATTGGGGGTGTAATTGCTGCATCTGCCCTCGGGCAGGTAGCCTGCATACAATATAAGGGAAGAAAAGAGGTGTACTCTTCCCTTTTGCTCTTCTTTCTTTTGGTATCTTCCAGTGCCATGAATGGTTGCCCATTTGCTATGGGCCATTCTGCCTTGGAGCCAGCCGGTTATGGACTGAAACCTCTACAAACTGAGCTAATATACTTTTCCCTCTTTAATTTTGGGCATTGAATAATTTGTCTCAATCACTAGAAAAGTAACTAAAACAGAAAGGAACTGAGAGATGGAAGGTGGAAGGAGGCGAAGAAAGAGAAATAAATTAGTACAGTGGGAGAGGGACAATGAAATGGTGTATGCACGCACCAAGTCACTGCAAGAGCATACTGTGTAATAACGTCAAGTGAATATCATGTAACACAGTCATACATTTTTTAATTTCAAGATATCTAAGTGGTACCAGGAGGTCTTTAAAACAAAGCATTGAAAAATATCATGTACATGTACCATCTCTCCATCACAAGAGTAATCATAATGTACCAAACATATTATAAATAAATAAATACTAGAAAACGATAAACAATAACATAGAATAAACAAAAGTTGAAAAAATAATAAAGTTAAAACAAAATGTGAATCTCTTCACATTGTATTAACCAGAGAACACTAACAAAAATATGATTCTATTGGTCACAAAAGGAAAATAAATAGTGTAATGAATGTGTTTCACCCTTAATAAGTAAGAGTTATTTCAAATATTAAAACTTTTTATTCTCTATGTGTGATTGTGTCTCCTATTTTTTAATAGTATAGAAAGCTTAAGTCCCAAAACAAGTGCACATGGCTTGAAGTTGGAGGCTGAAAATTTGTCTGAAAATTGATGATTCTGCTTATACTAATTTCTCAAATACTTTGGGATCCCACAGCAAGTTCAAAGTAGTCAACACATTGTCTGACAGAGAAGCATAAATGAATCATACGGAATCCTGTTAAGATTTCTTTATTTTATACACACAGACTTTTCTTAAACACGTAGTGTAAATCTACTCCTGAATTACATCCTAATTATCACCATGAGTAGAAGTCACTGTTGGTCATTGAATTTACATTTAAATTTTCAGGTTTAGTAAAATTTCACAGTTCAGTAGTACAATGGATTTATGTTAAATCTCGTTGCTTTCAGACCCAAACTAATGATATAATTAGGATTTTTTTTCATTTATTTAACACAATAGTTACTCAAACAATTAAATTTATTTATAATCCAAATTTACAGAATAGTATATTTTATAAAAATATATAGAAATTGCTTATAATATTAAAAAGTTATAGTGACAGGAAAACTGGTATTCTAGATTTATATATTAACAAATTGTGAAATTGAGACAGTGATAATTAATTCATAGATATTATACAAATACTATTATTGGCAAATAAATTTTACTTTATTGAACATTGTGTTCTCTAGCACTTTGAGAAAATGTGTATCTCAAGACCAATGGAGAAATATTTGATTTAACCACTTTGATCAATGGCTTTGAGAAAAATATTTTGTAATATAAAGGATGACTTACTTGGTATATTTTTCCAGGACACTTTTTTTGGGGGGGTGATGAATGCATTGACTTTATAACAAATCAAAACCTTCCTTTTTAGAAATTTTATATTTGATTATTATATTACATTTAATATTTAATACATTTCCCCCACAACAGTGTGCAAGGATTTTCTTTTCTCCACATGCATAGTAACACTTGTTAGGTCTGGTGTCTTTGATAATAGCCATTCTTATACAATGGAGAAATTGCTCATTATGATTTTCACTGGCATTCCATGAAGATTAAAATGTGGGACATTTTTCATATGCCTAATCATTGTTTGTGTGTTTTTACTGATAAAGTTTTATTTTAGTCTATTTCATTTTTTTGTCTTTTTTTAAATTTTAAAAACAAATCAAAATGAAAGGATAGGAATGATGAGATTTTTAAAAATAGTAGAAAATTAACACTCGTCAACATATTGCATATTGTTATCTTAGAAGTAGTTGTTCAAGTTACAAGATTTAGTCATGAAAATAATAATTAAACAATGAAAGCACAAACTGTTCTTTTTGATGAATTTAAAGATCAGTAGTATAGTTATCTGTCTTGAATAGATACACACACATATATAAATGTACATATACATATATATTTTCATATATATATACTTTTTCCCTTCTTCCTTTTTATCTTTCTCCTATCTCAGGTTTCAGTGCTCATTTTGAGCAGGTTATTTACCTCTTTTCTGTTGATATATTTCAGATATTAACCTTATATTAAGTAGACAAATAGGCAGAATAAATAGAAAGATAGAGAGATAGAAGTGTGAAGTATTATCTCCCATTCAGTATCTCTCCATAATTTGTAGCTTGCTTACTTGGCTTGGCAGGATGCTTTTTTCTTCTTACTTCTGTCTCCTTCATAGTTTTGTATTTTGTTCATAGTTTTGATTTTAGTTTGTAATCCGTTTGAGATAAGTACTTCAACAAGTAAGAGACACTTTAAATCTTTTGCATGAATATAACCATTTTCCCACTGCAATTTACTCAGAAGACTATCCTCTTTCCTCTGCGTTGTTCTTAGTACATTTGTCAAAAATATCATTCGGTGGTAGATGTATGTCTTTTTTTTTCCCTAGGGTATTTATTTGTTGCATTGATCTCTGTATCTGTGTTATGCCTATATTTTGTTGTATCAAAGATTAGAGCTTTGTAATATATTTTGAAGTTAAGTAATATAATACTTCCAGCTTTGTTGTATTTAAAGGTTGTTTGGACAGTTTTGACCCTTGGTGTTTCCACCAAAAATTTAGGATTCCTGTTTTTTTTCCACTTCTGTAAATAATATCATTGGTATTATGGTAACATTGGGCTCAAACTAAGAATTAATTTTGGGTATGAATATTTTAACAACATTGTTTCTTCTGATTTTGAGCTCACTATGTTTTTTTTCTGTGGGCATTCTTCAATTATTTTTAGTAGTTTTACAGGTTACATCGAAAATATCTTTGACAACATTAGTTATATTTATTCCAAGTATTATATTTAGTTCTTTCTATCTGTTATAAATAAGCCTGATTTTTAGGGTCTTTTGAGATAATTCAATACTGTCCCACAGGATTCACCACAGGTATACAAATTTTTGCAGTTTGATTATACCCTTAAACTTTTCTAAATTCATTTTTAAGTTTTTATTGGTTTATTGTTAGAATTTTTTGAAGCTTTACATGTAAGATTATGCTATCTGAAAACAATGATTCAGAAGCTCTCTGTTTCTAATTTGGAAGGACTTTATTCCATTCTTATGCTGGTTCTTATAGCTAGCACTTTCAAAATTATCTCGAAAAAAGGTGATAAAAATGGATGTCCTTCTTCTTACCAATATTTTAGAATAAGTTTGTTTTTTCCTCATTTAAAATAAAATTATCTATTGGCGTGTTATAGACTTTTATTTTAAATTCAAGGAATAGGTTTTTTATGGATTACTTACCCAAACTTTATAAACTTTTCCTCCATCTCTTGAAATGATTATAAGGTTTTGTCTTGTATCCTACTCATGTGGTAGGTCATATATATTACATTACAAATGTTGGAAAATATACATCTAGGATTAATCTACTTGATCATGTTGAACAATCATCTAAAAATTGAGTAATCATCCAAAAATGTGCTGAAAGGATGACTTGCTAATATAGTTGAGATTTTTTGCATCAGTATTCATCAAGAATATTGGCTTCTACTTTTGCTTTTCTTGTATTTTTGTTTTTCCATCGTTTTG
Organism: Cavia porcellus; assembly: GCF_034190915.1. Taxonomy (NCBI): domain Eukaryota; kingdom Metazoa; phylum Chordata; class Mammalia; order Rodentia; family Caviidae; genus Cavia; species Cavia porcellus. Next base: position 69,535,097 of record NW_026947499.1, on the reverse strand, counting down.
TTGTAGGTCAATGCTGAACTCCTAGGTCATGTTTTTAAGAATGCTCCCTTTTTAATTTTTTGGAGTTATTTAAGCGTAATTGGTGTTAGTTCTTGTTTGTAGGTTTGGTATAACTTGCCAGCAGAGCATTTGGTTCTTCGTCTTTTCTATTTTCCTTTTGGAAAACACATTGTAATAATGATTCAATTGTGTGCTCTTTATCATTCTGTTAAAATTTTCTATTTTGTGTAATTAAATCTTGGCAAGGCATGCATGACCAGGAATTTATCACTTTTTTTATACACGATCACATGTCACTAAAGTTGTTCACAGTAATCATGCAATAATTCTTTGTATTTCTGGGATATCAGTGTAAGTGTTTCATCTGTTTTTATTTATTTGAGTAATTCGGCATTTTCTTAAGGCAATTAAGGTTTTCTTTTTTTTCTCATTTTGGTTGTTTCTTTGAAAGCCGGCTATTCATTTCATTGTTCATGAGAGTTTCTCTTTATAAATTGATAAATATTTGTTCTATATATTTAGGTGTTCTTACTGATAGCGAATATATTTTGGAATTCTTATTTTCTGTAGTTTAAATAAACCCAATTTTAAATTATGCAATCAAAATCCCTTCTTTTCGTTGTTTTGATCATTTTGATTCAAAGTCAATTTAATGTGGTAGAAATGTTCTTACTCCTGAATTCTTTTTGATTATGGATACAATGTGTGTGACATTTCTTATTCAGTTTCTTACTTTTAATCTCTGCATGTCCTTCAGGATTAAGTGAGTTTCTTGTAAAATATAGATGGGTTTTGTTATATTGTTTTTAATCTCTTTATTTACTCTGTGTGTTCAAATGTAGAATTTAATCTACTTTTAAGGAAATTATTCACAGAGAAGAGCTTACTACACACATTTTTGTAAGCTATTTTGTAATTATATTTTACTTTTAATGCTCTTTTATTATTTATTGTAGAAGGGTTTGACAGAGAAATATTCTCTCAGTTTTTCCTCCTTCCATTGTAAAATACAGTTTTTTGAGGAGTAATATATTTTTTCTTTATGTTGCTGGGGATTGAACCCAAGGCTTATGCTTGCCAGGCAAGCACCCTACTGGTGAGGTACAAAGTCTACCCTGGGCACTAATAGACAGGGCTGTTATTTTTCTTCTTTAATATGAAAATACTCTGCCAGTGTCTTCTGCCTTATAAGGTTTCTGCTTAGAATATTGCTGGCAATGAACTGCAATTGTTATTTCTGTATTTTCTCTTACTGTCAAAGTAAAAAAAAGACAAAAAGATGAGTAGAATTTTTTTTTTTAACTTTTGACAGCTTGATCATGGTGTATCTGACTCTTGGCAGGTAACTTTTGACATTTCTTTACCTGAATGTTTGTGGTATTTTTCTAAGCAGACTTTCTAAATATTTGTCATTCTCAAGTCTGTATTGAACTCTAGTAACCTATATATTTATTTTTTTTAATGTGGACTTATAAATATGTGTGCTTTCTTCACCCCAGTTTATTCTTTTTCCCAAAGCCAGTGTGCATTTTAAGTACTGTGTATTCACATTGACTGGCTCTTTCTTCTGTTTTATCTTTTCTGATATTGATGTCTTCTTTGGCTGATTTCTCATAGTCTGCTATGCAGTAATAGGACTTTTTATTGCTCCTATTTTGCCTGCTAATTTTTCTTTAGTGTACTGAAATGTGTGTGTGTGTGTGTGTGTGTGTGTGTGTGTATACAAATAATTTTCAAGCTCATTGTTCTTCCTTAACATAGTTATTTTGCATTCTCCATGTGAAAATTTTTCCATATTTATCACTAGATCTTCAATTTTTGGACCCTCACTTCTACTTAAATTATTTTGTCAATGAAATCATCTGGGCATTAAAGGATTAGTTGTTTCTTCCAACAAATTTGACTTTGTTTACACCTTATTCTTCCCAGAAAAAGCTGCTTTTCTGAGTCTGTAGTCGCTCTTCCTGCTTCACCATGAGGTAGCACTTGGACTCAGGTGTGCTGCACATCTGCTATTGGCTGCTTGTCGTTGTCTCAGAACTGCAGGGCGAGTCAAATCCAGGTGTTTCCTCATATCTGCAGTTCTTGTACTGTTCCTCATTTTGGGGTACACGGGGACTCCGCCTGGCTCTGGGCAGAACTGCGATAAGTAGAAGGGTCTTAGGCTCCTCTGCAAAGCAGGTGACCACCATCATTGCTCACAGTGCCACAGACAGAGACTGCACCCTTTTAAGATCAGCAGAGCAATAAGCCAGGGGTCAAAGGCTATACTTCTAAGTGCCATTTTCTCCTAAGGTGAAATCATATTCCAAAATTGCTCCAGCCAACCACAGGAGAGGCTTTCTAGAATACAGTGTTTGTTGTTGTTTGGAGACAGGGTCTTGCTCTACAGTTCAGGTTGACCTTGAACTCACTATGGCCTAAATCTTCTGACAGTCCTACTTCAGCTTCCCAGTGCTGGCCCTGTAGCTATTTGCCATCATACCCAGTACACAACAGTGGCTTCTTGCCAGTATCCAGTCTTATATGGGGTGAGTGAACAAATAAGCTATTTTCTCCAACAACAAGAGCTGAACCTAAGCTGAAGACTTGCTAACTCATTACTCCCTGATATCTTTGTTCACAGCTTGGACCACAGGGTGGACATCTTGGGCTTTAGGCCTCCTTGTACTCAGCCCCTTCCAGGCTGTGGTGTGTGATTGCTTAGTGGAAATCCTGCCCTAAAGGGCTGACTCATGTGCCCACATGCCGCAAAAGCAATACATGGGACAGCAAACTATAAGCCACCAAGGCACAATAACTGCCTCTGAGGATTAGCAGGATCCACTGCTAGCCCCAGGTTAAACAGTTCTACCATTCATTCGGTGGGTACCAGTTTTTATTTGTTTGTTTGTTCATTTGTTTTCATTTTAGTAAACTTTTCACTATTGCCAGTCCCAGCAGTACCATTCCTGACCCCAAGGTTACCCACACTCTAGCTTTGATGAATTATCAGATGGGTCTGCAGTGCAGCAAAGTCTTCCTCCTCTTCCTCTTCTTGGCTGTTACTGTTGATACTGGAGCGAGGCCCAGTATTTAGTCTCACTGCTGTACCTGAGATTTTAAGCATTCCTCTTCAGCCGCTAACTCACATGCTTGCCATGTAGAGCCTTCTTAGGCTCTTCTTTTGTGTGGCTTCCCTCGAATAGTTGTTACTAAGTAGCCTGGCTTCCATGGGCTCATGGTCAACCAGCAAGACCTTGACTTTCCACTATGGAAAAAGCCATAATGTCAGATTTTTATATATTGCTCCATCTCAGTGACATGGTACAAGGACCCTTATCCTGAGTGATCACCATTCACATGGCCTTCAGCTCAGCCCATGGACTGCTATGTTCTATATCAGTCTCAAACCACATGTTGTCTATTTTCAGCTGCATAGATATGCTGTCCATTGTGTGACAAGCCCATGGCTCCATCCTTATGTGTATCAGGCACTTGCTAGTACCAGTGGTGGACTCTCCTTGGAAGATGTTATTCATTTGTTTGGTTTTTGGTTTTTGACTTTTATACTCATTAGGTGGATGGGACAATGATATAGCTTTGTTATATACTCCACCAGAACTAATACCTGATGTAGCTCAACAGAAAGGGCACTTGTGGTGTATATCATTCATTGTACTAAATATGTTTGATATTTGACCAGCATTGTCCTTTTAGTAACCCCTAAAAGAACCCCTTGGTGGTAGATATGCATGAATGCAGTCACCAGGCCACAGGGAATATCACTGGCATCTTCAGGAGGGCCTCTCTTGTGATGGGATCACTGGCCTACAAGGCTTCATATACAGCTGCCAACAATTTTTCTAGGAGGAAATAGTAAGGTGAGAAAATTGTAGGATAAGAAAGCAATAGGATGAGGAAATTTTGTGTCTAATAAATATCGATCTCTTATATTGCTTTTAGATAATTTTTAAAAATTTGACAAAGAGCCCAGGTCCATGGACTTTGGCTTCAGTCGTCCATCCACATATTGCTGGATGGACCAGGTACCATAAGCAGGTACCATAAGCAGTGTGTTCTAGATGTGTAAGAGAATCAAAGGGTAACATAATTTCACCAACATGATGAAAAACTGCATATCCCAAAGCATTAACCATGTGGCCAAATGCCTTGCTCCCAGTTAGTGACAGATATTAGGAACTATTCAAGCTGCCCTGTGAAAGCATAATGCATGCTCATTGTCTTCCTTCTCTATTCTTGACTTCTGGCAGCTGTGTCTAGAACAAAAATATTGACTAAGTCTACACAGAAACTGCAGTATTAGAAATGGCTAAGCAGTATAGAGTACTGATCCATGAGGTCCTGTATGGAAGGAATGGCATCGTGCAAAGGTGGGACCACCTTATTCAGTTCCTGATGGTCCACTATCATGTGTCACAAAACTTCTGGAGTCTCTACTGGCCAAGTGACGCAACTCATTCCTTATACATTTCCTGTGTCTTCCAGTTTCTGGGTTGCTTGGCTAATTTCTTCATGACCCTTATAATAAGTGGTACTGTTGGGTAATCATCATGTATCATGGTGTGGGTAAAACTTGGGCTTCTGATGAGTACAGTGTTCATTATCTATCCCCTCAAGGAGATGTTCACCCATCATTTTTTGCAGTCTCAACTTTGGGTCCCTGATGGCTGCCTTAACCCTCTATGTGTGGCATAATCACAGCAATGGTAGCCCTGGGAGACACTGAGGGAGAAGGAAGGAATATGTTTGGCTACTGGGAAGATGTGCACAATACAGCCTTAAGGGGCAGATGGCCTATACCCACTTGCAGATTTCACTTTGACAGTTTGTCCTCCATAGCCATCTGTGTAGGCCCCTTTGGTTGGGTATTTATTACGATTATCATAAATCAGGCTACACTCTGCCAGAAGCAGATGATGCACATTTGTGCAGGACCGATGAATAGGAAGTTCTACATGAGGGCTTGAGTCCTCTAGAGTGCTCCCTTAACTTGGCACCACAGCCCTGTCCCCACTCAAAAAGAAACACCTGCTTGGCTCCATGATAGGGAGCCGTGTAGTCCTGGAGATTTATTATCTGGGTCTGGATCCCTTTCTTCTCCTGAGGTGCATTCTCTTTTGGAACTGTTGACTGGCACATAATTGCTGCTAAAGAGTTAGCATTTTGTGATTTGATTGTTGGTCCATTTTTTCTTGATCCACTCCTCCCATGAGATTCATTTACATTTGCATATGGGTCACCTGTTCTTGCCCCTTTCCTGGTTGGCTTGGGTTCCTGCCTCTGTAAGGCTTAGAGCCACGAGGGAGCCAAAAGCACGGGATGAGTAGTATTCCATATTATGTCACTCTCTGGATGTGAAACAGCCATCATTTGGCCTGCAAAAAAAAAAGTTAATGTCAAAAATGGCCTGTCTCATGCCCAGCTAAGACTTACACTAGTCCTGGGTACGTTTTCCATTTGCTCACAGTTTCTGACTGCATCCCTCACTCCACCCCGAGTCTCTCCAGACCATAAGCAAGTTCATGAGTGTGTGGTGTTTGGTCTCAGAAGCCAGCTGGTGAGTCACCAGCAGTCCCTGGCACAAGGGCAGGAGCACAACATCTCCTTGGGGAGCAGACAATGCTTTCTGCTCCCTCATCCCACAGTGTAGGCAGCTGTGCTGGCAAGGATTCCCTTGATGCATGTCTGGATTGTTTGCCCAAACCTCAGAGTTCAGTGAGTGGATAAGCAGTATAGGCAGTGAATTCTGTCACCAGCTCATGAGCCATCGGGTGTGGAATCAATCTGTGATCCCTAGCCCCCAAGCTATGTGTATAGGTGAACTCTAGTATTTCACTAACATGCATTCTTCCTGAATACAATTTGCAAGCAGCAGATATCTCTTCTTCCAACTCACAAGTGCTGGCCTTCACCTCCTAAGGCTGCTTTTGTCTTGGCCTGGGGTGTGGCAAATCCTGCCACTGAGCCAGAGCTCACTTATCAACTCAGCAAGAGACTCCACAGTTTGGCAGCAGGCATTTGGTAGAAGAATTAGGGAACCCTGTGTAAGGTAGATATCTCCTTAATCAGCTGAAGACACTTCTGTGGGTTTCAGATTTACAGTGATGTACACAGTAGTAGTGGCTTTTTGCCAGTATCAAATCTTACCTGAGTGAATGATTACCTAAATGATTTACACCAACACACAGAGTGTGTCTGTGCTGGTGCCTGGCCTCATCCTCCCTCCATCTTTACTCACAAGAGTAAATTCTAGGACCTTAGACTGTGGGTCCTGGCCCAGGGATTGTCATCTTGAAACTCTAAGGTCCCCAGAGTCTAAAGCCTGAGCTTATTTCCTGTCCCTCCCCCTACTGGAAAATGCCTCCCTCTAGTCCATGTTTATTGGAGTCAAGGCAGTGCTGTGGTGATATGAGCCAACATTTCCTGTTGTCTGCATTATGTCCTCGTTTGGTCAAACCAGGAGCACTGGTTGTACTATCGATTATATGCACATGTATTCCCTGATTTTATGACATTTTCAAATTATCTTAGTGTTATTTTTCACATAATCGAGAAATGAACTCACGGAAAATACTTGTAATGCATTCTACTTTTATAGATTAATGTCTTTCATGGAATAGTGTCACGAAATTTGATATAGTTATATATTGTTTCCTTTGCCTGGCTTTTGTGAAATACTTTGCTTGTGGAGAGCTGTTTAAACTGGTGTATATGTGGGGGAATACTGCACAGTTCTTAATTGGCTATCATATTGATCTGCCTGGATCCTTGTAATTTTAATTTCAATGTTCCTAAGAGCTAACAATATTGAACATATTTTCATATGCTTCCTGACTCCTATATATTATTTTTGATGAAGCAAATGTTTGAATATTTTTCCATGGTTATTGAGGTTTTTTACCATTACAGTTGATTTTGGATAGTAGCTTTAGATTATGAATAAAGTATTTGGACATATTAGTTTTATGTAAATATTTTCTCTGACTTTGTAAATATTCAAGATATGCTAGTACTATTTTTTACAGAATTGAATTGTGAACTCATATAAAATACACGTTAGATTTCCTTTAATTTCATGAATTAATGTCTTTCATGGGATAGTGCTAGGGAAAATGATAAATATAATTATATATTATTTTTATTATGAATTGTGAATTTTATCTAAAAATCCCTGCCTGATGTGGCCTCACAGAACTTTTTGTCTATAGTTTCTTCCAGAAATTTTATACCAATTCATTCCACATAAAATCTTGTGTACTTACAGTACATAAAAATAATCAATTTCTTTATACTAAAGAAATGTTTTTATTTACACATTGAATGCTATAATATTTTCAAACATTCTGTTTGGTTAGATATTCATATTGTCTACCAAACACATTTTCCTTTTAAATATTCAGAGTGTGATTTATTTTTCTTTATTGATCTCAGTAGAATTTCTACTGCAACATTAAGTAGAAGAAATGATAGATCCGAAATGGGTAAATTCTTTTCATCTTTTAAATTTTACAGTGATTTTAGATAGAATCAATTCTTTTATTTTCAAATATCTAAATTAAAATTTTTTCTATTATTTCTTTTTCCTGAAATTTATCATAAATAAATTTTGAATATTGTAAATATTCATAGGTACATAAGTGATATGACTGTACAACTTTTTTTCTTTTTCTTTAATCAGTACCAGGGCTCAAACTAATGACCACAGGCTTGCAAGGCAAGTGCTTATGCCACTGAACTAAATCCCCAGCCCACACCTTTTTTTCTTTACTCAGTTAATGCAGTGAAGTAAATCAATTATGTTTAAATGTTTAACTAACGTATTATTGCATTGTTATGAGACCTCTTTTGGCACTGATGGATTTGTTTTACATTGCTTTTATGAGCCTGATAATATGTTTTGAGAATGTGTCTATATTTGTAGAAGATCTTTCTGTTACTTTCTTGTTATATTTGGTTTGAGGTACTGCCCTTGCAAAATGGAAGCCAGGAAATGTGTTTAATGTTGCTTAGTTATGTAACATTTTGTAGACTTCACCAGTGAGATATATTGGGCTTGCAGTTCTCTGTGTGAGAAAAATCTAAGCTACAAATGCAATTCATTTAATAGTCATACAAATGTTCATATTATCTCTATCAAAATCATAATCTAGGCAAGAAGCAGAAGCAGGAGGAAGAACAAATTAATGCATCTTACTAATCAGTGTGAATTGCAAGAAAAACTCTAAGAATCTCTTCTCCTAAAAAAATTAGTTTGTATTTTATTGACTTGAGGTCAGTTTCTTAATCATGTTACACTTCAATCTGAGAAATGGAAGCTTTTGGCTGAACAAATTTTTTACAGAGAGTGTTTGTCAAGAAGGAGGAAATGCCATTGGCAAGACAACTAATTTACTCCATCAGTAACAGTAATTGAGACACAATAGGGCAACATATTAAGTATGGTCATTTTCATTACCAGAGTCAATACTAACCACATGGTCAAGAGGTATCAGACATAATGAACCACAGCATGAACTTCAGAAAGAAAATAACATTACATATATCATGACTCAGCTAAAATGAATGCAAAACTTGAGGAAGAACGTCTAAGCTAAAGAATTGTAGCTAATACTGTTTTTTGTCTAAGCAACACAATCATGACATGAAACATAGGCTAATAATAAGATTTTATAACATACTAGATAGATTTTCAGTAGAAGCCATGCATGACTTCTGAAACAACCAAGATTTCAGTCACATGTAAATCATTCTATTTTGAGTTTGAATTTATACTGGAGAAATTATAATGTGAAAAGCAAGAATGATAGTCTTTATTCTCTGTTCACACACAGAATTCTGAAATCAGCCAAGTGTTTGGTACACGTCTTTTATGTTCATCTTGCTCTATTTGCAGTGGGATCATGCAACGCTTTCTCTTGATGATACTTTTTCTCTGCTTATTTTAATAGGAAATCATATTATTTCAATATTTTACCTCCGAGGTAGACTTCTATTTTTATTTTTTCCTACTATTTTCTATATTGCAATTTTTCATTATTTCCTTATTAATTTTTCTCTTTTTTTAGAAGACAATTCCAACTTTACCACAAATAAAACACTTTTTAAAAATTATATTGTAGTAAATTATATACTCTTTTCACTTTGTGTTTGCACTTAATTTTTATTTCCATTGTATTTGTGTTTAAATTTTAGACCTTTTATTCTTAATTTGAATATTAATATTTCTAATCTTTAACAAAATCATTAATTATATTATATAAATATATTTTGTTTTCTATTTCTGTTTACATTTTGTGCTGTACATTTTTCTTTACTTTTTATGCTCCTGTCCTATAAAAGAGCTTCAAAATGCTTCAAAGTTATTCTTGAACATTTGTTCTTACTTAACAGAAAGTCTATCTCTGTTTTGATAGAATTTCTCAATATGTTTCATCCAGTGGGAATTCACCTTGTTCACTAAAATATTCTCAAATATAAACATTGCTAATACGTAACTCTCAAGTTCATCAGTTGTTCCTGAAGTAATTCTCTTTTATTTTTGGAGGATCTTGAGGCATTCAGCACTTCAGAAGTGAATCAAAAGAGTGCTGGGTGTTTACAGTTCGGGATGCAGACTTTTTCCCCATTGATCTGTGAATCATTTTCATGAACTATAAGACCTCTCTTGTTCAAATCCCCGTAGCAATAGTTCTCCCATGATCTATAACTGTAATATGGGCAATTATTATGACCCAAAACGTGAACAGAAGATGGCATTTAATGACCCACATTCAAAGAAATGTTTTCTAAAGTGGTTGGATGTTCTTCCATTCTGTGGAACAAACAAGTGTGCATAATGTTAGGTTGCTATAGTAGAGGCTGTTATCATAATAAATGAAATGTTAACGCCAAGTCAAAGGGAATGATATTTGTAGACCATTCCAAAAATAAACATATTATTTCACATCCATCACAGGCTTTGATCACCTTTAAATTCTCTTTATCTTTGTGTAAATGTTTATTCCATTATATTCATAATCATAAGTGATACAAAGAGATTAATATGTTGCTTTATCCACTAGCTAGCTCTAACTGTAATTATTGTAGATGTGATTTTCTTCCTTATTTTTCTTTATCAGTCTCAAATTAGGCATGACCAAGAATATTGTGGATATACTGCTACAGAAAAATGATAATGTTGGTAAAAAATTGTCAGTTCTACATTTAAGCATGTTTTGTAATATCTCATTGGTTTTGTTTTCACAAATCCTAATTTACAACCTAAGTTGGAATATTTAGCATCATTTTAACTTATAAACATATATAGATGGTATTATCTTTTTTACCACCTAAAGATAAATACAATTTCTGTTATTGTCAGGAAGAAAGAATAAGTTTAGCATTACAAAGAACAGATGTAGGTGGAGCATTTGAGAATGGACGTGTGTTTAATCTTGCCTGAGTATTCTTGTTATTAGGATAAAGATATCAAACAACTTGTAAGGGAAGTCTGATAAAACTCAGACAGCAATGATTTAGTTTCCTGGTTCTCAACTAGATGCTTGGAAATGAAAAAAGATTTACTGAGTTTTCCAGCAGTAGTTTAATGTGACAACAGAGAAGTAATAAGCATGTGGGAAATGGAAGAAATGACTAAGACAGACCTACAAAACTCTTTGTCCTAGACTTGACTGAAGGAAGACTAAATATCCCTACCTTGCTGAGAAATTTGAATAGTTTTGTAACAGAGAAAGCTTGTTGGTCATGTAAAAATCGATCTTATTTTCCTTCTGTATGAATCCTATCCTTGAAAGCTAATAGAGAACACAGCCGTCATAGTATATGCTGCTATCCAAAAAGACAGCCATCCAGAAACAGTACACAGGCAAATCTCAAACGGGCAAACCTTGCAGATGACCAAATGCTTTCCCAGACCCCAGGACAGACTATAAACTCAAGCTAATACAATGAAAAGTACCAAAGCAATATATTCATTTTAAATTGACTACATGATTTTTCACATTTTAGCAAAATACGGAGTATCGGATCCTGACCTAGATCTCCGATCTCCCAAATGAATATATGGCAGAAGTTTACATAAAATGAGAAAAGTGATATGATTTTAGGGCACCAGGAAGGTCAAAACCCTTTAGTTAAGCTTGAGACTCAGAGGGCTAAGACAAAACTTCTCTAGACTACCCACTTTGTTTATTAGGTCCAACAAAAAGGGCAGGGAAACAGGAGAGCACAGGCAAGGAGCAGGACCGTGGGAGTCACTTCAAGGGCGCCTCCAAGTAATGAAGCAAGTCAATTCAGTAAACCTGTCTTCTCAGGAAGATGTGGTAGGAGGGAGACTGCAGGAATAATTCCAACAGCTGCAGTCTGTATCTACTTAATTGATGTTTGAGCCAAGTGTCCACAGCTGTGGCCTTATCTTGCCCTTTGAGGTATCTGTGGCCTCACAGGCCACTACGGGCCTCAGCCAGGACCAGTGATTCATTCAGGTTCACTGACTATGAATCGTCTCCCATTACAGACAAGGGGCTGAGGCCTAGGACAGGCTCAGAGATAAGCGTAGAAAACCAATTAGTCTGGCCTCTCTGCGTGTCTGGAGGACTCTGGATTTCTGCGCCCAGACTGCTGGAGTTCCCTCAGGCTTCCAGGTGCAGTGAAGGAGAGAGGTGGGTTTAAGGCTTCCACATCAGCCTCCCCATTCCCGGCTTCATTTGGAGACCTGCTGAGCTCCCGATAGGTGGGCTGGCCCACACTACCAGCCTAGCCCAGCCTGTTTAGCAGCCGCGCCTGGCCATAGGTCTGCAGAGGAGGAGCTGGGCAGATCTGGGGTGCCCTCACTGGCCACTCTGCGTGTCTGGAGGACTCTGGATTTCTGCGCCCAGACTGCTGGAGTTCCCTCAGGCTTCCAGGTGCAGTGAAGGAGAGAGGTGGGTTTAAGGCTTCCACATCAGCCTCCCCATTCCCGGCTTCATTTGGAGACCTGCTGAGCTCCCGATAGGTGGGCTGGCCCACACTACCAGCCTAGCCCAGCCTGTTTAGCTGCCGCGCCTGGCCACAGGTCTGGAGAGGAGGAGCTGGGCAGATCTGGGGTGCCCTCACTGGCCTCTCTGCGTGTCTGGAGGACTCTGGATTTCTGCGCCCAGACTGATGGAGTTCCCTCAGGCTTCCAGGTGCAGTGAAGGAGAGAGGTGGGTTTAAGGCTTCCACATCAGCCTCCCCATTCCCAGCTTCATTTGGAGACCTGCTGAGCTCCCGATAGGTGGGCTGGCCCAAACTACCAGCCTAGCCCAGCCTGTTTAGCTGCCGCGCCTGGCCACAGGTCTGCAGAGGAGGAGCTGGGCAGATCTGGGGTGCCCTCACTGGCCTCTCTGCGTGTCTGGAGGACTGTGGATATCTCTGCAACCAGGGAGGGTCCACAGGTTCCTGAAGCACTGCGGCCTGTGGTGAGTACCCTAACCCGGCTGTGATTGAAGAACTGTGGAGCTTCCAAGGGGCAGGTGGGCGCACAGTGTCCCTGAGGCCCAGCTTGTCTGGAACTGCGGAGTTCTGAGCAGGCAGAGGAGGGCCACTGGTTCTGTAGGCCTAATGGCTTGGAGTAGCGCGGCGCCAGAGTCCCAGTAGCTCCAAACATAGAAGGGGATTTTCAACAGATCCTGAGGAAGCTTTCAAGTAACACTTGAAACACAGAAATATAGGAAAATGACAAAACGAAAGACCAAATTACAACCTCAAACCTCCAGCCCATCTCAAGAAACCCTAGGAGTGATGTATATAGAAGAAAATATATCCCATCCACCTCATATATCGGACACAATAGCCACTGAAATTGACAAGCAACTCCAGGAAGCTTTAAAGAAATTCAAACTCAAAATAATCTCCCAGATAAAAGAAGAAATGATAAAAGAAATGAAAGAGATTCTAAATATATCTAAAGAAAACACAGATAAAAAATTGGAGGAACTAAACAAAAAGATAGAATCCCTAGACGAGCAATATAAGAAACAAACAGAATACATAATGCAGATGCACAGAGATATACAGGAAATAAAAAACTCCACTGAAAGTTGTAAAAACCGCCTTAATGAAAGTGAAGATAGAATTTCAGACCTTGAAGACAGGATTGCAGCTAGTGAACAGGAAAGGAAAGATCTTTTGAAAATAACAAGGAACCAGGAAACAACAATTCAACAACTGCAAGACGATGCAAAGAAGAATAACATAAGAATGATAGGGATTAATGAAAGAGAGGGAGACAACATGAAGGATGTCAGGAGGATATTTAGAGAAGTAATAGCTGAAAATTTCCCAAGCATGAGATCAGAAACTGACATCAGGATCAGTGAAGCATATAGAACTCCAAACAGTCATAACCAAAATAAAACTACACCCAGACATATAATAGTCACCATCCCAGAAATCCAACACAAGAATAGATTATTAAAAGCTGTCAGAGAGAAAAGACAAATCACTTATAAAGGAAAACCTATCAGAATCACAGCAGACTTCTCAGCACAAACGATAAAGTCAAGAAGAGCATGGAGTGAAGTATTCCAGATCCTAAAGCAAAATGATTTCCAACCAAGACTGATATATCCTGCAAAACTATCATTCAAAATAGATGGTGCAATACGATACTTCCATGACAAAGAACAGCTGAAGAACTTCATGAACACCAAACCAACCCTGCAAAAAATATTGAAAGACAGTTTAGATACACAAAGGAAAAAACCACTAAGCAAAGCAAATAATTAAACAGAACCGAAAGATAAAGATGCAACAGCAGAGAGATAACATTCCTACAATTAACCAGCATTTAACAGTAATAACCATTAATGTAAATGGTCTCAATGCACCAATCAAAAGAAACAGACTAGCAGAATGGATCAAGAAACAAAATCCAACCATATGCTGTTTACAGGAAACCCATCTAACCCAGAAAGATACTCACAGACTGAAAGTCAAAGGATGGAAAACAATTCTTCATGCAGCAGGAATCCAAAAAAAGGCAGGAGTAGCCATTCTGTTTGCAGACAACGTGAACTTTAAACCAACAATGACCATAAAGGACAAAGAAGGTCACTACATACTCGTAAGGGGAAAACTCCAAGAGGAAGAGATAACTATCTTAAATATATACGCACCAAACTCCAGAGCACCCAGTTATATAAAACAATTATTAACAGAAATGAAAACTCAAATTATCAGTAACACAATTGTAACAGGAGACCTTAATACACCACTGACACCAAGGGACAGATCAACCAGACAGAAAATGAGCAAAGAAATAACAGAACTGAATCACACCTGTGAACAAATGGGTTTGATAGACATATACAGAATGTTCCACCCAACAACATCAGAATACACATTCTTCTCAGCAGTACATGGATCATTTTCTAAAATAGACCATATATTAGCTCACAGAACATATTTAAGCAAATGCAAAAGAGTTGAAATCATCCCTTGCATGTTATCGGATCATAGCGCTCTGAAATTAGAAATTAATGACAAAGGATACTGCAAAAATTCCGCAAACACATGGAAACTAAATAACACACTCTTGAGTAATCAGTGGGTCACAGAAGAAATTAAAGAAGAAATTAAACTATACCTAAAAGAAAATGAAAATGCAGATACAACTTACCGGAATCTGTGGGATGCAATGAAAGCCGTTCTGAGAGGAAAATTTATTGCACTGAGTTCCCACATCAGGAAAACAGAACGAATACAAGTAAATAACTTGATGCTACACCTCAAACAGCTAGAAAAAGAAGAGCAAGTCAAGCCCAAAGCCAAAAGAAGAGAGGAAATTATAAGAATCAGAGCAGAAATCAATGCAATAGAGACTAAGAAAACAATCCAAAGAATCAATGAATCAAAGAGTTGGTTCTTTGAAAGAATAAATAAAATCGATAAGCCCCTAGCCAACCTTATTAAAAAAAGGAAAGAAAAAGCTCAAATTCATGCAATAAGAAATGAAAAAGGAGAAATCACTACAGACCCAATAGAAATACAGAGGATCATCAACACCTATTTCGAAAACCTCTACTCTCAAAAGTTTGATAACACAGAAGAAATAGACAGATTCTTAGAAGCATATGAAGTACCAAAGCTAGATCAAGAGGATATAAAACTGTTGAATAACCCAATCTCTGCTAATGAAATTGAGAATGTAATTGGGTCCTTGCCCACCAAGAAGAGCCCAGGCCCAGATGGATTCACTGCAGAATTCTACAAGAAATATAAAGAAGACCTAATGCCGACACTCCTCAAACTATTCAATGAAATTGAAAGGGAAGCAATCCTTCCTAAGTCATTCCTGGAAGCAAATATTACTCTAGTACCAAAACCTGAGAAAGACCCAACTATAAAAGAGAACTATAGACCGATCTCCCTAATGAACACAGATGCAAAAATCCTCAATAAAATATTGGCAAATAGGATCCAGCAAATCATCAAGAAGATTATACACCATGACCAGGTGGGATTCATCCCAGGAATGCAAGGATGGTTCAACATACGCAAATCAATAAATGTAATCCACCATATCAATAAAGCCAAAAATAAGAATCACATGATCATCTCTATAGATGCAGAAAAAGCCTTCGATAAGGTCCAACACTTATTCATGATAAGAACTTTACAGAAAATTGGAATAAATGGTCTTTACCTCAATATAATAAAGGCCATTTATGACAAACCAACAGCCAGCATCATACTAAATGGCCAAAAATTGAAAGCCTTTACTTTAAAATCGGGTACAAGACAAGGATGTCCTTTATCACCACTCCTATTTAATATAGTACTGGAAGTACTAGCCAGAGCAATTAGGCAAGAAAGAGAAATAAAAGGGGTAAAGATAGGAAAAGAAGAAGTTAAATTATCATTGTTTGCAGAATCTACATAGAAGACCCCCTAAACTCCATTGAAATACTCTTAGATACAATAAATAAATTCAGTAATGTGGCTGGATACAAAATCAACACTCAGAAATCAATAGCATTCCTATACACGAACAACAAAATTACAGAGAGGGAAATAAGAGAAACTGGACTATTCACATTAGCAAGCAAAAAAATGAAATATATAGGAATTACTCTTACGAAAGAAGTGAAAGACTTATACAGTGAAAATTATAATACACTGAAAAAGGAAATTGAAGATGATCTCAGAAAATGGAAAGATATCCCTTGCTCATGGATAGGAAGAACAAACATTGTGAAAATGGCCATTCTCCCAAAACTGTTATACAGATTCAATGCAATCCCAATAGAAATACCATCAACATACCTTATAGATCTAGAGAAATCACTCCTAAATTTCATCTGGAACCAGAAGAGACCTAGAATTGCAAAGGCAATTCTAAGCAGCAAAGACAAAGCAGGAGGCATCACAATCCCTGACTTGAAGTTATACTACAAAGCAACAGTAGTAAAATCAACATGGTATTGGAATCAAAACAGAGCTGAAGATCAGTGGAATAGATTAGAAGATACAACCACAACTACGAACACACTCAACCACCTTATTTTTGATAAAGGAGCCAAGCAGGTTCACTGGAAGAACGACAGTCTCTTTAATAAATGGTGCTGGAAAAACTGGCTCTCCATTTGCCGAAAACTAAAGCTAGACCCATGTCTATCACCATGTACTAAATTAAAATGTAAATGGGTCAAAGATCTGAATATTAAAACAGAAACACTAAATCTATTGGAAGACAAAATAGGTAGAAACCTTGGAGACATAGGAGTAGGTAAAGAATTCATGAACAGGACTCAAACCGCACGGGAAATACTTCCCAGAATCAATAACTGGGACCACTTCTTATTAAAAAGTTTCTGCATGTCAAAAGAAATCTCCAGCATAGTGAAAAGAAAACCCACAAACTGGGAAAAGATTTTAGTGAACTCTCTCTCAGACAAGGGCCTCTTGTCTAAAACATATAAAGAATTAAAGAAACTCAGACCTCCGAAATTCAAAGATCCAATCCAAAAATGGGCATCTGAGATGAATATGCAATTCTCAGATGAAGAAATGCAAATGGCAAATAAATACATGAAAAAATGCTCATCATCATTGGTCATTAGAGAAATGCAAATTAAAACCACACTGAGATACCATCTCACTCCTGAAAGAATGGCCAGGATCAAGAAAACCAACAACAACAAATGCTGGAGAGGCTGTGGGGAAAAAGGAACTCTCCTGCACTGTTGGTGGGAGTGTAGACTGGTACAGCCTTTGTGGAGGTCTGTCTGGAGATTTCTCAAAAAGTTGGGACTGGAAATCCCATTTATTCCAGCTATTCCACTTCTAGGCATATTCCCAGAAGAACTGAAAGCATCATACCACAGTGATATATGTGCACCTATGTTTATAGCAGCACAATTTGTAATCGCCAGATCTTGGAAACAACCCAAGTGCCCATCAACTGAGGAATGGATAAAAAAGTTGTGGTATTTCTATACAATGGAGTATTATTCAGCTATAAAGAAGGATCACATTGAGATATTTATCAATAAATGGGCACAGCTTGAGACCATACTCATAAGTGAAATAAATCAATCTCGCATGTGTGAATACCGAATAGTTTCCCTAATGTAAGTAATGATTCAAATATATAAAAATATGTGGTAATCATGATTCCCCATTAGGTGGCCTTGAAGCCTTATAAAGTTTTCACTCATTAATTAGAAAGGCTTTATTCTGGGCTTCTTGATATGAAAATATTTGAAGCTAGAGTATATGAAGTTTTACCCAAATATTTCAAGGAAAAAGACACTATGGTAACTACTATTAAGTCAGGTTATAAGGTGGTGAAGTACTAGGTTATTGAAACAGTCATGCTGTGACCTCTATTGTTATATTGTTATGTCCTGTTTTATCTCAATCCCCCCCTTATTGTTTCAAAAAAAATTATTTAGTCATTTCTTATGTTTGTCTTAATTAAAGAAAAAATTCAAAAAAATTAGGATATATAAATAGTAACTCTTTTCGATTTCCTATTAACTTGTTTTGAAGTCCTGTAGTACTCCCACGATCTTGTTTTGACTGATTAGACTCTGTTCCATTCTATATGATAGTATCAAGTTTGAAGACATAGGCAACTACTTTGAAGACAATAAGATTCACTAAGATACCCATTCTGGTTTGACTATTGTCTTCTTTGGAAGTCCTGTAATGTTTACAACGCCTAAGTTTTATTGGTCTTGTTCTCTACTGTTTTGTCCAACTTTATAATATCTAATAAGATAGACAATTCTTTTTAAGGAAACAAGGGACAACGTTGATAACCATTGTTGATAAACTTGTACTCTGTTCTACACCATGTGCTACGTCTATCCTTGGTATTGACTGACAGCTTTGTTTTGCCATATTTGACTGTATTCTTCCCCCCCCCCCCAAAGAAAGTAATAAGCACTAAGGAGTAATAAAATCCAAGATGTGTAAATTTTGTTGTAAAAAAGAGAGGGAAAAAAAAAAGGAGCTCGAACGGATATAACAGCAAGTGTGTTTGGGGGTGTTAAATAGCTGACTTTATCAATGTTTTTGGAACATTGAACACAGCTGTTTGCAGTCTCCCTGTTTGAATGTCCACCTTGTGTTCTTTGATACTGTGATTTGAGGAACTATTTTCAAGAAAATAGTGTGTAATCTACTAGCAGGTAATTTCTTACTGTTATGGTTTTTTGTTTTGTTTTGTAGTTCTGTATTGCGTGTACCCTTACGCCGCTTTGGTTTGTTTTGTGTTTTTCTCTTTTTCCTCTTAAATAAAAAAAAAAAAAAAAAAAAAAAGAAAACCAATTAGTTAATTTTAAATCCTGTTCAGTACTGTCTCATAGTAGTCTCCATGAGGAGGAACTGCAGTTAAGTTATCAAAAAACAAAGTCATGTTGTCGTGCCTTCCCTTTTTAAGTATTGTAATATCTTACCTGTTAAATATCATAGGAAAAAAGAGATTCTGGGAAGATTATCAAGATAAGCAACAAATATAAAACAGGGGTCTTAAAACATGTGGGTGTTCCAAAACTGCCAGTAATTACAAGACGAGAAAGGCAGTTCATGGAGTATGATGCTTACATTTATGTGTCAACTTTAAAGGCATCTTTGGACAACATTGAGATTTAAATCAGACAACTAAAGTAAAGCTGATTGTCCTCCATGATGCTGGGTGAGCCTCATTCCATCAGCTGAATACTTGGAGATACAAAAAGGACTAGTATCGGGGGCTGGAGGTTTAGCTCAGTGGCATAAGCGTCTGCCTTGCAAGCAGACAGTTGTGAGTTCGATCCCCAGTACCGATAAAAAGGAAAAAGACAAAAAAAAAAGGACTAGTATCCATGAGAGACAGACAAAGTCCCAGCCCTCTGTCTTCAGACTGGAACTGGAGAGCTTTTCTGACTCTCCAGGCTGCCTTTCTTTTTTTTTTTTTTTTTTTTTTTTTTTTTGTCTTTTTCATTTTTATTGGTACCGGGGATCGAACTCACAACCGCCTGCTTGCAAGGCAGGTGCTTATGCCGCTGAGCTAAACCCCCAGCCCCCAGGCTGCCTTTCAGCAGGCTAGAATGCCATCAATAACTTTATTAGTCCAGAACACTGTATCCAAAGCTGCAGACTGGGATTCACCACATTCTGTGATCACTTTAACCTCATTGTCTAAGAACCCTGGCTAATATACATGGAGCAACCCCATTGCAATTAACTATCAGGTAACAGAATATCATAATTGGTATTCATTTTTATTATGTTAAAGCATGTTCCAGATTAATATACCAATAAATCCAAAAAGTTAGACCAATTTGTATGTAATATTTATAATGAGATGCCAATGGAAAATTAAGATGTGCTCAATGTAAATCTTAGATTGCTATCATTTGATGTTATGAGACATAACCATAAAATAGCATTGGAAAAGTTGTGAAAAATGAAATTGGTATTAAAATGATCACCCTCATTATCAAATGTGACATTTCCTCTGTTCTTATAGGGGTGATTTCATTTGGCAAAATGAATTTACCTTGCTTCTGGAATACAAGGCAGATTTTAGGTGTGGTCCACACTTAGCTAACAAGGCAGGACTCCGAAAAGAGCTCTCCCAGGGACTCAAGAACTGCTCCACAGAGTACCAGAAGAGAAAAATCCAATCAAGTTGTCCCATTGCCCAGTGATCTGTGGAAAGAAGTAAGCCATTTGTAAGAATTTTATGAAAGCATGAGCAGTACCTACATGTATAAAATTTGCTGTAGTAACACTACAATATGTGATGCTTTCTTTATACTGTGATGCATATTAAATTTTGGGAAGATTTTTTTTTGTGCAGAAAAACTTATAGTAACCATTTGATTGTATTCAGAACATGATAATGCAAACATAGGAATGAAATTAACTTCATAAGAATCTAGAAATTTCTAAGATATCAGATGTCAGAAGTTTTACACAGCAGGGGGCTGATCTACTTTTTTTATCAAAGTATATTTTCCATTAATAAATTTTTTCATTCTTTTTAAATGCATGAATATAATGACATGGAAAGTTAGTATTTAGTAAGTATAAGAAAAACAATTCTTGTTCAAATTTTCATCTTTAATCTCGCAGTGACAAATAATTTCCAACAAAGAAGGCAACACTTTAGGATAAAATTTTTCTGGGGAAATTGCTCATAACTTCACCAACCAAATCAACAAAGTTGCAGTGTAAACACATGCCATATCAATCTCACGAAATCTTCTTATATATTTTACCCACATGTCTCTATTTTAAATGTTTCCTGCTCCACTTTCCTGGCCACCTCTTGCTGAATGTGATTCCTAATGTAATTGAAAATTCTAAAATGTGATTATCTACTTGTTTCCTTAAATTATTTTGTAGAGCTGAAAATTAGTTAAATTGACATTTATGAAGACACAATAAACTACTTACAACTGATTATACGATTTCATGAAGAAAGCACAGGTTTCCTACACTCTGAAAGTTCATTCCATATCTACACAGATGCCTTCTACACTAGGAGTCCCTCTCAGGCACCCAGGGGCCTGTGACAATGAAATGATTTTTTTTTAATTAAAAGGAAAAAGAGAAAAAAACAGAACAAAATAAGACAGTGTAAGGGTACAAGTAATACAGAACTGCAAAAAGAAAAAAAAAAAACAGTAAGATATCACCAGTTAATAGATAACACACTATCATCTCTGAAACAGTGATTCAGGTCACAGGATCAAAGCATACAAAGTGAACATTCAAATAGTGAGACTGCAAACAGTTGTGTTCAATGATCCAATCAAAAATATTAATATGGTCATCTATTTAACACACCTAAACACACTTGCTGTTGTATCCTTTTGGGCACTTATTTTTTCCTCTCTTTATTACAACAAAATTTATACATTTTGGGTTTTATTGCTCCCATAAATCTTACTACTTTTTTTTGTAAGAGAATAAAGTCAAACATGATAAAACAAAGCTGTCAGTCCAAACCAAGGATAGACATAGCACATGATGTAAAAACAGAGTACAATGTTATCAACAATGGTTACCATAATGCCTCTTGCTTCCTTAAGAAAAATTGTCCTTCTCATTAGGTATTATAAAGTTGAACAAAACAGTAGAGAACAAGTCCACTAAAACCTAAACATTGTAAACCTTACAGACCTTCAAAAGATGATAATAGTCAAACCAGAATGGGCATCAAGTGAATCTTATTGCCTTCAAAGTAGTTGCCTAGGGGGCTGGGGGATTAGCTCAGCGGCATAAGTGCCTGCCTTGAAATCAGGCAGTCGTGAGTTTGATCCTTGGTACCGATAAAAAGGAAAAAGACAAAAAAAAAAAAGTAGTTGCCTATACTCTGATACTTAATACTATCATACATAGTGGAACAGAATCTATTCAGTCAAAACAAGATAGTGGGAGTATTACAGGACTTCAAATCAAGTTAATAGGAAATCAAAAAGGTTACTGTAATATATCCTGCTAGTTTTTTTGATTTTTTTCCTCTTAGTTTAAAAAAGAAAAAAAAATCAAATAATTTTCTAATGAATAAGGGAGAGGTTGAGATAAAAGAGGGCTTAACAGCATAACAATACAGGTCAAAGCATGACAGTTTCAGCAACCTACTGCTTCACCACCAAATAACCCAACTTAATAGTGGTTACCATAGTGTCTTTTTCCTTGAAATATTTGAATATAACTTCATATGCTATAGCATCAAACAAATCAAAACAGTGTAACACCATTCAAGTGGATGAAAGCATTGTAGAGTATTTAGAACCAGCAAACAGAAAAATGAACAATGGTTTCTATATTGTCTCTTTGCCTATAACAATTTTTGTTTATACAACCACATATGATAAAATCCAGCAAGATACAACATGATAAAACCAAGGGAGACAGAAGAGCCATAGTTTGGTGGGGCTTTTAAACAAGATGGTATTAAATCAGCACTGGCTATTATGATGTCTTGTTTTCTTCAAAATAGCTGTTCATTGCATCCCAGGCCATAATATCACACAGCCCAGAATAAAGCCATTCCAATTAATGAGTGAAAACCTTATAAGGCTTCAAGGCCACATAATGGGGAATCATGGTTACCACATACTCTTATATATTTGAATCATTTCCTACACTAGGGAAACAATTCGGTGTTCACAGAAATGAGATTGATTTATTTCACTTATGAGTATGGTTTCAAGCTGCGTCCATTTATTGATAAATATCTCAATGTGATCCTTCTGTATAGCTGATTAGTACTCCACTGTATAGAAATACCATAACTTTTTTATCCATTCCTCAGTTGATGGACACTTGGGTTGTTTCCAAGATCTGCCAATTACAAATTGTGCTGCTACAAACATAGGTACCCATATATCACTGTGGTATGATGCTTTCAGTTCTTCTGGGATTATGCCTAGAAGAGGAATAGCTGGAACAAATGGGACTTCTAATCCCAGTTTTTTGAGAAATCTCCAGACTGACCTCCACAAAGGTTGTACCAGTCTACACTCCCACCAACAGTGCAGGAGAGTTTCTTTTTCCCTACAGCCTTTCCAGCACTTGTTGTTGGTTTTCTTGATCCTGGCCATTCTTTCAGGAGTGAGATGGAATCTCAGTGTGGTTTTAATTTGCATTTCTCTAATGACCAATGATGATGAACATTTTTCATGTATTTATTTGCCATTTGTATTTCTTCATCTGAGAAGTGTGTATTCATCTCAGATGCCCACTTTTGGATTGGGTCTTTGAATTTTGAGGGTCTGAGTATTTTTAATTCTTTATATGTTTTAGACAAAAGTCCCTTGTCTGAGGGGGAGTTTACTAGGATCTTTTCTCAGTTTGTGGGTTATATTTTCACTATGCTGGAGACTTTTTTGACTTTCACAAACTTTTTAATAAGAGGTGGTCCCAGTTATTGATTCTGGGAAGTATTTCCCATGCAGTTTGAGTCCTATTCATGAATTCTCTACTTACCCCTATGTCTTCAAGGTTTCTACCTAATTTGTCTTCCAATAGATTTAGTGTTTCTGTTTTAATATTCATATCTTTGATCCATTTAGATTTTAATTTAGTACATGGTGGTAGGCTTGGGTCTAGTTTTATTTTTTGGCAAATGGAGAGCCAGTTTTTCCAACATCATTTATTAAAGAGACTGTCATTCTTCCAGTGAACCTGCTTGGCTCCTTTATCAAAGATAAGGTGGTTTAGTGTGTTTGTAGTTGTGGTTGTGTCTTCTAATCTATTCCATTGATCTTCAGCTCTGTTTTGATTCCAGTACCATGTTGATTTTACTACAGTTGCTTTGTAGTATAACTTCAAGTCAGGGATTGTGATGCCTCCTGCCTTGCCTTTGCTGCTTAGAATTGCCTTTGCTATTCTAGGTCTCTTCTGGTTCCAGAAGAATTGTAGGAGTGATTTCTCTAGATCTATAAGGTATGTTATGGTATTTTTATTGGGATTTCATTGAATCTGTATAACAGTTTTGGGAGAATGGACATTTTCACAATGTTTTTTCTTCCTATCCATAAGCATGGGATGTCTTTAAATTTTGAGAGATCATCTTCAATTTCATTTTTCAGTGTATTATAATTTTCCCTGTATAGGTCTTTCACTTCTTTCGTAAGAGTAATTCCTAGATATTTCATTTTTTTGCTTGCTAGTGTGAAGATTGTGGCTTCTCTTATTTCTCTCTCTGTGATTTTGTTGTTAGTGTATAGGAATGCTATTGATTTCTGAGAATTTGTTTTGTATCCAGATACATTACTGAATTTATTATATCTAAGAGTCTTTCAATGGAATTGAGGGGGTCTTCTATGTAGAGTATCATGTCATATGCAAACAATGACAATTTAACTTCTTTTTTTCCTATATTTACCCCTTTTATTTCTCTCTCTTGTCTAATTGCTCTGGCTAGTACTTCCAGTACTATATTAAATAGGAGTGGTGATAAAGGACATACTTGGCTTGTGCCTGATTTTAAAGTAAAGCCTTTCAATTTTGGGCCATTTAGTATGATACTGGCTGTTGGTTTGTCATAGATGGCCTTTATTATATTGAGGTAAAGACCATCTATTCCAATTTTCTGTAAAGTTCTTATCATGAATGAATGTTGGGCCTTATCGAAGGCTTTTTCTGCATCTATAGAAATGATCATGTGATTCTTACTTTTGGCTCTATTGACATGGTGTATTACATTTATTGATTTACATATATTGAACCATCCCTGCATGCCTGGGATGAATCCCACTTGGTCATGGTGCATGATCTTCTTGATGATTTCCTACATCCTATTTGCCAATATTTTATTGAGGATTTTTGCATCTGTGTTCATTAGGGAGATTGCTCTGTAGTTCTCTTTTTTAGTTGGGTCTTTCTCAGGTTTTGGTACTAGGGTTATATTTGCTTCCAGGAATGACTTAGGAAGGATTGCTTCCCTTTCAATTTCACTGAAGAGTTTGAGGAGTGTTGGCATTCGGTCTTCTTTGTATTTCTTGTAGAATTCTGCAGTGAATCAGTCTGGGCCTGGGCTCTTCTTTGTAGGTAAGTAATTAATTACATGTTCAATTCCATTGATGGAGATTGGGTTATTAAGCAGTTTTACATCCTCTTGATCTAGCTTTGGTACTTCATATGTTTCTAAGAATCTGTCTATTTCTTCTGTGTTATCAAACCTTTGAGAGTAGAGATTTTCGAAATAGGTGTTGATGATCTTCTGTATTTCTATAGGGTCTGTATTAATTTCGCCTCTTTCACTCCTTATTGCATGAGTTTGAGCTTTTTCTTCCCTTTTTAAAATAAGACTGGCTAGGGGCTTATTGATTTTATTTATTCTTTCAAAGAACCAACTTTTTGATTCATAGATTCTTTGGATTGTTTTCTTAATCTCTATTGCGTTGATTTCTGCTCTGATTTTTATAATTTCCTCTCTTCTTTTGGCTTTGGGCTTGAATTGCTCTTCTTTTTCTAGCTCTTTGATGTGTAGCAACAGGTTGTTTATTTGTATTCGTTCTGTTTTCCTGATGTGGGAACTCAGTGCAATAAATTTTCCTCTGAAGACAGCTTTCATTACATCCCACAGATTCCGGTAAGTTGAATCTGTATTTTCATTTTCTTGTAGGTATTGCTTAATTTCTTTTTTTAATTTCCTCTGTGACCCACTGATTACTTAAGAGTGTGTTATTCAGTTTCCATGTGTTTGTGGGATTTTTGCAGTATCTTTTATCATTAATTTCTAATTTCATAGCGTTATGTTCCGATAGCATGCAAGGGATAATTTCAACTCTTTTTCATTTATTAAAATATGTTCTGTGAATTAATATATGGTCTATATTAGAGAATGTCCCATGTAGTGCTGAGAAGAATGTGTATTCTGTTGTTTTTGGGTGGAGTACTCTGTATATGTCTATTAAGTCCATTTGTTCACAGGTGCGATTAAGTTCTTTTATTTCTTTGTTCATTTTCTGTCTGGTTGATCTGTCCATTGGTGTCAATGGTGTGTTATGATCTCCTGTTAGAATAGTGTTACTGCTGATTTGATTTTTCATTTCTGTTAGTACTTATTTTATATAACTGGGTGCTCTGGAGTTTGGTGCATATATATATATTTAAGACAGTTATCTCTTCCTCTTGGAGTTTTCCCCTAACCAGTATGTAGTGACCTTCTTTATCCCTTCTGATCCTTATTGGCTTGAAGTTCACTTTGTCTGCAAACAGAATTGCTAGCCCCGCTTTTTCTTTTTCTTTTTTTTTTTTCTTTTCTTTTTTTTTTTTTTTTTTTTTTTTTTGATTCTTGTTGCATGAAGTATTGTTTTCCATCCTTTGACTTTCAGTCTGTGAGTATCCTTTTGGGTTAGATGGGTTTCTTGTAGACAGCACATGGTTGGATTTTGTTTCTTGATCCATTCTGCCAGTCTGTTTCTTTTTATTGGTGTATTGAGACCATTTACATTAATAGTTAAAACTGTTATTCTGCTGTAGCATGTTTATCTTTCTGCTCTGTTTAATTGTCTGCTTTCTTTAGTGGTTTTTTCCTAAATGTATCTAGACTATCTTTCAGTATTCTTTGCAGGGTTGGGTTGGTGATCATGAAGTTTTTCAGCTGATCTTTGTCATTTCTCCATTGATTTTGAAGGACAGTTTTGCAGGGTACATCAGCCTAGGTTGGAAATCATTTTCCTTTAGGATCTGGAATACTTCACTCCATGCTCTTCTTGACTTTATTGTTTGTGCTGAGAAGTCTGCTGTGATTCTGATAGGTTTTCTTTTATAGATCATCTGTCTTTTCTCTCTGACAGTCTTTAATATTCTATTTTTTTGTTCAATTTCTGGGATGGTCATTATTATATGTCTGGGTGTAGATTTATTTTGGTTATGGCTATTTGGAGTTCTATATGCTTCATTGATCTTGATATCAGTTTCCGATCTCGTGTTTGGGAAATTTTCAGCTATTACTTCTCTAAATATTCTCTTGACATCCTTTGTGTTGTGCCCTTCTTTTTCATTTATCCCTGTCAACCTTATGTTGATTCTCTTTGCGTCGTCTTGCACATGTTGAATTGTTATTTCCTGATTTCTTGTTATTTTTAAAAGATATTTTCTTTCTTGTTCACTAGCTGCAATCTTGTCTTCGAGGTCTGAGATTCTATCTTCACATTCATTGAGGCAGCTTTTACAACTTTCAATGGAGTTTTTGATTTCCTGTATATCTCTTTGCATCTGTTTTATGTTTTCTGTTTGTTTCTTATATTGTTCATCCAGGGATTCTATATTTTTGTTTAGTTCCTCCAATTTTTTAACTGTGTCTTCTTTCGCTATGTTTAGCATCTGCTTCATTTCTTTTATCATTTCTTTTTTTACCTGAGAGATTATTTCTAGTTTGAATTTCTTTAAGGCTTCCCAGAGTTGTTTCTTTATTTCAATTACTATTATTTCAATTATTTCAGTTATGTGGCATGTGTTTTCTTCTATGCACATGGCCACCAGGCTTTCTTGGGATGTGCTGGATGTTTGAGATTTCATTTTGGTCTTTCGTTTTGTCATCTTCCTGTATTTTGGAGCTTCAAGTGTTGTTCCAGGTGTGGGAGAGAATTCTGCCAGTCTGGGATGGAGTTCCCTGTGGTGGCCCCACTCACTGGATCTGGCAGGGAATCAGAGCTCGGTCCCCAGGCCAGGAAGAGAGTTCCCTCATGTAGGCGGGATTCCCAGCTGCCACTGTTCCACTCAATGGTCTGGCAGGGTCCGGCCTGGTAACCAGGCCAGGAAGAAAGTTCTCTTAGGCTGAGTGGGATTCCCTGCAGCTGCTGCTCCACTCACCAGGCTTGGAGAGACAGAAAGATGATTAAAGCAGTGCCCAAGACCAAGAATGTGTTCTTGCCAGTGTGGACCCAGGGCCTCCTCTGTGTCATGAGGGGCCTTCTTGCCTGTGCTTGGTTGTGCTCTGCTACAATGGTGCTATCTTCTTTTTGGTGGAAAAACAGTTAACACACTACTTGACTTATATAAAATGTAAGGAGTTTAGGAAAATCAATGACTTTACTCCAGACACAGATACCAACTCCTCCACCAACATGATTAACATCATTATCAGCACTTTCCTCCCTGAGGGAACATGTTTTATAATTCTATGTTTAACCTGTGGACTGTCTTCAGACAAATCGGAGAAAATTCTAGAAATGTGTCATCACAGCAGTCAATCAAATGAGCTATGTTATTTTTGTTTTGTTCCTTTTTAGACTATTATGCTTATGAAGGCAGGAAACTTGTCTGAAAGCTTCACGGATGTGTACCCTGCATGAGCCACTTTCCCTGTCTCAGAGTGGGTTATGGGTGTTTATTGATTGACAGGCTGAATGAGTATGTATTTCCTATTATGATAATTATTTCTATTTAACTTTCTTGTCTTTCTCCCTTTCCGTAAGTGTACATTTCTCACTAAATACTGCACAAGCTCTTTCTGAGCTTCATTAGTATTGCAGATGAAATATGAGATACTATTTGTGTAATTTTTCATTTAATGAAAATTTAATTATCTGTTGTGTTATGCATTAAGTGATAAAACAAATAACAGTTGTTACTTACCACTTCTTAAAAGCTATGTGGAGTATTAGAAGGATACAAAACTTTATATCATGGCGACATTTGTACAGTATATCTCATCTAGATGACACGATGATATAAAATCAATTGAAGAATTGTAATAAAATGTAAGTAATTTAAAACAAAGTAAAAATTATACTAAACATGAAGTTAAAATTTTCAGTATGAGATTTAAATAAGAATTCATTACTGTAGAAATTTGAAAAAATGCTATTTCAATATTATTAATAAGGGAGAATGTTTGTGGAGAAAGCAAATTTCCTTCTGAAGAATGGCTGAGAATTGGAACATCAAATCAACAACATGAAGCGTCTGGTGGTTGTTGGCTGTCTGCTCTCCCATTTACTTCCACAGTGAATAAATCAGTGAAATGTTTTTAGTGATAAATTTTAAAAGCAAGTGGACACGTATTGTTCTCCTTTTTTTTCAGGATATGTCTTGCTGGACAGAGGACCCATCATACAGTACCCACTTGGATCAAAAATTATAACATGCCAGCCCTCAGATAAAAGGGCCTGTGTTTTCTGGGTGTGAAGCAGCTGGATATTTTGATATTGTTTAATATCTGGTGTTAAATATTAGAAAACCAATTGTTCAAACAGCCCATGACCCACTGTGCTTTTTCAATAATCAAGGTGATACATATGTCCATAGGTGTCTCATTGCTGCCATTTTGTGTTCAGTAATTTCACAAATGAGGCATGAAGAAAAGTATTTTAGTGGCTTATAAATTATATATCAATGAAACATAGACCTAAATAATAGTAATGTGCGGTTACATAAAGATTAAATGAAGCTTTGCAGATGATTTTCATACAGCTGTGACTCCTGAGAAGGACATAAAAACTAAAATAGAGGAATGACTTGCTTAGAAAGCTCCTTCTGGGCCTAAAGTCTGTATTTCCAAACTTACATGGGGATTGTTGTACATGTTTAAACAAGTTAAATCGGTGAAGTAACCCAAGTAAATGGGAGAACTGATGGGTATAGCAATGCTACACGTTAGCATAGTACCTTTACATCTATTAGGAAAACTCTTCAACTAAAAGAAAACTTTGTAAGTCAGGAGTGAGCATGTTGGTATGCTTTGTTTGCACATTTTCTTCTTGCATTTATGTCTGACTGAAACATAGAATAAGGATAGTGATATTTATTTGGATGTAAGAACAATATGAATTGAAGTGTTAGCTTAATAATCTTATTCAATATTTATATCCTGTAGCTTAAATGAATCTTTTCAAATTGGCATATATTTCATCTTTATTTCACTCAATGTTTTTATATACTTTTCATGACTTCTCAGAAGGACTCAATTAATATAAATGTATTTAGTATGCTATTTTAAGTAATAACAATCAATAACGTGCCTTAAAAATTGTACACTGGTATGAGAATACTGAATACAATGTTGTCCATTCTGTGACCACAATTTCACTTCCATAAATACACTGTTTATATTTCATAAAAGACCCTTACTGTGCTATTTTTTGGTAGAAGACAGGATTCATCACAAATGTTTTATATGGGGGCTGGGGATATAGGTCAGCAACAAAGCACTGCCTGGCCAGAACCAGGTCCTGAGTGTGCTTCCTGGTACAAAAAAAAAAAAAAAAAAATCACCAAAACAAATGTTTTATATCATTATTATTACTTTCCTGCATTTATTGAAAGGCAAATGTTTCCAAAATTGGTTAATGAAATATAAGCAGAGTTATTTCTTTTCATAGACTCCAAAAGTCAGTGCAGGGGTCCTCATGAACCATTCTTACAGCACAGCAGCATTAGAAACACAGACTGAGATAAGCCACCATCAGCCTGGGGTCTTGATGTAACAGGGTACAGAGCTGTGAGCACTGTCATATGCAGCATGAGCATAAATAAACTTCCACTCCTTCAGCCGCTGAGTATACACACAATTAGTTATGTGACATTAGAGAATTCACCTTTGAGTGTGATCACTTAAAATCTAACTCTTTTCTCTCTCCCTCACTGTATTTCCCCATATGGTGTCATAGATTTTCTTCATATTCAGCCACTCAGCAAGTATTTTATACATGGTCTAGTCTATTTAAAAGAAATAAAAATTGCACTTCCTATCTTCTTAAAGAGACAGCTAATTTGCATTGCAAAATACAAAATAAACAAGGAAGATAGAATGTATATTTACTGTTTTTGGCATTCTGCTTCTACTTCTGCCTCTGTTTACTAACCTCAAGCAGATTGCCCTATTTTCTGACTTGTATCATCATTAACTATTTCACCTGCTCTTGAAGGTTTGCCTTTCTTCAGCTGCAAGTTCTAGAGTCACTGGCTGACTGAATTAAGCCCCTCACTCTCTTCCATCCCCTGAAAATCTGTATGTGGTTCTCAGTCTGTCAATATTTAGTAGTCTAAGGACATTTATAAAATTTGTTCCCATACATTTCCACCTGAAGTAATTGTGATGCCGCACTCTCACATGGTATGTGTCCACTGAAGCATAGGAGGCTTAGAGTTGCTGAAACCATGAAGTGACATATACTGATAAGGCTCTAGTATTCACTGATCTCAAATGAAAGCAAGGAGAAGAAGAAAGGAAAAACTGATTTGTGTTATGGATAATCCTTTTACTGTTTTGTTACAATAGCCAAAGAAGAGGTACCCACTATGGCATAACTACCTGAGAGAAAAGATGGTGCCCAGCTGTACCAACCAGGCTGTTGAAATTGGCACCGAGTCTTGCAGCCGCTCCACTGCCACCAGTCCTGAATCCCTCCTCATGGTGGAAGGAACCCAGAAAACAGAAAGATTAGAGCACTAGAGAAACTAAAAGCAGAGACAGTGTCTGAGATTGAGCAGAGAAGCTCCTGAGAAAGTAAAAACCCAAAACACTGACCCTAGGCTGAGTGAGTTCCAGAGGCAGGCAGTGTAATTCAGGGGAGGACAAAAGACATTGGTGCAGGCTCAGCGAATGTACCTTCCTGGTGTCCCCCAAGCTCCCATGAACCCTGTGCTCCCAAGATGTCCTGTTCATTGCCTGCCCTCCAACCAGCACAAGCTCCACACTCACGCCAGCCAGCAGCTGCTGGTTTGTGCAAGCCAGGAATGTACAGAGACTCATGGGGAACAGACAGGGATTTGGAGTGAGTGAGGAGTTGGAGCAGGGTGTCTTGGCCAGACAGAGTTGTGCAGTGAGCACCCCTCAGGGTGGAGAAGCCCAGCCAAAAGACTGAGTAATAGGCCAGTGTCAAGTGTGCTGCCTCCTTGGAATAGTCGAAGTCACTTCCTAATGAAACAGAAGCAAAAATCCTCTGGCTGCTGATGACCACACACATGGGAGCATAACTGAAAACAAGTAGCTCAGTGCCTGCAGGGGAAGCAGCTCAGCTTGTTCATCCAAACTACTTTCCCATCACTGAGAGAACCGATTACAGGGAGGCACCTAGCTCAGGCACGCTTAGATGCCTCCCACATCTAGAACTCAGCCACAGCCATAGGAATGTGTGGGTGCGCAGCTCCCCACAACTGGTGCAAGGCCAAGTTTCTCGGTTTAGAAAGGAAGGGGAAACAGCAGGGTGAACACATTCTGCTTCTCATGCAAACAGGACTGAGAGGAATTACCCTTGAGTAATTTTGGAAGTGTGTGCCTATTTCTTTCTGTGTATATTCCTCTCCCTCTTTTTCTCCGTTCACTTGATATATTTCTATACATGAAAAGAAGAATGAGAGTTTATTAGTGCTTTCGTTGAGATAACACTTTTTATGGGCATGAGAAATGAACCTTAACAAAAACTGTGTACAGTGGATTCAAACACAAGCTTCCTGTCAGCATATTACCCGTTCCTGACCTTAAAATTCCCTCAGTCTCCAATTACACCTCCTCCCTGCATTCTCTCTCCCCTAGAAATAGTCTCTCTAATCTCTTCTCCATCACAGTTCTAGTTCACGTATAAAAATAATGATACAGGCTGTTGCTTTTCTTTCATTTACTGCTGCCACATTTTTCCTCTTCTTTTCTGAAGTATTTCTTCATTTCTTTTCCCCTTTCCCATTCTCTAAATCCCTGCCTACTCATCATCTGTAAAGCATCACAGATTTTCTGGGTTAATGAAAAAATATGTGAAACTGTAAGAACATATTTAAATGACACAATTGGTGTAAGATTGGTTCTTGAGAAGATGACATAGCTGGCAATGGTTCTCCCTGGCAGCACAGCAACTGAGGCTGAGCCTGTTATGCAGAGCAGGTTGAAGAGCTGTGCATGCATCGAGGCATAACCAAGCCAAGGTCACATCACAGAGAAAAACACACCAAGGAAGAGATCTCCAAGGATCTGCATACTGTTTCTCACCCTAAGGGATTGTTTGAAACATGCGAGAACCATACAAGATGCCCTATATACCCACAGGTCCCCAGAGGCTGATCATTCAGGCAGTAAAGAGGAGGAAGTCACAAGCAAGCAAAAACTGAATGACTCAAATGTTTAATGAGATCCAAGAAAATGCAAATAAATGCATTTACAAGAATTGCAGTGAGTTTACAGAGGTTGCAAATAAACAGTAAAGGATTCATTAACAAGGTTCACAAACAAAACTGTTCTCTAAATGTTCTTTAAAGAAGACGCAAAAAGCTGATTGAATTAAACAAGACAATACAAGATATGGATGACCATATAGTCAAAATGTGTACCATATAGTCATAATATGCGAAGAAATCAAACACAAATCTAAAATTAAAAAAAAAAAAAAAAAGTCAATGCAAAGCATGAGCAGTAGAAGTGACCAGCATGAGGAGATAGTGTCAGAACATGAAGGTGGGATTAAATAATCATGTATTTGATTTATACAAAATATAAGACTCCAAGGAAACCAGATCCAACAGCTGCTAGATGACAAAACATACTAAAAATTCTAAGAATAGTGGAAAAGTTAAAGATTACAGATAAGGTGGAAAATATTAATGGTAGTAGAATAATTTCCAAATCTAAGGACAAAAATCCACCTTCCAGGTAAAAGGCTATAGTATCCCAAGTAGTCATGAGCCATAAAGTAATTTTTCCAATACACATCACATTCAAGATTTCAGAAATTCAGCATATCAAGAGAGGACTAAAAACTGTCAGACAAAAATGCTGAGTAACTGGATAAAATTGTATTTTTCAATACAAATATTAACACTTTCCCAATGGTTTAGGCCAATGTTTGCACACGTACCACCCAGAGGGATTGTCACAAATGGCCTGATGGAGCAGTCATGCATGTGCCAGCAATAGTTCAGAGCCACCCAGCTGCAAGACAGATGAGTTAAGGGTTTGTTATGAACATGTTAAAAGCCACGCAAAAATGGGGAAAATGTTGATCTCTTTACAGGAAAAAATTTCAACTTTTTCAAGAGATTAATACATCTTGCAAATGGTCTCTCAAAATTGATTGCAAAGTAAAACTTTCCATGAAAAGAAAATCTAAAGAAATCAATAATCCCTACACTAGCATAATGGGAAGTACTTAAAGGAATCGTTGACAGAAACAGCAACACCAACATCACCAAAGAGAACGTATTTCTCTAACTGTGAACGTAGAGAAGAGTAGAGAAATGCAAAGAGAAAAATATCATCAGTGAAAGATTAATGCAATTATAACTCTCAATTCAATCAGCTTAATTCCCCAATCAGAAGACACAGACTGGCAGATTGGATTAAGTAATAAAATTCAAGACTATTTTGCTTCCAAGAAAAATGCTACACTCAAAAAGATCCAAATAGACTTAAAGCAAAGGATAGAAATCAATGCTCCATAACGTCAAAGAGAAAAGCAAGCAGGAGCAACTATTCTATTGGCACACAAATTGGACTTCAAGACAAAACTCATCATAAAAGACAGAGGACAAAACACATTAAAGAGAATAATTCAACAGGAAGATGAAACAATTGAAAATATATATGTCCTGGATGCTGATACATCTACTTTTATAAAATGATTCTATGGGATATAAATTCAACCAAACACCAATTCAATCCCACTTGGGTAGTTCAATACCTTGCTGTCACAAATAGATTATTCAGACTAAAAGGTATCTTAATAGAACTACAACGTTGTCCACAGAACCAAGAGATTTAACAGATCTTTGTAGAATATTTATCCAACAACTAAAATTGGAATATGATATTTGCTGACAGTGCAGTAAATCATTAAACAGATAGTCTATCAAAACTAAATCAGTTTCAGACCAAAGATGCAGGAATAGTTTCATACATGTAAATCAACAAATGCAATGTATCACCCAAGCAAAAATAAGGATAAGAAACCACAGGATTACCTCAATGAACACAGAGAATTTCTTTGATAAAATCTAATATCCATTCATGATGAAAATGATGATGAAGATATGTGTAAGAGGATCTCACCTCAATCTTATAAAAATTATTCATCACAAACTCACAGCCATCATCACACTAAAGGGAAGAAAACTGGAAGCATTTTTCAGGAACTCTACAAGTGCATCTGTTTTCACCATTGCTTTCAATAGTGCTTGAAATTTTTGCTAGAATAATAAGAAACAAAGAAGTAAAACTATTTTGATTTGCAAGTAACATATTTCACACAGAATATGCTAATATACAAAACAAAACAAACAACACCAGAAAACTCTTAAAATATTCAAATTCAGTTTAAAAAAATCCAGAAGCATATAATATCAATAGCCTTCCTGTATAATTAGAGTGAATACACAGAGAAATCAAGAAAGCAATCTTACTCATAGTTATAACAAATAATTAAGTACCTCAGAAGCAACCTAAGTAAGGAGGTGAAAGACCGTAATGAAAATTATAGTGTCTGAAAAAGAAAAGAGATTGACAAGCACATTAGAAAAGCAGAAATACTTCCTCTGATATTCAGTAGACAAAAGTAATATTGTCAGAGTTCTATATTATTGAAGATAGCATATAAATTAATTCAATTCCAATAAAAATATCAGCATTTTGAACATAACAGGAAAAATTCAAAAATATACATATATGGAAGCAGAATAATTCTGAAATACTGAGAACAATTCTGAGCACAAGAATAAAGCAGGAGATATTAAAATACCAAACTTCAAATTATTCCACAAAGACAAATAATTTAAAAAGATATGGCAAGAAAACGGAATGGAATAGAATCAAGAAAGAATAAACAGATGACTACAACAACTTGATTTTTTTGACAAAGTTTCAAAAACATATATTAGAGAAAAATAATCTCTTTAGCAAATTGTAGTGTAAATACAGGTTATCCTTGTACAAAAAATAAATATATGTTCATATCTCTAACTCCATTAAAAATCAGATCAAAATATATAAAAGACATAGATTTCAGACCACTGACTCTGAGGAATGAAAGAAACACGTAAAATTTTTTGAACACATAGGTATATGCAAGAACTTTCTGAACAAAAACTTTAGTTGTGCAAGGTATCATACTAAGAATCAACAAATGGAATTGTAATAAATTAAAAAGGTCCTGTACAGAAAATAAAAACAACCAGCAAAGTGAAGAGTCTATCCACAAATCAATAAAAATTAATTGGCAACTAATCCTCTAACAGATAACTGAACTATATAAAGAACTCAAAACAATGAGTCACTCAAAAGTAAATGACATTCAAGAGATGAGTAATTAAATGAATGCTCCTCAAAGAAAAAATAGAAATATCAATAAGTTCATGAAAAATGTTCAGCAATTTTGGTCTTTCAAAAACTGTAAATTGGTACCATTGAAATTTCACCTTATTACAAAATCACAGCATCACGAAGAACATAAAAACAACAGAAAACAGCAAATACCAACAAGGTAAAAAGAAAGTTTTCTTCATTGTTGGTGGGACTATAAACTAATACTACAACTAAAAAAATCAATGAAGAGTTTCCTAAAATATTTAAAAGTAGAAACCCCATTTGATATAGCTATACCTCTCCTGGGGTCTTTCTGAAGTAGTTAAATTCATCTTATTACACTGATCTACGCATACAAACCCATATTTACAGCAACACAATTCACAATAGGTAAACACTGCCAATGGTCAATCAACAAATGAACAGATAAAGTACGGTATGTAAATACACAATGATGTTTTCAGTAAAGGGAAATTGAGTCACTTATTAGAGAATTGATAGATCTTGAAACCATAATGCCAAGTTAAATAAAATCATAAGCCAAAATTTGAAAGTTGATGCTTTATCTGCCATGTGAAAACTGCAATCTAAGTAATTTAAGAGCCAGAGTAGAAACAAGAGGTGAACTCAGGGACGACTGGGGACCCCCGAGCGCAGGCAGTGCTAGAGCCACGTGGACAGTAAAGGGGAAGTAAACGCCAATCAAGATGCAGCAGGTGTGATAGTGCGTTCTCATCATGGGAGTAATGATTACATACTGTTAAAACATACTAATAAAGCCAAAAATTAAGACCAAGAAAAGGAAGGAAGAAGAGGAAAAAACGGAATACAATAAAATATTTTCCTGGTTAAATTATTTGAAATAAAAAACCTAAAATTTGAAACATGATAGAAATAAACATAATGAAAAAAAGGCACCTACTACTCTGTGTGTGTGTGTGTGTGTGTGTACATACATGTGTAAGCTTAAGAGGATTTATTTTTATGATTATAAAATAGAAAGCCTACTTGAGATGCAATGTGTGCTCCGTGATGAGAATGAGTCAAGCACATGAAGGGCTATTTGACATGAAGAGTCCCGGATGCAACCAAAGCTCAGCTTTAACACACTGAATGAGGATGTCATGGGGCTGGCCACACTCAGTCAGGGTGAAAATAATAAGTGAAGAATTAGGTAGATGAGGCTAGTCGGCCTTTGTGATCATGGAATGAAGTTTGAGTTTTACTTTCAGGGCAGTGGACTGCAGTGTTTAAGCAGAAAATTAAGGGATTCGATTTGCATTTTTTAGAGTCATCTGTACCAGGCTGAGTAGGTGAGAAAAGGGCAAAGGAAAAAGCTGAATTTGTATTAGGCTATTAAAAGCAGCTTTGGGGCTCAAACTAGCTGAGGGGTGCAGCTGAGGTGCTCCATGTCCTCTGAAGGCCTTGATAAAACTCCCCAAGGAACTCCCTATTTTCGTTTCAGCTTCAGCATTAATGTATTACTGACAGCGGGGATTATGATATCCAACAGGATGGATCTGAGAACAGTGTCAATCCTCATGGAAACCTGAGTCTCTACTAAGTCATTTTCTTTTTGTCCATGTGAGAATCCTTTACAAAAAGAAGTATAAGAGACATCAGTATATCTCCATTTGGAATCATTATTTTCCACCATCAAGGTCCTCAATTGGTTATAAGGATAATGTGTATTCTTTAAAAGATTCTGTTCTGGGGCTGGAGGTTTAGCTCAGCGGAATAAGCGCCTGCCTTGCAAGCAGGCAGTCGTGAGCTCGATCCCCGGTACCGATAAAAAAGATTCTGTTCCATTCTGTATGATAGTATCAAGTTTGAGGGTATAGGCAACTCCTTTGAAGGCAATAAGATTCACTATGATGCCCATTCTGATTTGACTATTGTCTTCTTAGGAAGTCCTGTAGTGTTTACAAGGTTTAGGTTTTATTGGTCTTGTTCTCTACTGTTTTGTTCAACTTTATAATACCTTATGAGATAGACAATTCTATTTAAGAAAGCAAGAGGCATTATGGTAACCACAGTCAATAACCTTGTACTCTGTTTTTACATCATGTGCTATGTCTACCCTTGGTTTTGAAGGACAGCTTTGTTTTGCCATATTTGACTTTATTCTCTTCCAAAAAAAAAAAAAAAAAAAGGGAATAAGAACTAAGGAGTAATACAACCCAAAATGTGTAAATTTTGTTGTAAAAAAGAGAGGAAAAAAAAGTGCTCTAAAGTATACAACTGCAAGTGTGTTTAGGGGTGTTAAATAGATGACCATATTAATGTTTTTGGTTGGGTCATTGAACACACCTGTTTGCAGTATCACTGTTTGAATGTCCACTTTGTATGTTTTGATACTGCGACTTGAGCAACTATCTCTAAGATGATAATTGTAATCTATTAACTGGTGATTTCTTACTTTTTTTTTGTAGCTCTGTATTAATTGTACCCTTACACTGCTTTGTTTTGTTTTGTTTTGTTTTGTTTTCTCTTTTTCCTTTTAAATAAAAAAAAAAGAAAAAAAATAAAAGATTCTTAAGATGTGAAGTTTTCATAAAATTAACAGGACTGAACTGAGCTGGTTTTAAAAAAATGACTACAGATTTCAAAGAATACACAACCTTCGAGGAAGCAACCACGTTTTCTTTATGTCATAACTTTGCTGCATGCCTAGCAAGTCAAACTGAGAAAGAGACTGCCATATCATGTCAGGGATTTCTGTTGTAAAAAGTGGTGAATCATAATTAGCAACTAGATGGCATTAGACCAAAGAGAAATTGATAAAATAGTTTAAAAAAATTATGAAACAATATCCAATTGGTATGCTAAGAGAGCTGAAATATTCCCTACAATTTATTGGTGTATTGTTTATCTACCTTAGCTAAAAAAACAAAAAAAAAAAAAAAAAAAAAGAATTCAGCAGGGCTAAATGTATAAACAAGCAAAAACATGATTAGCCTGAGGCAATACTGCTTTAGAGATGTTTATCTGCACACTTTTTTACTATGTTTCATCAAAGTTTATCTATGGGAAGGTTGTGTGGAGACCAGGAAGGTAAGACAGGAAAGGGCATATGAAGAGGAGAACAATGCGGTGATCACTAACATGGGTATCACCTGTCATAAATGAGCATCGCTGGAGCAGGCAGGAGACATTTAGCAAGGGATTGGTTCTGTCAAGAAATTTGCTTCTAGTTCTCTTCTATATTTCTGCCATTTTTATACACATATGTATAAAAACAGTTGAAATAACTCCCATGTAGCATAAAGGAAGACTTCTACAACATACTGTTTAAAAGCATATTTTGGAACTTGTGGATATTTAAAAGGAAAATATTCCACAAGAATTACTTGAGATAAAATTTCAGAATAATGAACTGATGATGCTGATACATTCAGTCCTGAAAAGGTTAAACTGATAATTTTAAAAATCTGAAAAAAACCACGAAATCCATGTAACACACCTAAAATTCACTACCATTTTGAAAGACATCTTGTAGAACAGTTTAGCATAAATAAGATAATTTTCTTGTTCAAGACATAAAAATGCAACCCTACAATTAACGAATTATAGAATTATTTGTGATTCACTTCAGTCTACAAATATTTTAGAAGACATTACAGTGTAAGATTCTGTTAACTTTTCAAAATTATCATTTAATACATTTAAGAAAATCTGTCTTTACATTTCGTAGTGATATAATTGATGTCATGGTTTGTGTTTGAATGCCCCTCCCATGTCTTATGCAGTCTGGGAGGTGGTTGACTCTAGCATTTGTGACTGTTTTGTTATGTAACACTGGAATGGGTGATGTGAGTGCTACACCTGCCCAGGGGCAGGGAGCTAGCTTAAGTATAAGGAAAGGAAAGAGGCATGCTTTTCTTTCTTAGCCTTGCAGTCTTGTCCCACTGCCCTCTGTGAATGGCTGCCGCTTACTCATGCCACTCTGCCTTGGCGCTGGCTGAGTATGGACTGAAAACCTCCCAAAACTGTAAAGTGCATAAACCTTTCCTTCTTTCATTTTAAGTGACAAGCATTTTGTCTCAGCAAGGAAAGAAAAGTAACCAAGACCATTTGTATTGAATATAATTTGTATAATTTATTGAGCTAGTGCTCATAATTACCAGATTTATTAATATTGGATTGTATATTGATTAAATGGTTTACAAACTTTGGGAAGTAGTTCAGTAGTACTGTTTTCCTAATAGTTAATAATTTAAAGGCAATGCATATAACAACAAATAAATTCAGATGTTGGTTCTGGAAAGCAAATAGGCATGTTTACAAAAAATTATATTTTGACAAAATTGTTGAACATTGAGGATAGCTATGATTTTTGAGTGCCATTTTTTCAGTCTGTAGATCCATTTGTATGCTTAAAAATACTGTGTTTTCTTCAAAAGGATAGTTTGTTCTTACAAAATGAGATTTAAGGTAATATATCATATGGTTAATGGTAAAATGAAAAAAATTCACATTAAATATATCTCTATTCTCAAAATTTACAAAATGTACTATTATTAACTGCATTAAAAATGAAAATTTTGAAATGGGTTTCTACTGTGTCAGAAAGATGAATGCAATGTTAAGTGAACATAGCAATAAGAATTATAAATGTTTTTCAGTCTCTCAATTTAATCAATCAAAATATATGTCAAGGCTATTCTGCATTCTTTATATTGTAGGGTAAACTATTACAGTGCTAAAAATGTGTTAAATTATTTAGAATTGAGTAAAAGTCATGTGCATAATTAATCGACAGTGAAACACAAATTTTATAAGTATCTAACCAAATGAATGCTAAAAATGAACCATCTGAGACACTTTTTTGAGGAAAGAATCCTATGCTGATTTAGGTTTTCCATTTTAGGCTATGAAATGTAGTCTTTGAAAAGTGAGAAGTAACAGAAATAGAATTATAGTTAGGGAGTAACTTCTTGAGCAAACTGAAGACTTTGTGATAGAAAAAGGAGCATTTCAGTTAGTCTATGTGTGGTCAAACTTAAAAGAGTAAAATAATTAATATAAGAAGTGTATAGGGAATCTTTAAAAGGTCTTTGATGCCTGACCCAGAAATTAGGAGATTAGAACTCCGTCCAGAGCTATATTTCAGCAAGATTGCTTGGGTATTTTCTTAGTTACTTTTTACTCATTGCTGAGACAAAATACCTGAAGCCCAAAGTGGGGAAAGGAAAGATTTATTTCTTAGAGTTTTTGGAGGTTTCAGTCCATACTCAGTTAGTTGGCTCCAAGGCAGGCCGGCATGGCCAGAGCCTGAGTTCATGACAGCTGCAAACAGCAAGGCAAAAACCAGCAAAAGAGCAAGACACACCTTCTTCCTGCCATTACATTACATCTTGGCTCCACCCCTATGTGTGTGTAGCACTGACACCATCAGTCCAAACACTATACAATGAACCAATCATAAATGCACAATGCAAACTCATGAGGCCTGGGAGCCATAGACATAAAACACAACAAAAGTAAAAAAAAAAAAAAAAAATTACAACTTCTTGTAATTTTATGAGTCAGTGTTCCTGAAGGAATAGTGCGGTCATAGAAAAGGGGTTGACTACATAGAGAAAATGTCTTGGATTGCGGCAGAGATGAGATGACAAAAAAGTGGATAAGGTGTGATACTAGAGGTACTTAGGAAATGAAAAACAAAAGGCAAACACCTGAATTTATGAAAGAAAACCCCTTTAAGCACGAGAGAGAAAATGCATCAGAGTGTGAATTCTACAGAGGTAAAAAGAAAAAGACCAGGACAGACCCAGTGTCAAGAATTCGTTAAGGGGGAAAAGAGGCTCAGGCTATTAATTCATTAAAATGGAATGCTCTAAGTGAAGGCAAAGATGAGAGAAGAAAGACTACATGCCAAACATGGGACTTGTACTGAAAAATGTTTAAACCTGTCTGTGTGATAGTATCAGCGTTAGTTTACTTATGCTTACATGACGTTCCACTGCAGCACTCTGAGTCCAGAATATCTGCCCGGTGCCAGGAAACTGTAGTTGGCACCGTCTCTTCCTTTTCATTCGCAGTAGGATTCAACTCATCACCTTCTATGGCACTGTAAAAATTGCAAACATAGATGACACATGTCACTCAAGGAATTAATGAAGAATGTACGTTTCAAGAAAATCTCTCATTAAACATTTTCAAGAAAGTGGGAAGTGGGTGTGAGGAAAGAAATAGAAATATGTCACTGTCAAAGAGAATCTTAATTTAGCAAGGGAGCTATGTCTTCTAAAACATATTTTAATGAAACATATTTCGGATTTCAATGACGTGATATTCCCAGCTTTATGGATATATAATTAATAAATAAAATTGCATATATTAAGGTATACAATGTGATG
Source organism: Cavia porcellus (assembly GCF_034190915.1). Taxonomy (NCBI): domain Eukaryota; kingdom Metazoa; phylum Chordata; class Mammalia; order Rodentia; family Caviidae; genus Cavia; species Cavia porcellus. Next base: position 69,492,530 of record NW_026947499.1, on the reverse strand, counting down.
ATTTGATATAGTTGTTGATTATGAAGTGATTTCTACATTCAAGAACATTCTAACATCTACCACTTGCATAGTTCTTATTTACAATATTTTTGGTGTAAAAATATAATAATTACTATTTTATCAAATTTCAAATATACAGCGTAACTTCCAACAGTAAAAGTACTGTACATTAATTCTCAAACTGTATTCATGTTACAACTGAGAATTTTTATGTTCTCACCTAAATCTTCCCGTTTCTTCCATCACCTATTTCCTAGCAACCTACAGTTTTCTATTCTCTATTTCTGAGACTTCCAATTTTGTTGGTTCCACAGATACATGAGATCATGTAGTATTTGTCTTTCTCCATCTGGTTTATTTCAGATAGCATAACGCTATTACTGAATGTCATTCAGAGATAAATATAGTAATGTGGATTGTCATCAGCCTTAAATTTACCTGCAAAACCTCACAAGATTTAATAATTTAATTTTTACCAAGATATTTTACAGCAACATTTGAAAGCAAAAAGTCAAACAAAATAGATTTCATGACATTGTTTGCAAATAGACTAACTTGTTTCAAGAAAACAACTGATTTTATAATATACAAATTATCACATTTACCAATATTGAGAATTCAGAATATCTAAGAAAATTGAAAATTTAAAAGTTTTATACAGAAAACAAAATTTTAGCATTAATTGCATATGTCAGCTTTGCAAGATAAATATATAAATGATAAGGGTTGACACAATGGACTTTTTTCATGTTTCATTTATATTCGTAAAAAGTAATACTTTAATGATTACTAGTTATAATGTTTTGTTTTGTTTTATTTTGTTTTGTTTTGTTTTGTTTTGTTTTGTTTTGAGACAAGGTCTCACTGTGTAGCCTGGGCTGCTCTGGAACTCACAGCAATCCTCTTGTCTCAGTTCACTGTGTGTTGAGAGTTTAGGTTTGCTCCACCATTCCAGCTTATTGTCAATTTTTAAAAATCATTATATTTTATATACTTTGTGTATAAGTTAATTTTATCATCATCATAATAAATTGAAGCCCAAATGTATATTTTAAAATAAATGAAATATATTTGGGAAAATAAGAAATTATATTGTAACAACAACATCAACAAAAAAAATATATATATATAAATGAAAATTCACTTTTATTGTACTTTATTGTCACTCATTTCAATATTGTACAACATTGAATTAGAAATTATAATCTCATAGGTTAAACATACCAATTAACTTCTGTGCCTTTGAATATTTTTTGTTTGGGTTTTTGCATATTTATAATGTGCTTTATGCATCTATTTGGTAAAATTCCCATTCCAGGCAATTATCAAATTAAAGATAATTTGGGGCATGCATTATGCTAAATTGAAAAACAATAAAAGAGGCTAGGGCTTTAGCTTAGTGCTGCAATGCCTGCCTGGAAATTGTGAGGTCCTGAGTTCAATTTCTGGTACCCCCTAAATAAGTAAGTAAATAAATAAATAAGAACAATAAGAAACAGATCAAAATATATTTCTATGAATTTGCTAATAAAGTCTTTATGAGGCAGAGATACCACTAGTTTAAAGGAAAGTGGTCTTCTTTTCATGTCTCTGTGTAACTGAATCATTGTCCATTCTATCCTGACTAGACTGTTTTCCTTGGTGTTTCCACTACTAGCATGCAATTTAGAGATTAATAATGGGAGCAAAATGTTTTCCTCCTCTGGGATTGATATTCCTTACACTGCATTCAGTGGTTCACTGTTCACTAGCTTTACAATGGTGATGATTTATCAACTCTGCTCAAAGGATTGGTGTCATAAATTCAAAATAGGTATGTAATATAGGCTTCTATCATAAAACTCTGACTCAAGTTAGTATATTATGGAACTCAGTTCAATGTAGTTTATTCATATGGGTTCCTACTTAATGTTGTTGAATCAACCAGTGTTCCTTTAAATTATGTTACGGTTTGAGTCTGGATGTCCCCTCAAACCTCACACAGTCATGGAGGAGGGCTTCTAGAGTTTGTGAATGATTCATGGTCCAATGCGGGGTCATGTGTGAGTGCTGCACCAAGTAGGTATGATCTACATACAATGTGAAGGGCAGAAACATCCCCTCTCTCTGCCCTCCCCATTTGTTCTTGTGTCCTGTGCTGTTCTCGGCCACCGTGAGCTGTTGCCCTCTGCCATGTGTCACTTTGCCTTGGAGCCAGCTGATTATGGGCTGAAACCTCCACAAACTGGGAGTTAAATAAACCTTTCCTTTCTTCATAACACAATTAGTAACTTGTTTTTCTCTTCTTGGAGAGCTGAGTTAAAACTGACATGGATAAATGTACACATGCGATCACTATTACACATAAAGGATAATATATGTGGTACAAAATTTTGGTAACATCTGTGCTCATGTAAATGTAGAATGCTTACAAAATGAAATGTAGCATAAAATAATATCTAAACGGAAGGTAAAAGTACAAAATGTGTAAAATCAATTTTATAGTAAATGAAATCCCTAATTAAAGCTTAAAGGTTCTATCACCTGTAGTGCTTAATGCATTTGAAGACATGAGAAAGGAAATTTTGTTACAACTTTTTGGAAAAGAATTGTTACTTCATGTGAGGAACTAAGTGACTTTTTAGCACCCAACTAGAATTTCTGAAGAGAACTGGGAAAGGAGTAATAGGAAGCCAGTGAAATCAAGGAAGAACAAAGAACAATTATTCATTATTAGTTTTTCACTGTATATATGTTATTAACCCATTAACTACCTGCTGTAATCAGAGATGCAGGATGGAATCTCCATTCTGTACAACACTGTTAACATGGAATGCTGCTTGTGTTGTATGGGACTGAGACTTGGTAGAGTCCTCAGTTCATATCCGCCTCTGTGACCCAACTCAGTCCACAGTAGACTGGAAGCCAAGTATCATAATTTAACTCAGATTGCATGAATTCTCTCATAAAGCTCCAAATTTGAATCACATAAAATTGCCATTTTGCACATCAAAAATAATAAAAACTCAGCAACTTTCAATAGATCTTAAATATTTTCTTTTTGATAGAATAATGTTAATTAACACTTTTAAAGTGTCATTGCTTCAGTGATTCTGTTACAATTAAAAATCAGCAGATCAAAGCCTGTGTCATTAGAAATGTTTTTAATATTAACAAAATACTTAACAGTCTAGTTCCATAAATAGACATTAACATCCAGAATTTCCTAATTTAATAATTTTAATGTTCATAAAAGATATAAGGAAGAATAAAAGTTTTCATAACCTTTTTCGTTATTTTGAATTATAGTACTCAAGCAGTAAATTGATGATAATTTTCTCCAAGGCGTTATTGAATTTATTTCTTGTTGGATCTTTACAACTGAAAGCTACTAGTAGGATAAATTTAAATAAAAATAACTTAGAAAGTAGCTATAAATATAAACTGGCACCTAAAATATTGGATTGATATTAGAAATTTCACTAGTTCAAGGTAGGTTAGAAACATAGTATGCTTTCTAAAATGCTGTCATTGAGTTTGGATCAAAAACTTGGCATACATATATTTGAAGTAAAATATTCCCTATACTTATGTCTGTGACTATCATTAAACATTAGAAGACAACAAGTAAAAATTTATCACACATTGTAAAGTATTTTCTGGTCATTCCTTTATGGCATGCTCTTAATGGTGTCTGCTGTACATTTAATTTATTGATATTTTTCATAGGCTGATCTGTATATAGCATTCAGCTTCCATTTCAATCAAGTATAAATGTCACTGAGTGAATAACCCGGGGGGGGGGGACATAAGGCTGACCTTGATTTGTCCTTGCTATTTGAAGGCAAAGAGTTCCAGGAATAAACAGCTTTTCTACGTTCCTCTGCCTGATGATCTGTGCTGATGTGTATGTTTAACTCTTCACTGTGAGGGAACCATTCTTTGTCATAACAAACCATCTGAAGATATTTTAAAAAACACACACACACAACCCATTTCTCCTTGGCAGCAGAACAGTTTTAATAGGAGCAAGCAAAGTTTATCGTTAAGCTGTTTCCCAGTATATGTGATTGTTCTATTGGTTCAAGTATGAAGCACAAAAGCAGTGAGCAGGGAGCAGCACGTGCTGTCTGGCGAGGCAGTGAAAACAGATCAAAGGATTAGATCTGGCCTGAAGGTGACTTCAGACTAACTACAGAGGATTTATTCTCAGAGCTGTAGAAGAGAAACAGGCCTTGTGACTATGATCGATGAATTATGTGGATAGTACTCATACTAATAACCAGGACAAAAGGAGAAATGACTGACCAATTTAAACATGCTTCAGATTCTCAGGTCAGGGTTGGTTGGGTAGATGCAGCCTTTTTCAAGATAATTATTTAGCCCAAGCACATTTTGAGTTTTAGGAATAATATCGAGATGTCAAATCTGTTACTTTTAGTCTAGCTCACATGTACTGGGTTTAACAATAGGTATGGGATTGTTTTGACTGTTTGTTAAAAAAAGGAAACATGGTATCAGCATTGATAAGCCAGATATCCAGACATATCAAAGAGATTTGGAAAGAGATACACTTATGACTCCTAAATATTAGTCAACATTAAGATCATAGAGGCAATTAACACAACTTGAAGTTAAATACTCTGTCCTGGAATCAACGCAAGTATTTTCCTTGTCTATGGAAACGGTGAACAATGTTAACACAAATTAGCTTGTAAAATCCTCATTTATTCTAAATGTTGATGTGATGTGTCTTTTTATCTATAGTACTCAAGCTAGTAATAGTATAGACTACCACTAGGAAATGAACCAGAAGTAACACATAGAAAGAAGCTTATTAAATTTAATCAGTATTTTTGAAAATTTCGAAGGGGATGTTGCTTACTTTACAAATAAATTCAGTGAATATGCTATCAACCACTCAGGTTCATGTGCTTAGGTGTGTTTGCTCTCTGCTGACCATATAAAAGAGGGCATGTATGTTGATAAAAAGGAGAAAAATGGTTCATTCAAAACTAGCTCTAATAAGAAGTGGGGCCCATGTGACTCAAATCACCATCTCAACTTGCCCAGTTGGGTCAGAGTCTTTTATTTTATAACAAGAGACAGAGAAGACAGAGAAGATCAGAACACCAGCCTGTTGCTTTCTCATCGTCCCATGGAAAGGAAGCCAGGCTCTGCCCTCTTGGGGCTGGAATCTGCATATTCTGTCACTTCTTTTGGGCAGAGGCGTTGAGGGGTGTCCCCTGCATGTTCAGCAGGAGGAAGTGTGAAGAACATGTCTATCTAGAAAAGAAAAAAAAAAAAATCCAACATTTAAAGTTCTACTTTACAGTGTCAGTTACAAATATACTACATAAAATTATTCTGTGGATTTGCAAATCCAGTGGTTAAAGGAAAATTCAAATTTAAATAATTATGTATACTTATATCAATAAAAATATGAAAATGATTAAATGGAGCCATAAAAGGGTTTTTTATAGAAAGAAAACTAAAGAACAGGATAAAAACAAAGCAAAATTAATAAAAAATCTTTAAAAGTAGAGTTAATGTGTAAATGCAAGTATTGTTTTATTTAATTACAAAGAGCAAAACTAATGCACTAAACCTGCAAGGCATTACTTAACAGAATTGAAGAACAAACATGAGATTATTTGATAATTTTCATACAGTTCGCCACAATTGCTGTACAGATTCAAAGAAATCTTAAAACGCTAGCTGATTTTCTGACCAAATGTGCAGGTTAGTTATAGATATAATTAGAGATAGAAATACAGATATGCTGTATATTTCCATTTATGTAAAATTCTAGAAATACCAACTCACCTGTAAGGGGTAAAATCATAGCAACGTTCATGTGCAAAGAGAACATGAGAATTGTGCAAGGAGCAATAGGAGGAAGGGGTTTCAAAGCAAATAGGAAAAATTTGGAAATAATGGATTTTCATTAACTTGATCATGTTGTCGATTTGTCTGAGCAGTTTGACAGATAATAGATGAATAAAAAATAGATATAAATATATATGCAACTATTTAAACATAAAATTATATGCATCTTTTGGGTGTCATCATACCTTAATAAAATTGTTATGATATTAAATCTATAATAAGATTGTCCATACATGATTAACAAAATTTTATGAAATATTAACGAACTGGTAGGAACACAGAGAAATGAATCCATATTTCTTACATTTTTTTAATATTTATATATGTAATTGAAATTATAAGAAATGCTCGGGATTTACCTTTGAAAATAACTTAATGACATTTAAAAGTCTACAATTTCTTAAATAAAATAAGGGTTTGCATATTGAAAAATGCTAATAATGACCATAGACCTAGCAAACGTGAAAATGCAAGTATGCATGACAACCCCGGGAAAGCTATTTAATATCCAACATACAGTTTTATTATGTTTTCTCTAATACATTTTTGTAAGAAATTCTACTTCAAGTTCTCGAAATGCTTCTTACTTTGCTTCAGAGGCCACACAAGCCATCATAAAAGGGAAAAAAATCAACAAACTTATTTTGTCACCCAAAGACAGAAGGAACACTTGAATTTGGGATTTACCCGAGATATTTTGAAAAGCAAGAATAAATTGTACATCTTTCAAATTTGCTTTCCCTTCCCAAATGCTCTTTAGTGGGCTATTCCCAAACTATTGAGTATAATAAAATATTCATACCCATCAGAAAATCCATTTAAACAATTTGGAAAATAATAGTCATACTAAATGTCTACCTAAATAAAAAATGGAATAACAATGAAAATGGGATCATTTTACATGTACATAATTTCATGGGATAAGGCACAAAAATGAAAGTATGAGAAAACAATATGTATGTATGTATATACACACACACACACACACACACACACACACACATATATATATATATGTACCAAGTTTGCTAATCTAAGATATCATGAGGTGTCTATATTTCAAATTAGTGCTATAGTAGATGACTTTTGGCTGTAACTCATCTTTGCTTCGAAATTTTGTATAATCCCTGCACTTAAAATTTTATCTATGTAGACAATAGTGAATATTATTTTATTTTATTATAAGAGTATCTATGAGGCTAAAATGATGAAGGAAAAACTGCTTTAAACTGCTTAAAGGATGATATTGCATGTTATTACTTGATTTTAATTCTGGATATTAGAAATAATAATTGTGTATAACTGCATGATTACAGAGTATTTTACAAGTGAATATTTCAGTAGCTATAAATATGGTTTTTAGAGATTTCAACAACTTAGGTAGTCTTAACCAAAGGTTGCTATTTGAATGAATTGCTACATCTTTAGAGAAATGTCTGAAATGCTATGGTGGAAAAAGCTGTCTTTGTTATCAAAATTGACTTTTAATTGCTACATAATATAAAAACAGTTTTATAGTTAGCCAGTATCTCTGTAACTCTTTCACAGTTACATGAACTCTGTAAACTAGTCTAAAAATATACAAGTATAATATGTATTCATAAACACAATAATGTAAATACAAACATATATATAAATACAAACAGCTTTACATGTATATAAAACATACATAGTAGATTTATCAAAGTACTTATCAATATAAGAAGTCTATATGTATTTTAGTGTATTTAGATGTACAAATTTTTCTAAAGTTTTATGTTTCACAGTTGTAAACATGATCACATTTTTCTTAGTAGCTCCTCAAAACCTGATAATTTGTCTATAGAAATATAATTGATTTTATTTTGATCAACTTTCAAAACTTTCTTTGATCAACTTTCGAAAGCCTTTTATAGCACCTTGTATTTGTAGAACTCGATTCATGATATTGTTTTGTTTGAACATTCTTAATTTTTCTGTAGTTTTACAGGTTCTCCAATCAACCAACTTTTTATAGGTTTTTAGGTTCTACAATCAACCAATAATTTTTTGTCATTAGTTCTGATTTTATTTAGTTTTAAAATTATGACAATCTTATTAAATACTGTTTCTCCTTACTCCCATTTCAATCCCTCCTTCTTCCAATCTAAGGAGAACTGTGTTAGAAATACATAAAGAAACCACCGGTGGGAGAGCGCTTGTTGGCCTGTAGGTGTTCGGGTAGAGGTGGCTCTGGGTAATGGTGAGGGCTCAGTCCTCTGTGCGCCGCAGCTATGTTGGAGCGACATCTTGCCTCTTGGAATTACTGTGTGCTAGTAGAATCTTACTGTGGCTCCTCCTTTCACTAAAAGGAACCTATCTTAATATTGATCTAAAGAGAAGGGTATCAGATCCTAATTCGTAGTCTTCTGTGATGCTTGAATTAGACTGCATTCTGACCAGATAAAATAGTCTTCCATTCAGAACTACACTTAAATATAGTTCCAGAGTAACATGGAAATGATGAATTCCTCTATAAAATATACAAATAAAAGAAATTTATCAAGGCGGGTAGCAACATCTCAGATCTATTTTAGAGCTTTCTATCACGACATGACATACTTTACATTTTATCACTTGCATAGAAAAGGTTAAAAGTATTTAGATGTTTCTTACCAATCTTCACCCCACCTATCACCTTTACCCCCACCCTGAGTCTCTATTTCCACAACTCCCATATAGTAGACAAGAAGACAAAAAGCATCTTTTGAGAGGAATTTGGGACTATCAGTCAGTCAGTATCAATCAGTGAATCACTTTTAAAAATCCTTAAAAGCTATACCTGCTACATTAAACATCCTGTTTATTTAAATTAATATGTGCTTGCATGTGCATGTGATTATGTATGAATGTGTAATTATTTTAAATTATTTTCTCTCATATTTATGTTTTTTAGTACAGAAATGATACAGTGTGGCACTATTGTGTAATGGAATTGCATGCATAAATTTCTTATAATTCATTTTTAAATTTCACTTTTGGTGCCATTTAAGCATTATTTGTGGCAGAAGTATAAAAGAAGTAATGAGTTTGGCAAACATGGTGGAATGACCTAAAATTTCAGTCGCTTGTAGGCTGACACAGGATGGTCTTGAATTCTGAGCCAGCCTGATAAATTCACAAGAATTCTCCAAAAAAAAGTTTTAAAAAGTATATACCAGTACTAATACAATGCAAAGAACTTTATTATCAACCCTAGAAGATTTAATACTTTATTTTATACTTTAGTACCTTTTTAAGAAAAAATAAGGTTGAATAAGAAACTGTTGCAGAATCTAATTCCAATTTTGTATAAGGGCATAAGTTCTAATATTGGTTAAATGTTGTATTGCTCCATCTATGCATCTATAAAATCAGAATCATTGTACATTTTATTCGCATCACTAGAATGATGATGACGATTAGCGAATCAATGTATGTGACAAGTGCTTTTAAGAAACAATTTGGTTGTAAAGAATCACTGAAGAATGCAGCTAAGAGTGGATGTGATGCAGAATAAGCCTGACTGAGATCAGAGAATGTTTCAGGGAACTTGTAAATTGCTTCATTAGGTATCAGAGTATAAATTTTTCCAGTTTATTGGAATTAAGTAATCTTTGAATGTGGACAAGGAATATTTGTCAATGTCTATTTGTATCTTGCAATTGTAACTAAATAAGTATGAATTTGTTTCCGTGACTTGGGCATCAGGTATGCGTCAGCCAACGTGATAGGACAGAGAGGGACAAGGTGTCTGTGACAGACCAAATTGATTTCATTCCACACCGTGGACTCTTAAGTAGTTAAAGAGACTCTTCCATCCACATCTTTAGCATACATGAAGACTGATTCAACCACGTTCAAGGAAACAAATATAACTGCACTTCATTTGCTTTATTAAATGCACCAATTTGTACCAGAGGAAAGGAGCCATGTGCTCTTCACACAATTATTTTCTTAATGAAGACTATATTTGAAGCAGTGTAACATTTTTATCCCTCCCCGCAAAACATAATTAATCACTTCAAAACAGAATTTCTTTAGAGTTTTAGTAAAGATGTTTATTTTTTTATTTAATGAAAATATTTGCTTATAAGAAAATAGCAATGTCTGGATGCTTGATTTAAAATGGCCAAGCCACATACACAAGTGAGAAGCATCTAATATTAGTTTGCCTTGAGCAACCACTTGTTTAACATAAGATGACCTGGAGTCAGCTGAGGGGACACATGTTTATAGTCTCATTTCTAGTAAGCTGATGTGGAAGAGTCATAAGTCTTAACACAGCCTGAAAAAATTAGCGACTTAACAAAGCTTTCTGAAAATAAAGAAGGGAACCAGATATAAATTCATTTAAGGATCCTGCATTCAATCACAGTACCACAAAAAGAAAAAATAGAGAAGTAAAGAAAAAGAAAGGAAAGGAAAAGAAAAGAACAGAAAAGGCCTGGATTTCTCTCCTGTGTGACTCTCATATTCTTTTATTAATAAATATTATAAAATAGATTCATCTAAATTTATATTGAAGGATCATTGCTGCTACATCTTGAAAGTGGGAATTTAAACAGACAAGTTATATGCTTCTTTTCCTTGAAAAGTATTCCTTCTCAAAGTCTAGCTGTGTTCATCATTTGAGCTGCAGAACTTTTACTTTGGTAGAAATAAAGCTTTTTGAAGACAGAAATGCATTTCATACCAGGGAGAGGGAGTTGATCATCCTTTCATTAGCAGGGAATGAATTTTGTGACCAGAAGCTTCGCGATTTCTGAGCACACTTAGGTGTCCTGTGTTCTCCCCATCCTTCATTAAGGAAAGTAACCCTGGTAGTGCTGTGTCCTGATTTGTTCCTTTATGATCCTAAACAGAGAAAAGGTTCCTAATATTTCCACAGGACTAGTAAGCTTTCCCTCTGTTTCTTTTTCCCATTGCCTTACTTAATATTCTTAAACTGAGGAGACAACTGTTTAGCTTACATAACTCTACACTAATATTTATGAACTAGACCTATCACAATAACTCATCCATGCATAAACATTTTAGTTAAATGTTTATTTTTTATTCAAAATGTATCATTCAAATTTATTTAGCATTCACCACAGTTTAAAAATGAATAAGGGAATAAAAGGCCTTGATATCTGTCTGGTTGGATGTTTGTTAAATTTCACAAATTTGACTTTTCTGAGGTATTTTTAAGATGCAGGCTCATAGAGATACCATCATCAAAACTGAAACTTTTTTGGTGAGGAGGAGGAGCTTTTTTGAGACACGGTTTCGGTATGCAGTTCAGACTGCTTTGAACTCACTTATAACCCAGGTTGACCTTGAACACAGTGATCCTCCTCCTTCACTCTCTCCAGCGCTATTATTAGTGGCATGTGCTACCACGCTGGCCAAGCGACATATTCTTAATTTGAAAATATAATTTAGATGGTAGAATCATAAGCATATCAAAACTCTGACTTGAAATCATTTAACTAGAGAAGAGTGATAGGTCAAAGTTGTTTACATATTTGTGTTTCTCTGTTAATAAATCATTGGAATTTATATTATGCAGGAGTTCTTTTTTTTATTTAAAGAGAAAACAAGAAAGGACATTTAAAAAGCAGTAAAAGGGTACAAATAATACAGTGTTTCTAGAAAAAAATATATACAATAAGAAATCACCAGTTAATAGGTTACATATTATCTTCCCAGGAACAGTTGTCCAAATTACAAAATTAAAGCATATAAAGTGGACATTCATACGATGAAATTGGAGACAGTTCCATTCAATGATCCAACAAAAGCTCAGTAATGTGGTTTTCCATCCTACACACTGGATCATACTTGCGGTTATATCCCTTAATTCACCTTCCTTTCCTCTCTTTTTTACAATAACAATAAGACTTTTTGGGTTTAATTACTCCCATGGTTCTTATTACTTTTTTTGAAGAGAATAAAACCAAATGTGACTAAGCAAAACAGAGTCAGTTAGAACAGAAGCGTGGACATAGCACATGATGCAAAAATATAATACCAGGTGATCAAAAGTGGTTACCATTGTGCTTCTGGCTATTTTTAAATTGAGTTGTCTATATCATCAGGTATAATAGAATTGATCAAAACAGTACAGAACAAGACCAATAAAACCTACACTGAAGACCTTGCAGGACTTCAAAAAAAGGATAATAGTCAAACCATAATGGGCGTCATAGTATATCTTATTGCCTTCAAAGTGGTTGCCTATACCCTACGCAGGAATTCTTTAACAAGCTAGGTTTCTGATGTGCTTGCCCCACCCCCAAGCCTCATGTGGTCATGGAGGCAGCCATCTAGAGTCTATGACTGATTCAAGCTCCAATGCTGGAATTATGGGTGTGAGTGTTACACCCAAGTGGATGTGGACTACATACAGTATAAGGAATGGAGTTTTTTCTCCTCCATCCCTTTTTTTGTTGTTGTTTTCGCTATTTTCTGCAAACATAAACTGTTACACTCTGCCATGCACCATCCTGCCTTGGAAGCAGCCAATTGTAGACTAAAACCATCACAAACTGTGAGCTAAAGAAACCTTTCATCCTTTAATTTTAGTCATTGGATATTTTGCCTCAGCAATGAGAGAAACACCATAAAGAATTTGGTACCAGAGAAGTGGGGTCATTGCTGTGACTTTTCCTGACCAAGTGGTTCAAGAGCCTTTGTGAATGGCTTGTGGGAAGAGTTTGGATAGATTCAAAAACGTCGCCTGAAAGAGTAGAGCTGAATGCCTTAGGCTGTTTTGTATGGAAGAATCTCAGAAGAGCAGAAGACTGATAGAAATCATGCTGGTAAAGTCCAGGCTCAGTAGGTGTCTGCTGGGAAGAAAGAATGAATTGGTTGTTGGAGTTCAGATATTTATTAAGGTTTGGGAGAAAATTTGTCTTATTTTGCTGATATCCAGAGAGTTTGCCTGAGTCCAAGATTAAGGGTGGTGGACTAATTAATCTGGCAAAAGAAATTTCAAGGCAAATGTTAACACTGTGGAATGGCTCTTGTTGGGAGCTTTTAGCCAGATTTATGTCGCAAATCAAGAGCAACGAGCCCATGTCAACAGGATGATTTAAAGCACTGTGAGATTAGCCGGAATGAAATCTCCAATAAAGCTGTGGACTGCAAAGATATAGCTAAGGAAATCTCAATTGCTGAAAAGGAAAAGGAGAATAGAAAAGATAACCTAAGGGTATCATAAGAAGCAGTAAGTGTCATCTTTTGCAGTCTCAAAACTACATAAAAAGTGAAAGACTTTGTTTGAAGAGAAAGTTGCAGATCACCGTGTTCCAAAATGCCAGCAGTCACACCATGTCCCAGAATGGTGTTGGTTACACTGAGTTCCAGAATGGCATCAGCATAGAGAAATTGTTCCTTGGAATTTATTCCCCAGTGATCTAGGCACTCAGTCCATACAACCAAGTGAGAAGGAAGCCTGGTTAATTCTCCAGCTGACAGCAGATTTTGGTATCATCCACATGATGCTGTATTTAGGTTCAGACAAAACACAAGAGTTCTGAGGTTAAAAAAAACCTTCCAAACCACTTTCAGAAAGCCTTGGAGGTCAGGCAATGAGCTAAAAGGACAGTGTATAATTGTGAAGGTGAAGCCAAATGTGCAGTGGAGAACCCAAAAGTTTAGAAATGCTGGGAACACGGGTCATCTAAGGAAAGCTTCAAGAGCCTAAGCAAGAAGTGCTAGGAGTTACAAATTCCAGAAGTGCAACAAGAGAGGATTCATGCAAGCTTTTTGGATCTTAAAACTTGCTGTAGATTTCTTCAAATGTTTCATATGGAACTCCAGGGTCCAACATTGGCTCTGCTGGATTTTGGATTTGCTTTAGTCCCATTCCTTTATTTTTCCCTGTTTATACCTTTTATAATGGTAATGTTTATTTTGCTCCATTGAATGTTGGAAGTGTTTATCTTTTCCTTTGTATAGGGTTTGCCTTATATCTTGGAGGGGACATGGGACTTGGACTTTTCAACAGTGATGAAACTGTTATGGTGATTTTGGCAACTCTTAGAGATGGACAAAATGGCTTTTGAATAAAGAATGTGTATGAGTCCCTATAGGGTCAGGGACAAAATATTATGATTTGTGTCTGAATATCTCCCCAAAGCCTCATATGGTCATGGGAGCAGACTTCCAGAGTTTGTGACTGATTTGTGGTCCAATGCTGGCATTAACAGTGTGAGAGCTATACCCTCAACACTAGCCTACATACAACATAAGGGACAGAGACAGTCCGGTCTCATTTTGTTCCCATTGCTTTTACTGTTTCCCACTCTGGTGAACTGCTGCCATCTGCCATGCCACCCTGCCTTGGAGCCAGCTGATTATGGACTGAAAACTCCACAAGCTATGAGCTAAGTAAACTTTCCCCCCTTTCACTTCAGGGGTCAGGTATTTTGTCTCTGCATCAAGAAAAGTAACTAAGACAGTTTCTATTGATTATTCTCTTGAGTATTTTACTCAAATAATATAATTTTTACAGTCATTTTGTGGAACCTATTTTTACTAATAAAATACATATTAAAAATCCCAATCCTCAGTAGTAAACATGAAACTATCATGGGGCTGGGGATTTAGCTCAGTGGCATAAGCACCTGCCTTGCAAGCAGGCAGTCAAGAGTTCGATCCCTCTTTCCGTTAAAAATTAAAAAAAAAAAAAAAAAAAGAAAAAAAGAAAAAAGAAAGAAACTATCTTACTATCATTTGAAAATCTCATCATCACAAAATATTATAAATCCTACTAAAATAATGTTTAAGATTTTGGTGATAATTCCTTAGTATTACCATTTAGATGTTAATCATTTTAGCTTATTTGACTATTATATTCATTATTTTAAAATTTATTATATATAATAAAACATTATTTTGAAGTTTATTATATATAATAAAACAAATACCCATATACAAACAAAATAAAATAAACATATATACACACAACACATATATATATATCACTTTATTCTTTCTAGATATTGTATTCTATGAATTTTGACACACATTGTCATGTAATTGCCATCAAAATAAAAGTACAAAACAATTCCACCACTACAAAAATAGCTTTACTTTTACAGAAGACTATAAAAGTAAGATAAAAATATGCAGCAGTATAAAATATCCAATATTTTGGTCCATTTCAGCTGAGCATAATGTATCTGAAATTAGTACAAGTGCTATATCACTTTGTTCTCTTCTATTTCTGAGTAATACTCCAACGTGTAAATGCATTGCCATTGGTTGATTCACTGATTGGTTATAAGCATTTTAAATGTTTCAAGTCTTTGGCATTCATAAGAAAAAAAGCACACTGTAAATATTCAAGCACAATTGTTTGTGAGCATGAACCATGCACATTCATAGCCCCTTAGTTAATACATAGAAGACATTGCCACACAAAATGGTCAACACATATTTATTTTTTTAAGAAAGTGACAAATTGCTTTTCAAAGTGATTATGCTATGTTGAATTCTCCGCAGCAATGATGTGACTTAAAGGGTTGTTTTTTTTGTTTGTTTGTTTGTTTGTTTTTAAATAATTGTCATTAGTAGATGTTATTTTGGGGTGTTCATTTTTTATTTATGTATTTATTTCTTTTTAAAAAAATTCAATGATTCCAAAAGCATGTAAATGTAAATCAGTGAAGTTTTACTATACATTCTAAAATGATTAATGATGCTAAGGATCTATTTCTGTGCTTATATGCCACCCATGTATCGTCTATGGAGGTGATTCACTCTAAGTTTCACTTACTTTTAAAATTAGATTTTTATAAAATTCTTATCACTGTGTTGTGATCATGCCTATATTTAATCAAAGAATATATAAAAGAGAAAGAACAGAAAACATGTAGCCCTTTGCAGAAAGAGTGCTGGTCTTTTATATGAAGAAAACAAGGTGTCAATGATTAACTAACAGTGTTATTGTTCCGTATTGATAACATTTATCAACATTAGCGATTCTTGTGAGGCTAAAAAGTATAAAGTTTGAGAGGCCATTAACTGGATTAAAATGATCTCAATGATCTGTATCTTTTGTGCTTGATCTTATAAAATATTTTGACTATAATTCATTTGAATACTATTATCTGCAAAATGAGAAAAATGCTAAGTATCAAATTGTGTATTTATTTACTTGCTTGTTGCAGGCAAACCACATGGTGTAACTTAGAATGTATTAATTTTGCACTTAATTAATGTAGAAAAATATCTTTAAACTGCAGAAAAGGAAAGGTATGAAGTATATAAATATTAATTACAGAAGATATAAAATAACTTATGAAGTATTACTGATTTCATAAAATATATTTATTATCTATATACCGTTTTATCTTTTATATATTTATTTATATTTTATACATACTTTACTCATGACAATATTGCAAATTCTACACAATCAGAAATATTTTGTCTTGCTATATTACTTCCAAAGATAAGTCAAACAAACATAATATATATAATATATATATATTATATATATGTGTGTGTGTGTGTGTGTGTGTGTGTGTGTGTGTGTGTGTATAATCATCCAACAGAAACTTTTCAAGTGAGCAGTATAATTAGTTCTAAACGGGCACAAAGTGAGTGTCCAAAGCCTAAAAGCACATATTTGAAATTATGTCATTTCTAAATCCAAAATCTTCCCAAGGGATTATGTTCTCACTTTTAAATTTAACTCATTGTACACTTTTCAAACACTTCAATTAGAGAAAACTCACTTTATACAGGCAACCCAAGGGCAGCTCCCTGGAAACAAAATCTGCTCAATTTCAGATATTACTGAAATAGAAATTTGCAAAATCTCCTCTGAACTTTCCTCACTCATTTTCTCATAACTGGAACTAAATGCACAATATTCACAGGTTAAAGGAGGAGAAGTTCATTGTTACTCATGGTCACCACCCGTGGTCACCACCCATTGTCACCTGACTCCAAGGCAGAAAGGGCATGGCAGAGCCTGAGGGTGGAGTAAAACTGCTCACACCATGGTGGTGCAGAAGCCTGCACTGTGCAGAGAGAGCATGGAGTGCGGAGGGAGAAAAATCCTTCGGATCACGCCCCCAGCTACCCTCATCTTCTGCCCAGTGTCAGTGTTTTGATGAGAAGAGTGCTTCATGATGTGATCCCGCTCTGAGAGTCCTAACTCTCACCAAATGAGGATTTGATTTAAATCTTTAAAAGCTTACTATGTAACTCTAAGGTAATGAGGCCATTTATCACTTGGACTTTGAAATTCTGTGATTATTAATTTTTAATCCTAATCAAGATAGTTAAGTCATTTTTTATAAAGCAAGTACAGCCTACACGCTTTATTATTTGTGATAAGATAACATGCTTCTTTGAATAATCTACCTACTGAGACTCAGTAAGGACTTAGTCAATGAGAGAAGAGTAGGTGATGATCTCCTTACAGGTGCCCAAAATGAAAAGCAGTCACATTAACTGAGAATATGTTTTGGGCAAAAGTCCATGCCTTGCAAAGAGGTTACAGTTAATAATCAGTGATAGCTGTAATCCCAGTGTACCCTGTATGTAATTTAGCATGCTTTGCATGACCCTAATGTCACCTACATTATTCTCAGATTTAATTTTAGGGATTTCTGCGAATAAGTGGGAATCATTTTTTAACTGAATTTCAAGAGAATGTTTTCTATGCAGTACTAAAGTTAGGTTCTGAATTGGATTTATCTTGTCAGTTTTCGGGGTCTAATTAGGACGTAATCTGTCTGTTTGTTGTGGATTCATTTCACAAATTTTTAATGAACTATATCATGGGTCAATCTTTGTTACAAGTTTGGAATATACACTAATGAACAAAATCAACAATCTGGTGTCCTCACGAATTCTCTAATGAATTTACACAGACAAAATCTAAACCAAAATGAAGGAACACTGTGCTTAAAGTGTTCATCACAATCATTGGGGGAAAAAATATCCAGACAATGGAGAGTTACTTTCATGTGATTCACATGATATTTCTCTTTTTGCAAGAACTTTTGTAGATAATCAAAGCCCAAAGTATTTTCTGGTTCATTTCATGTGCTGAAGAGTCTGCACAGGATAATCCCTTTGAAGATAGTCTAATGGGGGTTGAATCAGTTTGAAAAGGTTTAATTGACAGACCTGCCAGTGTAATACTTTCATTTAAGCAACTTTATTGTAAAATTTTTGTTGTGGCTTCTTTCTACATTTGTACAGGTAGCATAATATTATGTGATTGTATAATAATATCAAATATTAGGGATTCGTCTGGAAAAAAGTTCCAAACATAACTTTATAATTTCACATTAAGGAAAAATAAAAGATAGCTGTCTGAAGCTAGACTTACTATTTTAAAACAAAAGAAAAAATTGCTGGACTTGATAGCAAATGACTCTAATCGCAGCACTCAGAAAGACTGAGGCTGTGAGAACCTAAGTCAAAGCCCAGTCTGAGCAGTTTAACAATTTAGAGAGACCCTCTATCAAAATTTTAAAAAAAATGAAATTAAATTAAAGTGTTGGGATATAGCTCAGTGCTAAAGCCCTAGGTTCAATCCCCAATACTGAAAACAAATTTATGGAACAAATGTGGTAAATTCATTGGTTTAGCAGATCTCTTGAGGATTTGCTGTTTTTGCTCACCTTGATGATTGTTTCAGTTCGCCTTGAGTCCAGCATGCCAAGGCAATTTCAGAATATTTTTTTACTTCCACCCCCCTCCTTTTGTCATTTATCTTGTCCTTTCCCTTTCTTCTAATTTTTCTGTCTTTCCCTCCAATTTACAGTCATCTCTTTCTTCTCCTTTCCTTCTGTCTCCATTTCATTTTTATTTTTCTTCTTTCGGGCGCCATGCAAGCATTTGCTCATGGTCCCCTCTAGTATGTTTCAAAACTCTCTTGTGAAATAAGATGAATACAAAGAGGAGAATAATTATAGGCTTCAGCAGACTTTTAAAAGTCTGTCTGGCTAGTGTTCCCCATGATACATCAAATGGCATTGCTTCAGTGTGCAGCAGGCAAATGCCAATCTGATGAAAGAAAAGAAAACTGATGGCATCTATCAAATATGAAATGTGAGCTGAAGGCACACAAGCATATTTATCAATAATACAATTGTTAAACGTAAGAGAAGAAAATGAAGGAAGAAACACATGGAAGAAGGAGAAAGACAAAAAAGAAAGAGGTAGAGAGATGCAGAAGGAAAGAAGGAAATAAAGAAAAAGAAAAGATGAAATGAGAGGGAGTGAGGAAGAGAAGCAGGGAGAAACTGCACGTAACATCTAAGATGAACACATTTAAAGTTTATTAGCACTGAAATATTTTAGATTGTATATTGGCTGACACTATCCATGATGCTAACAATCATAAAACGCAAAATGCTTTTCACTGCCAAGATGGGAGACACAGAAAATATAAATGAAAGACTGAGTGAAAGTGATTCAGTGTTTTCATTATTAAACTATGATTAAATATTTTATCTCCTTTTTCAGCTAATTGAGGTTAAATGGGTGAGAGAGTAGGTTATCACCGGTCAGTGTGAGCCAATGTTCCGCTGACCACAGTAATTTGCCTTTAAGTAGTAGAAATATGACTGCAGTCTGTTGAGTAAGAAGGCCACTGTGAAGAGTACGAGCCTCTGAAGTTGTTTAGGCGATAGTCTCATTTAATTTAAGCCTTTCCCTTCATTTAGTGTTCTGAAGCTTTGGTAGAGATTTTCAGAGACATACTTGGGATTTTCAATTCATTTTCTTCTGTTTTAGAAAAATGTTTTCAAATTAATTAACTAATAACCCTCAGAGATATGAAACTGAGCCCTACTGTTGTAAATCTAAAGCTGTTTCTGGTTTACTATCATGCAGGTCAGTTAGGAAGCACCATTTTGAGAAAGGTTCCTAAGACAATGAAAGCCCTCTTTCTTTGTGCGTCCCTGAGATTCCCGTCTATAATGGAATAAAGCATGCTTTGGATGCCACTTGAAAATGACAAGATCAAAAGGAGATCCTTAGATCTAATAAAGTGGGCTGTGATACTTGTCTTCTGAACAGCATTACCTTTCTCAAATTAGCGCCATATGTAGACTAACCTACAAAACTGACAGCTTACTTATTTCTATATTCAATTAATAAATAGTATTTTAAGTTATCAAAGGCAAACAGGAAACGCGTTTAAAATAAAAATGAATAGAGAAAAAAATTTTCAAGTATAAGTAATCCAGATAAAAATAACTATAACCTTAGAAAAAGAAACAATGTGATGGTCAAAATGTTTAATCTAGTTTTAAAATCGCTTACATACATGAATTAATAAAAATACTTTAAAAAATTTTTAAATGCTCATATTGGTAAAACTAAAGTTTATTATAAACAAAATATTGAAAGTAATCATTTTAATGTTGATGTTTTGGTCCCAACTCTACAGATATAGGGTGATTTGACCTCTATACAATCAATTTGTATTTTTGGCACAGAGAATGTTAGAGGTTACACAACCTGTGCTAAATTGGTTTCTATGAGTTATAACATTTATAACCTCCCAAATATCATGACCTAGAACTCAACAGTTAAAATTTTTTTGATAATTTTTTATTTTAAAATTTTGCTGAAGTTGTCAAATTTAACTTTTCTTTCACAAATTCCTTGTTCTATACACATTTTGCCTTAAAACAAGTAGGGAAAATTTTTGATGATGAATCTACAAAAACTAACAACCCTTATTAAAGATAATAAGACTTTAACAACTTTATGCTATTTTAAGCTCATTCAAAATTCAAAAATTGATGATTGCTCTCTAGATGAAAAAGTATCTTACCCTAAATTTTTGCATAAATTGATATATGCCTCCAATAATTTATAAACTAACATGTATAATTGTAATTAAATTTATATTATAAGCTCACACACCTTTAAATATTTGATTTTAACTTCACAATTAATTCTTCAAATGTAAAACCTGGCCTCACTGACATTTAAAACATTTAAGGGGCAGAGAACATACTGTAGTTGTACAGGAAAATACATATGCTAATTTAATAATAAAAAAGTTCACAAAGAAGTACAGAGAGAATATTATATTAATAAATGTTATAGGTTAAAAACTGATGGCCATCTTAATACCAGCTGAATTAAATAAGCATGGTGCTGAGCATAAATCAGCCTGGCTCACTTGAAGAAAGTTGCCAGCATAAATAGAGACATGGAGAAAACACGTGAGACATTGTGGATTTAAGTGTTGCTGTGTGAACCATTGGTTTTTCCGGAGAATCTCATCATCTGGCATGTACTCAACAGTTCTTATCATCCGAGGAGCTTGGGACCTCCATGTCGCTGAGGACGACTCAGGGCAACCCTGATTCCTTTTTTGAGCGTGACTTCTCAGCTCCAGCAAACATTCAACTTACCAGCACAGCTCCTTCACCCTGCTGGCATTGACTTTCTAGCTTCCATTGCTGACCATCGGGCCTTCCCAGCACAGATCCGTAAAACAGACTGCTGTGAGTCTTCTCGCAGGCTCTAGATATCTAGGAGGGAAGCGTTGCCATGAGCTCCAGGTTTTCTTCTGGACTCACTAGGACACTGCTGTGAGATTCAGGACTTTAGGTGAATATTCTGGGTCTTTAGTGTTGTGGACAGATTTTCTGCACTATTGTGTTAAACTCTGGGTGAACGTCATAAGATAATATTATAAATTCTGTGTCCTGAATCCAAACTCCTCACAACTCCTGACTACGACAGTAAATAAATAGTTAAAACTGACTTGAAAGTATGCCCACTGCATTGTGCTGAGGAGTTAAATTTTATATAAAAAATGATATTAATTTCTATATTAATTCTGGTTCAGTACACAAACAAGATGAAGATTTTCTTAATAACTCTCAGAAAAAAAGTGAATAAAAATAAGCAAATGATGTCATAAATTGTGGGTAAGTGCATCCCAAAAAATGTCTGGTCTGAGAACCATTTCTTGAGCAAAAATCTAGGGCATATCTCCTGCAGTAACCACTACTGGTTACAGGAATACACCCAGCAGAGTTATAGAACAGAGTAAGAACAGGAGTGATAGTATTGTATCAAAACACAAAAAGAATGATGAACAATAGAAATAATGATAATATGGAGGAAAAAAGACAACAAAATTGATAAATTTAACCCTAAATATAATTGTGATGATACTATTACCAAAGGGGATTACGAATTACTGTAAAATACATCTTTTATGTAAAATATAATATTTAATCTATTATTTAAATGTACTGTCTCATAGCTGGAACACAATACCAAACATCCACAATTTAAGAAGGAAAGCTTTACTTGTCTGCACCATTTATAGAGGTTTCAGTCCATGGTTGGCTGGCCTCAGGGTCCAATGGCATGGCAGAGCAATATCATGGCATGGGAGAAACAAGGGTCACCGGAGGAGGGACATAGACCTTTCCCAGTACAGTCCCAGTGACCCATCTCCTGCAACCTGAATTCACTTCCCAACATAGCATTTAGCTATAGACTCATTTCTGTAGTAATCCACTGATATGGATCATGTACCCTATTCCCATCACCACCCCAAAACCATACGTATGTGTGCATGAGTCTTTGGGGGCCATCTAGTGTAAGCCATAACATCTATTGATCTATTTTCCACATATGTTATTTTTTCCAGGGCTCTGTAGTCTATGGATGAGACTAGCAAAGGCATTTTTTCTATTTCTTTTATCAATTTATTTTTAGCATTTATATTTGATGCTTTCAGTATCAACTTTCTGCTAAAATTAACTAAAATTACATGTTATCTTTTGCATTAAGCATTTAACATAACTGTCATTTTTATTTTGCATTTCTTCTGTGATAATTTCAGTGTATGCTATTTCTGTGTCTGAGTCTAGTGATTGCTTTATCTTTTCACCCTTTTTATTATTCTTAGCATTTGTTTTACCTGTGTTTTTTTTTAATAGGTTTAGATTTACAGAAAAAATTACTCAGGAAACAGAAATTTCCATGTAACCCTCCTCTGAAAGTATCTCGAATATTTCCCATAGGATTACCATTTAGCACTTGTATGTATCTTTGGTATAATCAATAAGCCAGTGTTCATACTTTATTATATTACATAAAGCCCTTAGTTTCCATGAAGACTCATTCTTGGTGCAACAACATCTTATAAGTTTGATAAAGTTGTCTTGTATCCATCATTATGGAATAAATTCCTGCCTAATATTCCCATGTGCTATATCTGCTCAGCAAATTCCCCATTCTCCCTTAAACTCTAGCAACTTAAGATCTTTTTATTGTCTGTATAATTTTATTATGTACTATGGTTGGAATTATTTAGGTAGTATAACACCCTTCATGCTAACTCCCTTTACTTAGCAGTATGCTTTTTAAGGTTTCACATTTTTGCCTGACTGGTTTGGATAATCACATAAATTGTTTCTATCACTGAATAATATCTAACTTTATGAATCCAGCCAGTTTGTTGTGAGTTCTGCTGAGCCACATTTGGTTACTTCTAAATTGGTCAATTATCAACAAATCTGCTATAAATGATTATATACTATGTTTTGTGTGGGAATTAACTATTTAACATAAGAAAGTAAGTATCTGTGGGACTGTGTACATCTTTAGGAGACACTGCTAAAGTGTCTTTTTAAATGACTAGGTCATGGTGTATCCAACTTGCATTCAGTGAGAGCTACTCTTCCTCAACATCTTTGAGAAGATTTAACGGTTAATAGATTGGATTTGAGCCACTATAATGTATACAGCATCATCTCATTGGTGTTTATTTTCCAATTCTGTAACAATAAATTACATTGAGGATCTTTGTTTACTTGTTTGTTTAATGGTGCTGGAGATTAAACCACAGGATTCATGTGGTGGTACATTGTCAATGTTTTCTCATTTTGAGACATGGTCTTGCTATGTCTGTTAACATCGGAGGCTGGGCAAAAAGTTGACTCTAGGCTCAGGTTGCCTGTGTACTGGGATTATAGCCTGGCACCACCACACCCAGAAAATGCCGAGCACCATTTGACAGCTTGTTGGGAACTCTGTCTTACCATTGGTAAAATATATCATGAAATCTTTTCTCAATTTCTTTTAAGAAATAGTTTTTATCCTATGGCTGAGTTTTATGAAGTCTTTGTGTAATTTGTTTTCTCAAGTTCAATGAAATGCACACTTACTTTTCTTAACATTTCTCTTTGGATCTAACAGAGGGCTTTTAAATGGGAGAGCTTTAAATGTAGCAGCAAACCTTTGTGCATCTTCATGTCTTAATCTCACAGACTAAAGTGAGGAAAACTTTTAGGGAGCTGGAGGCCTACAATATCACAAATTCAGCATTTTCTTTTTTTTAAATTTTATTTAAATAACAAAACAGAAAAAAGGATAGAAATAATACATAATTTCAAAAAAACAGTAAGAAACCAGTAGTTGATAAATTACATATTGTCCTCTTAGAAATAGTTGTTCAAGTTACAAAAGTAAAGCATACAAAGTGGACATTTAAACAGCGAGACTGCAAATAGTTCTGCTCAATGATCCAACAAAAACTTAGTAATATGGTTATCAATCCTACACACTACAACACACATGCAGTTATATCCCCTAGAACACTTTCTTTTCCTTTCTTTTTTACAAAGGCAATTACACATTTTGGTTTTATTACTCCTACATTCCTTATTAATTTTTTATACTAAAGACACTGTGATATTTATAAATGTGATTCTTATTTATTTCACTAATGAGAATAGCCTCAAGGTGTCTCCATTTGCCTAGGAGCCCTCAAGATCATCCTTTTAAATATCTGAGTAATATTCCATTGTATAAAAAATACCACATCTTTTTCATCCACTCTGTGGTTGATGGGCATCTTGGTTATTTCCAAGGTTACCTATTACAAATTGTGCTGCTATGAACATGAGTGCACATATATCACTGTGATATGTCCTTTTCAGTTTTTCTGGGAAAATACCCAAGAGGGAAATAGCCAGGTTGAATGGAACTTCCAATCCCAGTCTTCTGAGAATCTTACATACTGATTTCCATAGTGGCTGCACCAGTCTACACTCCCACCAACAGTGGGGCAGTGTTCCTTTTCCCTACAGCCTCACCAACATTTATTATCAGTTGATTTCTTGATGGCAGCTATTCTTTCTGGAGTGAGATGAAATCCCAATGCTGTTTTAATTTGCATTTCTCTAATGACCAGTGATGGTGAACATTTCTTCATGTATATCTTATATATCATGTATATCTTGTATATCTTGATCTGAGAACTGTGTGTTCATCTCAGATGCCCACTTTTAGAGAGAGTCCTTGAATTTGAGGGGCTTGATGTTTTTCATTTCTTCATGTGTTCTGGATATAAGTCCTTTGAGGGGTGGTTGGCTAAAATTATTTCCCATTCTGAGGGTTTTCCTTTCACTCTGTAGATGATTGCTTTTGAAGTGCAGAAACTTTTTAACAATATGTGATCCCAGTTGTTGATTTTGATGTGTTTCCCATGCAGTTTGCATTTTGTTCATGAATTCTCTGCCTATCCCTGTGTCGTGAAGACTTCCACCTACCTAGTCTCCCAGAGAATTTAGTGTTTCTGTTTTAATATTTAGGTCTTTGATCCATTTAGACTTTAGCTTTGTGCATGGTGATAGGCATGAGTCTACTTTCAGTCTTCGGCATGTGGAGAGCCAATTTTTCCACCACCATTTATTAAAGAGGCTATTCTTCTTCCAGTCAACATGTTTGGCCCCTTTGCCAAATATCAGATGGCTCAGTGTTTTTGTAGTTTTGCGTATGTCTTCTAATCTGTTCCATTGATCCTCAGGTATCTTTCTTTGCCATTTTATCACTGTGGCTTTGTAGTATAGTTTCAAGTCAGGAATCGAGATGCGTCCTGCATTGCCTTTGTTGCCCAGGTTTGCCTTTGCTATTCTAGGTTTTTTTCTGTTTCCAAATGAATTTTAGGAGTGTTTTCTCCAGATCTGTGAGGTATGTTAATGAATTTTGATTGGGATTACATTAAATTTTTATAACAGTTTTGGGAGTAAGGCCATTTTCACAATGTTGGTTCTTCCTAGCCAAGAGTAAGAAATATCCTTCCATTTTCTAAAATCGTCTTCAATTTCTTTTATTAGCATAGCATAATTTTCAACATATAGATCTTTTAAATTCTTAGTTAGGTTAATACCTAAGTATTTCATTTGTTTAGATGCTATGGTGAAGGGTAATATTTCCATAATTTCTCTCTGTTTGAGTACAGGAATGCTATTGATTTTTGAGAACTGATTTTGTATCCAGCTACACTGCTGAATGTGTTTATTACTTGTAGTAGTCTTTTAATGGAGTTTGTTGAGTCTTCTATATATACAGTTTCAAGTCATCTGCAGTTAGTGATAATCTAACTTCTTCCTTTCCTATCTTTATTCTTTTTATTTCTCTCTCTTGTCTGTTTGCCTTAGCTAGTGTTTCCAGAACTATACTAAATAGGAGTGATGATAGTTGACATTCTTGTCTGGTTCCTGATTTTAAAGTGAAAGCTTTCAGTTTTTGTTCCATTTAATATAATGTTGGCTGTTGGTTTGTCATAGATGGCCTTTAAACATTGAGGTAGACACTGTATATTCTGACTTTCTGAAGTTGTTTTTTTTTTTTTTTTATCATGAACATGTGTTGGACTTTACTGAAAGCTTTTTCTGCATCTATTGAGATGACCGTGTGGTTTTGTTGTAGGCTTTGTTGATTTGGTGTATTACATTTATTGATTTTCATATGTTAAACCATATCTGGAATGAATCCCACTTGGTCATGATGTATAATCTTTTTGATGATTTTCTGCATTCTATTTGCCAGTATTTTATTGAGAATCTTTGCATCAGTGTTAATTAGTGAGATTAGCCTATAGTTCTCCTTTTTGGTTGGGTCTTCGTCTGGTTTGGTATCAGAATAATACTTTCTCCAGGAATGATTTAGGGAGAATTACTTCATTTTCAATTTCATTGAAGAGTTTATGGAGTATTGGCATCAAATCTTCTCTAAATTTCTTGTAGAATTCAGCCATGAATCCATCAGGACCTGGGCTTTTCTTTCTTTTCTTTCTTTCTTGGTAGGCTGAGGCAGGAAGACCTTCATCAGTTATCCATATATAAATAAAACTCATGTTACCGTATTTATATATACAATATTTTTATCTCTGTGTCAAAATAAATTTAACTGGAAGTAATGTTTGCAGTACATGGTAACAGAATATTGAGTGAAAGAAATTCCACAAGTCATTTAGGTTAAACAGTTCTTGACAGCACAATCTGTGACAGAAAACTTTGATGAGTTAGTTTTATTTTTTTTAATGTCAAATGTGTTTTCCTTCTAAAACATCCTGTTTAAAAGGAGAGACAAGTCATAATCTGGAAACAAATAATTGTGATTTTGTTTTGCTTTGTATTTTTTTTTAAGATGACCAATGAGGACATGGTATTTGGTACTGAGGTGAAAATAATTCTATTTTCTGGCTGTGTATACAGCTCAGCAGCAAGTTGCCTGCCTGGTAAGTGCAAGGTGCAAGGTCCTGAGATCAATCCCAGGTTTGAAAAAAAAAAGGGGGGGGAGGAGTTATTTGGGCTTTTGTTTGTTTTTGTTTTGTTTTGTTTTGTTTTGTTTTGTTTTGTTTTTGGATAGGATCTCCCTATACAGTTCAGACTAGCCTTGAATACATTTTGTAGCCCAGCCTGATCTTCAACTCATCATGATCCCCTGCCTCAGCCTCATAAGTGCTGAGATTACAGGTAAGCACCATCATGCCTAGCTTGAAAAAAAAAAAAAAAAAAAAAAAACTCTATTTGGAGACAGAATTCTTTTTTTGTGTGTGTGAGCATTTATTGTGAAGGATTCCGCAGTCAGGCAATTCATTTGAGGGATTTTGTTGTTATGATTACCAGTTTTGAGATTTGTTATTGCCACATGAATGTTAATTCACAATATTTCAGCAGTATCTTGCTCCTGCTCTCTTGCCTAGCATTCTGGATTTCCGTTTGCTCGGTTGCTCAAAGTGTGCCAGTCTTACAGTTCTCCTAGATGCGTTGCACTGTTACATTTTATCCTCACTGGTTAGTGTGGTGTTAGGAGGCTCATTGGTTGGTGGAAGGGATGTTTTATGAACTTCTTGATTTTGTTTTTTTGTTTGTTTGTTTGTTTGTTTTTGTTTTTGTTTTGTTGTTGTTGTTGTTGTTGTTGTTGTCATTGTTGTTACCAGGAATTGAATACCTTGTACTTGCCAGGCAGGTGACTATGGTGCTGGGCTTATTCCCAGCTATGATCTTCTTCTTGTTCTCCTTTTTTTTTTTTTTTTTTGTGCTGAGAATTGATCTTGAGACCTCCAACTTGCCAGGCAAGCTCTGTGCTGCTGAGCTGTGTCCCTGGCCCCTCTTCTTCCTAATTTTAACTGTGCCCTTGAACCTGACTTCTGAAATTGGGCATTCACATAGCTGCCCCCTTAGCTATGTGGAAGGCTCTGCAGGAAATTATTTTCAACTTTTTTCCTAAGGGAAAAATCATACTTTTCATGTCTTTTTTTCTAACTCAGCTGCATTCAGTTCTCTCAAGTATTTTCAAAGTATGGCTTTGTACCTTTCCCTATGTTTAGTAGACTACTCAAGGCGAAGCATGAGAGACTGCATGTTTCAGTGACAAGTGACCCCTGCTGAGGTGTAATTTGAGGAATGCCTCTCAGCTATGATTCTGGCCACTTTTCCCTCCAAGGCCTTCTTTCCTTTTACTTTTTGCATTTTTATTTCTTAATTTATTTTTTTGGTGACATAGTGGCAATAGTTTGGCTATGCCTTCCATCCCAAAGACTTCACTGTACTGTCCACTTCAGAAACCTGTGGGGCTCTTCTGGATTTTCAGAGAGATAATTCAGGAAGTGCGGCCAACTCTCTGTGCTTTGCAGGAACTCATAGACTTGAGCAGGAGTTATATTTTGTCTTCCACAGCTCTGAAATTTTCCAATTTGTTGTATTGTTTTTTTTTTTTTTTTTGCTCTTTCAGTTTCAAACCCAGGTATACATGTGTTCCCATCTCTTTTGTCCCCAAAGATGTTCATAATTTTAGCATTTTAGTTCAATTATTTGTCTTTTGATATCACATTTTTGATAGGTTCTTCAAAAGTTATCTTAGTTTTTTCCATTTTCTGCTTTTAGGGAATGTGGTGACCCTCTACATAGCTCTCTGTGTTCCGCTTGAGTAAATGTAGAACTGTCATTCCCTAATTGAATAATGTACACTGTAAATATATGTTGTGCAGTTATTACTCATTTTAAAAGTTAGCGTCTGAATTTAAGTGCTTTTGTCTTTACATATTTTACCTGGGCCTTCCATCTTTTCTTTTTGTCTACTGACATGCAAATTTGACTTTGATAAATTTACTATGAATAAAACATTTGTCAAAAACTTGTAGGATTTTTTTTTTACTCTCATCTGCTGAAGATTTAAATTTTCAACGTGGCTGTCAGATCTTAAGTAGATTGCTTAATTCAGTTTGTGAAACTTCTGAAGCTCTATTTACCTCCACATATATTAATTTATTTTACTATTTCTAGAAGAATAAGTTAAACACATAACTCAGGTTCCTACACAAGTGTATGTCCCTGAATACAATGACGATTTTTTCCAATCATATAAAAACAGTGAAATTCTCAGCTGCAAAATCTTTGAAATAATTTTATAGCTATAGCACCTAGATATCCATTTTAGTAAATTCCTGGATGGAGAAATCTCCAGAGAAAGCTAGATACACCTCAATCGCTGTGTGCTCCATTGCCTGCTTGGTTGCTAACTCTCAGATGTTTACATACAGACACTTTTCCCTTAATCTTGGTATTTATCATGGAAAATATGTCAAACACTTTGTCATTGCTCTAAACAATGTTAAACATTGTCTATATGTATTTGACCCTGTTTGTCATTAATTTTTTGAAAGTTTTATGAAACACTAGTTTCACTATCAGTTTCCAAACTTTTTGTTGTTACTGATGAACTTTCTCTTTTTAATCCAATTATACTTCCATTTTATATTCTACTGTAATGAAACTTAATGTGTTGTTCCAAGTTTAACTCTTTGCTTCTCTTTGTGTTTTCTTGATTATGAAACTTACATAAATGAATTATGATTTTTTATATACAGAACTCATCACTCCGCATATTCCTAATATATACAAATTTTATTAATCACACTTTAAACAGCAGCCATCCACCAAAACTTAGTTTAAAGTTAA
Source organism: Cavia porcellus (assembly GCF_034190915.1). Classification (NCBI taxonomy): domain Eukaryota; kingdom Metazoa; phylum Chordata; class Mammalia; order Rodentia; family Caviidae; genus Cavia; species Cavia porcellus. Next base: position 69,462,411 of record NW_026947499.1, on the reverse strand, counting down.
ACTGCATTTACACTTCTATAACATAGAATGTATTTTTTCAGTTTAACTCGTATAAATGATAAAACTTGCCTGTATTCAAGGTGTATAATGTGATTTTGATGTTTATAGAGATTGTGAAAGAAGTACTACAATAAAGCTTATTAACAGTCATCATGTCCCATAGTTACATTTTTGTGTAGTGAGGAGACTTAAGGTTTACCTTCATCAAGTTCTAACCAGGCAATTCTCTGTTACTAAATGTAGCTGTCATTTTTCATATTAAGCTGTCAAAATTTACTCATCTTAAAACTGGAAGGTTTTCCACACTGATAAATGTATATCCATTTCCCAACTCTTTGGCTTCTAGTAGTCACCCTTATATCTGTTTTTCTGAGCACAGCTATTTTAGATTTCACAGATAATTAAAATCAGGCAGTATTTGTCTTCCTGTAGGTGTTTTATTATAATTACCATAATAACCTCCAAATTTATTTATATTGCCACAAAAAGGAAAAATTGCCTGTTTTGTTAAATTGGATAACACTCCATTGTGGTCATTTTCTTTATTCACTCAGGTGTTCATAATAGATTTTTTTCTTAGCTATTTGGATTAATGCTAGAATAAACATGACAGTTTATTATTTCTTCTGCAAAATATGGATATAATGATGGAGATGTAAATTATGTATTTCTATTTTTAGTTTTTGAGGAAAATCCAAATTATTTCCCTATCAGATTTTATATTTAAAATACCTACATGGAAGAAAGAAAATTCAAAGTATCCAATTAACATGATAGCTCAATGAACTCATGATTAAAGGAACAAAGCAAGTTTAAGTCACTGATGATTTCACCAATTATTTCTTTATTTTGGTACTAGATATTGAACTCAGGCCTTTACACTGAATTACAACCCAAACATGCTGTTTCATTTTGTTTTCCAAGCATTTCTTTTTGTTGTGTTTTGTATTCACAAACTAAGTTTCTAATTCCCAGGCTGGAGTTAAACTTGAAATCATTGCATATCAGCCTCTCAGAGTGCTGGGTTTACAGCCTTATGTGACCATATCCATCAAGTAAACATTTAAAGAAGATTTAATATCATGTCTTCTCAAAATACTCTACCAATATGAACATTTGTCAATTGCATACACACTTCATAAAGTGTGCATTACCCTGATCACAGGGAAGGACAACCACACTACAAAAGTAAAATTACAGTCTAACATCTATGATGAACTGAAAAATCATCAATAAAATACTAAAATACCAACAGCACATTTAAAGAATCACATATAATCACTTGAAATTTATCTGTAGGCTACAAGAAGTTTCAAATTAGGCAAATCAATAAGTCAAATACCACATAACAGAAAAAATGCTAAATCATTTAATTAAGCTACATTAACATTAAAGCACAGGCTTGGCCAGAGACTTTAAGTCTGCATCTTTTTGTAAGTCACAGTTGCCCATCATCAATGACCACCCGAATTCTTTCAGAGATTGTTGACTATGCCATGGTATGCAGTGCATGTGCAAAGAGAAAGTGTGTAGTTACATTGCACTCCTCTTTAATACAGAAGAACTTAGCAGACACCTTATAGCACTTAATTATGGGAGGAAGGGATTGAACAGCAAAGATAAAGAAAGAGTGAAGAAACAAACATACTAATGTTGGAAGGGAACTAGATATGATCAGATGATTCTAAAATGGCAACATTAAAGTAAATTCAGGAATAAACATAGGCCTTCATGAAGATGAGCAGTAAATTGAAACCTCAAATGACAATGAAAAATAAGACAAAGATGCTTTAAATGTTCTGAGAAGAAAAAGGTTCTTATCATTGAAAAGGAGTCCTTTGACCTGCCTATATATTTTCTGGGTATCTTTCTAAAAGAGTCAAAGATGTATTGCACTCATTTGCTGATACACATGATTATAGCAACATAGTTAAAAATAGCAAAATTATAGAGGCAACATATATGACACAGATGAGTGAATAGAGAAAATGTGTCACATATATACACACAATGGAGTATCAGCTATAAAGAATGAAAACTTTGAGTCATTTATAGGAAAATAGATGGATCATGTGGTCATTCTCCTAAAAGTAATCAATCAGACACAAAAAGTAAATTTTCATTGTTTCTTTCACCTGGGTCTATATTCTGTCTGTCTGTCTATCTATCTATCTATCTATCTATCTATAGATGTGGATATAGATGCACAATATAAGTTTCTAAGAGATAGGGAGGTGATATAAATGCATGCTTTGCTTTGTCTGCATTTAAGTTATATATAATTTAATATACATATAAAATGTAAAGAGTAAATAAAAAAGAGATGATAGCAAAGAGTGAAACAGACTCTATAGAGATGAGAAAGGAGGATACAAAGTTGAAGGAAGAAGGAGTAAATTGATAAAGTAAAATAATGTGGAGATCCCATTCACTCCAGAAAGAATGACTATTATTAATAAACCAACCAATAATAAATGTTGACTGGCTGTGGAGAAAAGGTACCCTTCTCCAAAGTTGAAAGAGTGTAGACCTGTACAAACTCTGAGGATATCAGCTTGAAAATTCCTCATAAAACAAAAATTAGAGATTCCACGTGACCTAAGTATTCTACTTTTTACTTTTTTCCTGTAAGAATTAAAAATATCAAACCACAGTGGTATATGCAGACCTCTTTTTATAATAACACAGTTTGTAATAGCTAAATCTTAAAAACAGCCCAGATACTCATCAACCAGTGAATGGATAAATAACCTGATAGAGCTTTTTTATTACAATACACTACTACTCTGCTACAAAAAATAAATTCAAGGCATTTCTAGTTAAATTGATGTAACTTGAGATCATCCTCTTAAACGAAATGCAGGCCACACATGCTTAAATACCACTGTGTTTCTCTGTTATGAAAAATCAAAAGTGTAAACAGGGACCAAAATGAAAAATAGATATTGGAAATTGAGAAAAATTGCACAAATTAGGAGAGGAACAACAGAAAGGGAGGAGAGAAAAGAAATGAAGGACAAGGATAAAAAAATAGAAAGAAAAAAATTTGTAAATAGAGAGGATATAAATGATACAAAATTTCAAAAAATACTAGGAATAGTTAATATATTGTATACCATTATCTTAGAAATAGTTGTTCAGATTATAAGATTTAGGCATGAAAAATGATCACACAATCAAACAATGAAAGCACAAACTGTGCTTTTTGATGAACTTACAGGGATTAGTAGTATAGTTATCCCTCTTGTATATATACATATATATGTATGTGTATATGCATACACATTTATATTTGTATTCTCATATACATACAATCTTTTCCATTCTTCCTTTGCTTCTTTCTCCAATCCATTTGCTCTTTCCTTTTGAGCTCTTTCTTTCCTTTTCATTTTCACAAATCTATAGTACATTTGGATCTTATTACACTTTCCACTTAGGAAAACAACACAATATTTACACCCATGAGTTCACTTACAAGTATATCTCAAGTTGCATCCATTTACCTATAAATACCTCAAGTGTATTGTTCTTTATAGCTGAGCAATACTTCATTGTATTAAAATGCCATATCTTTGTATCCACTTTGCGTCTGATTTGCCTTTGGGTGGTTTACAAGATTAGCTATTACAAATTGTGCTGCTATAAACATGGATGCACATATATAGCTGTAGCATGATGTTTTCAGTTCTTCTGGAAAAATATCCAGGAGAGGAATAGCAGGATTGAATGGGATTCCCCATCCTATTTTTTTGAGGAATCTCCACACTGATTTCCTCAGTGGTTATACCAGTATACACTCCCAATATATGTAATTTCAGAATGTATAAACAAAAACAAATGATTGTAAGAAAATATAGGCTTTTAAAAATAAACACTGATATTTGTAAATTTTCTTTCCTAGCTATAATTTATTATGTCCATAAATTATTTTTCTCTGTTCTAATAGTGATTATTATATTAATTTATATTTAGATAAACAAGAATTTATTATGTTTTATGTTTTTGATCTCATTAATTAAAAAAACAATAAACTCTTGTTTGTGTTTCCCAAGACACAATTATTCAACTAGTTCAGTCACATGTAAACTTCAGTGATATATAATCTTAGCTGCATAATCATTCAAAAAAATGACTTTTGACTCTCAATATTTCTGTATTCTAGAACAAAGTCACAGAGTGGCTTTATAAGATTGTATTTCATACAAGTTCTTGTTTGTAGCAGAGGTGAATGAGTGCAAAAAATTACATTTTCCAACAATTGTCAATAATAAAATTTGAAATAAAGTTCATAACTTTAAAGCCACATTTTTGAGTATCTTTAAGGTTTTTTTTTAAATTTTCTAGTTCAGTAATTGAGATGAATGCAGATACACAGTCTTTATGATACCAGTGTTTTGCAGCACGCTAATATTTCCCTTTGGAAAAACGAAGGAAAATGTCACACTCCACTTATCACTCCTCTTAACTTAAAACTACAATAAAACAAAAGTAAATAATGAATAAAGTGCAAAATAATAAATATAACATGCTAAGGATATCATCAAATACTGATTTATGAATCATTACATAAAAAAGTGGAATTTCCGTTATCCTTAGATTATGATACAATCTGAACAGTCTGGCACACTGTGTAATGATAAAATATTTCTAACATACCTCACATTTACTTATAGACTGAAGTTGAAAAAGAAGGAAGAAACACAATTTTTTTTTTTTTAACTAACAGCTTTGCACTGGGTTAATAAAATACACTGGCAAACAAAAATACTGCTCCATACTCCTTAAGTACATGTTAAAACCAATTACTTCTTATAATATATACCTCCATTTCTAAGACTTTGTCCATTATAATTTCCCTTTGTTTATCTCTGCCCAGTGATAGTTTAGTATGTAAGAGACTTGGACATTTTTGCCTAAATTTTCATTATCAAATATTTTTACTTTTTTTTTTTTTTTAATATCCGTAAGCACTGTTTTCAACTGGTCTATGGACACGGAGATTATGGTTTAGGGAATTTGCCCCAGGATTAGTCATTTATGTTTTATTCTAGCATCTGTAGCAGTTCAATAAACCCTGTTATTTCTGAGACTTACAGGTTTCTAAAATTTTCATTTAGCAATAGAGAAATTTTTAATCATACGGTCCCATGTGTTTTTGTCTGTAGTTATTTGAAATACTGTGTTTGAAAAGTTAGAAGTTTTTCACTCTTTCCTCTTCTTTTTTTCCGTGTTTTTATGTGCAGGATCACTACATAATATAACCGTCACTGACAGGTATAGAACTGGTAGAATATTGTGTAGGGAAATTAATCAGACACTTTAGGAGAAAACAGCACAGTTAATGCGAATTATAGAGCTTTTATGTTCCCCAAGTGGATGTGCAGTTCACTGATGCACACACTAAAGTGTAACTGATCGCTCGACATTGTGATTCCAGAGAATCTTGGTGCTGTCATGTGAATACAATATAAGGATGTCTAACATACTGAGAGAACCATAATAGTGAATAGTTAAGGCAGAAGACAAAGATACACAGATGAAAACTCTGATCACAGAAGATTTTGTGTTGATTATAACTAAAGACAGAACAGTAGAAAAAAATCTACTGAATTCCTGTTTTTATATTTGCAAAAGTTTTGCAGACGTACAGCAAGAACATGTTATGTAAAAAGAAAGAGCCAAATAAAAGAGAATAAGGCTACATATTTATTTTGCAAGTTAAAATCTATTTTTACCTTTGAGTACAAAAGTAAAATGAGTCTTCTTGAACTAAGAAAACCTGCTGAAAAGAAGTTAGAAAAGCCTAAACACATGAAGTGCATATGCAACATAGCCTAGCTTTAGAAGAGATGTGGAAAAGGAAACAGAAAACAAAAATAATTATTGGAGCTAATAGGTGATTTCAGTTTCAAACTGAAGCAATTCAAGGATTCTTTCCATTAGAGTAAAAAAGCAGCAAGAAATGTTAGGAGAAAATTGTCCTAAATAAATAGACACATCACTAAAAGTTCTAACGTTATGGAAAATAATGCTAATATTGTCTTTATATTGGACTACAGGCCAAGGGCATTTATATGATGCTCCAGGAAAGTGGAGGTGAACACCACTTGTCAGCAGTTTACAGTGATGAGAATCATAGCAAAAGCAATATTCTTAATACAGGGACATCATCAAATTAGATCATATGTACCCATATTTTATCATTGTATCTGCTTCTGAAATATACAAACTTATTTATGGGGTCAAATATGAAGGTCTAATAAACACACATCAGTCTAAAAACACAAAAGTTCTAAGTCACAATGATCTAGAACCTATTAACACATTTCCGGTTAAGAGTAAGTCATCCTGTAAATAGTTCTTTGACTATCTGAGAAGTTAGGTACAATGTTAGGGCTTGTGACTAGATGGTCCCAGAAACTCTCATGCAGTCGTAGGGTTTTTGTTTTGAAATCCCATCAAGCTTTTGTTCTTCTGTCTCCATGAGTCTTAACATGTATCTTATTGGATTTTATTATATGTGATAATATAAATAAAAACTTTATTATAGACAAGCAGATTATACAGAAATCATTGTTCATTTTCTGTTAGTTGATTCAAAATGCCCTGTAATACTATTATTCTCTTGAGGAAAGAGACACTATGGTAACTACTTTTATGTCGGGATTATCTTGTGGTGAAACACTATTTTGCTTAAATGGTTATGTTTTGATCTGTGCTGTTTTGTTGTTACGCCCTCTTTTATCTCAATCTCCTTTTTTATTATTTACTTTTTCATTTTTATCCTTTTAATTAAAGGAAAAATAAAAAATAGCAGGATATATTATAGTAACCCACTTTGATTTTATTAACTTGATTTGAAACCCTGTATTGCTCTCACCATCTTGTTTTGACTGATTTTCCTCTATTCTGTTTTGCTTGATAGTACCAAGTTTGAAAGTACAGGCAACAACTATGAAGACAATAAGCTTCATTATGACGCCCATTCTGGTTGACTACTATCTTCTTTTGAAGTCCTCTGATGTCTTCAAAGTTTTGGTTTTATTGGTTTTGTTCTTTACTGTTTTGTTCAATTTTATTATAACTGATAATATAGGCTATTCTTTTTAAGATAGCAAGAGGCATTACGGTAACCATTGTTGATCACCTTGTATTTTGTCTTTACATTATGTATATGTCCATCCTTTTGATTTGACTGACTCTGTCCTGTTATGTCACATTTGGTTTTACTCTATTAAAAAAAAAAAAGCAATAAGAACTGTGGGAGTAATAAAACCCAAAATGTATAATTGTCATTGTATAAAATAGAGGAAAAGAAAATGCTCTAAGGACATAACTGCATGTATATTTACGTGTATAAGATGGATAACCATATTACTGAGTTTTGTTGGATCATTGAACAGAACTGTTTACAGTCTCACTGTTTGAATGTCGACTCTATATGCTTTAATTTTGTAACTTGAACAACTATTTCTAAGATAACAATATGTAATCTATTAACTAGTGATTTCCTAGTTTATTTTTTCCTGAAATTCTGTATAACTTGTACCCTTTTTCTGTTTTTTTTTTCTTTTTTATCCTTTAATAAAATTTTAAAAAAGTAAAAAAAAAAAAAAAATAAATGAGTAACTCTGTCCACTGATGAATATGGCATAGCTCTGGCTAGGATTAAGGGTGGGAGTACTGTACCCATCCTACAGCAGGAGGCCTACGTACAACATGAGGGACAGAAAGAGTCTTGTATACCTACTTTGCTGCTTTTGCTGTCTTCTGCCTCCCGTGAACTATTTTCTCCAAAGCCACCTCACCTAGCTTTGCAACCAGCCTTATGCAGACTGAAAACTCTGCAATCTGAGTGGAGTTAACTTTTCCTCCTTAACTTTGGTTGTTTGATATTTTGTCTCAGTAGCAAGATAAAAGAAACAAAGGGATTGTAGTTACTTCAACAAAGAATGACCGTTAATTTTTATAGTCCAGGCAATAACAGTTTCAATGCAGCAACTACTTAGCCAATATCTTTTATAAAATGCTAAGAAGCTTATGTGAAGAAACTGATGTTTTCAGAATGGCTAATGTGTGAAAAATAAGCATCATATAACCAATTAAATGCAATACATCTTAATCCATAGAATTATGCTGAGCATAGAGGATAATGTTGTGTAAAATTTTTGAAGAACACTATACACAAAATGAAATAAATCCTGGAAAAATGTGAAAGATGCATTCCAAAAGTAATGAAGTCATGTGAAATAGAAGAACTACACACATTATTGTGAGGTTTATAAATTTGCTTGAAAGAGACTATACAACAAATTGAGAATGAAATTAAACTTAATTCTAGATCCAGTTTTATTTTGGGCTATTTAGTAGGCATCTTTTTTCTGCAAAAAAACTAAAAAAAAAAAAAAAAAAAAAAAAAAAAAAAAAGGAAAAGAAAAGATGTATCTACCCAAGACAAACTGATACAAGACTAAATGAAACAAAAAATATGAAATTTGTCAAAATACTTAACACATTTTTAATTGTAAGGATTCATAGAAATTCATGAAACAATACTATCCTGGGGATAGGGATTTAGCTCAGCAGTATAAATGCCTACCTGGCAAATGCAAGATCATGAGTTCCATCCTGGGTACAAAGAAAAAAAAAAATTACTGCCCTTTGTAGGAGAAAATTTGACAAAGTGAACCCTACCACTACCATGACTACTGTATACTCTTTCTGGACAAAGACACATATCCTCCTAAATTCGGGAGCAGAATAGAGAGACCCGAAGGGGACATGGTAATCACAGAGGAGGGCTATGAATAGGGAACAAGCTTGGAAAAGCTACATAAAGATTTTATTGAATGTTGGCTTAATGCTTTGTGGATGTGCAGAAGATATGGCAAAAATCAGCTGATTTAGAGCTAATACTTGAAATTCTGAGTATCATAAAGAACTGAGAAATATAGAACTTATGAACATGCTAGGAAAAGAGAATTGATAATTTTAGGTATCTGATGAAAATAATTATTAGAAAAGTGTTACTCACTCACCAAGCAATGAAAATGCTGTGCCTTAATAAATAAATCCCAGTAAAAATCATAACTATTAAATATTTTACTGATCAAATCTCTTTTTTTCCTGAAAAGTGAATAAAGGCTATTTAGGTTATGTTCTAGATGAAGCACGCCTCAATCCTGCTTTTTCTTTGAAATATTTGCTGAAAACTGGAGCATAAACCATCTGGACTTGAGTAATCAAAATGCTTGGACAACTGAACTCACAATATAAGAATCAATTCTGAGGTTTTTAATTGAAATTGCTATAGGTAAAACTACAATTTTTAACTCCCTGAGTTAAAAGTGAAATGAAAATAACTTTACTTCATGAGGCTCAAACATTTTACTAGGAAAAAAAAAAGAAAAAGAAACAAAGAAAGCCCCAAGAAACTTCTCTTAAAAGGTCCACGAAATTACACATTTAAAATTGTATCTAAAATGGGAAATTTTCTATGTAAGATAACATAATGATCTTAGAAACCTCAGGAATTCCAAGTCTTATGTGGATTCCCTGAGTGTTAAAAAGATGAATAAAACACTCCAATAAACTACGTCTAGCATGAGTGCTTTAACACACTGTTTAGAAAAGTGTAGACTAAGATTTATTTAGATCATCTACTTCTTATATAAATGACTTCAGTAACGGTAGCATTATTTACTATGAATCTAGAGTCAGAGAGGTGTGGGTTTTTAAATCTTAACCATAATATGGAGATATGAGAAATTATCTGAGTAGTACCTCTCAGGGTTTCAAATAGATTTAGTTTTGTTGTCACAACTGGAAATGATGGAGACAGTAGTGAAATTAAGCCCTTTATGGAGTTAGCAGTTGGCAAAGGAATGCCCATTCCTTTTAATTTAAATGATTTAATTAAATAATTTAATTAAATTAAATAATTTAAGTGACCACATTCCATTGGGATGCTTTAATTATCAAATCTAATTCATGTTAGGATAGCTACCAACTACCACAGGTCCTGTAGTGGAGTGTTTGCACTGAGGCAAGCACCAATTTCAGCTGAAAGTCTGGTATTTTTGTGGGGAGATGGAGTTTCATTTTTATGCAATACCCATTTATATCATACTTTCAGATTAAAGTTACAATAGCATGCCTTGTAAATTAACAAGAATTCAATAGTGAACAAATAAGTCCAAGCCATTGTCCTTCTTCACAATGTCACAGTCAAGAGTGTCTTTTGTTATGCAAATATTTGTGATGGTGTCTGAATTGATAATACACACTCAAATCAGGTTAGAGCTTCACTGAGCTAGTTTTTTATTATTTTCGTATCTTCCCAATCCATTACACCTCCCTTTATTTCTCGTATGTGTCAAAGCAATTGCACACACAACGGAGTGAGTAAATACATGGAAACACAGCATATTCATTTGTGTCTATAGAATCAGGCTCTTGTGACCATTGCTATTTGTAAGCATTAAAGAAAATACTCTGACAGCTTTGCATACAAGGAACCACCCTGTTTCTAATGGGCGCACTCAACATTTGTCTTTTACCGTTGAAGCTAGTCTATGACAACATTTGGCAAAACATAACCAGTAATTCGTTGCATAAATATGTTCTTTCTGTCAGTGTCAGTTCTGTCTTGCTTGTCAGGAGTATCTTTCTCACCTCAGAAAAATCTGCCCAGGCATTCTACCTCGGCATTCTCTTTCACTGTATTCTCCCTACACATCATTTGAGATGGGTCTACTTTTAAAATCATCATTTAGAAGTCAAAAAAACGAAATCCAGATCTTCATTCTAGAACAACATTTTGACACCTGCCAAGGATTTGTTGTATAGAATGTTAAACTGGTAGAAATTAAATTTAGGGAACCACTTTAGTCACACAGGTAGGCAGAGTTTTTAATAACGGATAGGCCCTGTCATTATTGATTGAATGTAATAATAAACCCCTCTTTGAAGCCTCAGGTAACAAATCCATTTGGTAACAAATCCTTTTACCGTATGTTTTTGCTTACCTGCACATTTCCCCCAAACATTAGTTAATCAGATAAGATAATTTGGTAGTATATTTATTTAAGAATTTTTGGCACACGTATTAAAAAGTTCACAAGTACCTAAAGACTGAAATCTGTTCTTATTTACTTCCTTCTTTTTAGTTTTTTCAGTGTTCAGATTCTAAAAATGAACACGAGATAAATATTAGAATAGGGAAATTTAATTTTTTTCCATAGGTTTCTACTGTACTTCAAATCTTTAAATATTTTCCAACAGATGAAACAAAATATAAAATCATTACTATATTCTTTGTGGTAATTTATTAAACAAAACCAACACAGAATTTTGTGTGCTAGAAACAAGATAAGTACCAATATATGGTTTTATGCGTGTACCAATTTAAGATTTTCTAGTTTTCTTCATGACTTGAGTCTTTCCATAATTCTTAGTGACTATCTTATCTATCCCTGGGTGTGTTCACTTTTCTGCAATCTATTTACTCATTATTAACACAGTTGATTCATTTTGAGTAAATTTTGCACAATATTTTTAATTTAACTGTATTATTTCATTGCATACCAGTTTCTACTAGAGAGTACATAGTTTGTATGGCTCTCACTTAATATGATAGTCATATTTAAAAAAAGAGAGACTGTATTGAGTCTGACTGCACTGTTCACAGGAGAGCTGGCCTCTCGGCTCTGAGCACTGATCTCTCCAGTTGTAAGTTCTGGGGAGCCAGAGTAAATTCTTAGGATCTTCATCTTTAATTACTGTGTTTACAGAATTTATGCTTTTACAGAAGGATAATTTATATACCTAAAGTTTAACCAAAATTGTACAACTCAATGATTTTCAAACATCTAAGTCACACAGTTAAGCACTCTAAAAAAAAAAATCTAAATCTAGAATGGTTACATCCACCAGAAATCAGCTGCAAAGCTACTAATATTCACACTCATTTCCCCTTCTCCAAGATACAGGAAAACACAGACCTATTATCCTTTGCTAGGAATTTGTTACTTTGGTCATTTTATATGAATGGTACAGTGCTATCTGTAAATGTTTATGTCTGCATGTCTTACTCACTTGGCCATTTTTCTGGGTTCACCTGTGTTACATATAACATGCATCTGTAATCACTATTATTGGGGTACTGAAGATTTATCTCAGGCACCGAGCTACATGACATTTATTTATGTATTTATTTATAACTTTAAGACATATTCTCATTAAGCCACTAAATCATATACACTGAGCTCAAATGTTCCATCTCTCCCTTAGCCTCCCCCAGATTGCTGAGATTACAGGGCTGGGTGACCCAGTACATTTTTTATAAAGTTATTATTTTTCTTCACACTAAAAAATATTGTTTAACATTCCTGAGTAGGAAGTTCATAGATATTAAATTCTCTTAATTTTTTTCAAGTGAAAATTTAAATTTCATTTCTAAAAGGTGTTTTTGCTAGGTTGAGTTTTGGTTTATATTTTCTTGCATCATATAAAAGATGTTTCACTCATGCTGGTCTACCTTTTGTGAAATTAGAGGTCATTTGGAATATTATTTTCTTATATACAAACAATATACTTTCCCTATTTATTTTCAAGTGTATTAAAATAATTTGCTTCCAGCAACTTGTTAAATATATTTATGCAAACATTTTTGAGTTTACTTTTACTTTGGGTAGATTAGCTTCAGAAATCTGCCAATTTATATCTTTCATAAGGCTTAGATTTGGGGAACAATTATTTCAACTGTGTTTTATACTTTAATTTTTTTTTCTTTCATACTCTTAATATCTATGAAATTAGAATTTGGATTTGTCTTACAGTTTCCTAATGATCTGTTCATTTAATTTTTATCTCTTATTTTTCACTGCACTGCAAGTTGCAAAATGTTTTTTTTTCTATTGGAAACATTTCTGATTCTTTCTTTTGTCATTATCATTCTGCAATTTGACACAAGAAATACAACCTTTTTGGGTCTACAACATATATATATATATATATATATATATATATATATATATGTATGTATTTGAAGTTTTTTTAAGTGAGAGTGATTGTCTTTTGATTCATTTCCAGGTTGCATTTATTTGTATTAGCATGATGAATTTTGTTTGCAGTAACTATTTTATTGTATGTTCCTATGAATCCCAACATCTGAAATATTGAGGGGCATTATTTGATTTGTTTTTATTTTTACTAGTAGTGATATTTGATTGGTTCTTACCTCAATAAATTGTATATTACTTTCTGAATGTTTTGGAGGTCTTTAGAGACTCTGATCACATTTATATCAATTGCTGTTTTTCTGCCTGAAGTTTAGCAACAATCCAATTTTTCATGGACTTCAGTGACTCATGACCTCTGAGTACCATTTTCTGTCTTAGTAAAGTCTTGGAAAATCTTGCTTTAGAAGTATGTAAAAATAAACTATGTCATAAATCACAATTATATTCTTAAATCTACCTTGAATCAGTCCTGTTGAGTGACTATTCACAAAGTAATCTGTGTTTGGGCTGCTTCCAGGAGCAGTTTGGTTCCACAGTTTGCTGCACTGCTTTGGACTCCACAATCTCCCTCCTCTCTGTTTTCTCCAAACTTGTGGCTCAAGGAGACTTTGCTGTTCCTGCGCCAGAAATAAGTTACCAAGTTTACCAAGTTTAGCCACCTGCTCAGAACCACAGCTACAGTATCCAGCACTGCCTTTGGGGACTCTTCCAAGTATAGGCGATTTGGAATGGGAAACTGTAAGAATGGTTTAGCTCCAAGGTTTGACTCCCACTCATTATCCAACTATTTTGTTTACTCTCCAGAATTCTAAAGTAGATCTTTTCTTCCTCCTCCTCCCCCTCTCCCTCCCCTCCCCCTCCCCCTTCCCCTCACCCTCCCCTCACCCTCCCCTCACCCTCCCCTCACCCTCTCCCTCCTCCCCCCTCCCCCTCACCCTCCCCTCCCCCTCTCCCTCCTCCCCCCTCCCCCTCTCCCTCCCCTCCCCCTCTCCCTCCTCCCCCCTCCCCCTCTCCCTCCCCTCCCCCTCTCCCTCCTCCCCCCTCCCCCTCTCCCTCCCCTCCCCCTCTCCCTCCTCCTCCCCCCCTCCTCCTCCTCTTCTTCCATGGGATAGACTATTCGTATGCAATTTTTGCAGATAGATTCCAATTGGTTTGCCTCTTCATTTTACAAATGGAACAATTTCTGCAGACTTTTAAAGGGATGAATAGGTTAAATTAACTCTAAAGACATTTTCTGTAATGATGTTGGCTGCAAATCTTGGAATAATAATTTTATTTCAAAGTCTGATTTTTCACTATTACAGATAATCTGTAATACATATTGAATAATGTGGAATAAGGTAATTATTATGAAATATAGCATCAAAGTTATTTGATTTTCTCATACATTTTTACTGTATGAATAGTGTAATTATTTTACCTTATAATTTCTGCATTGCAAAGGTATTATATATTGTTATGATAGGCATTGAATTTGAAATTCAATAATTTAATACAGCTTCACCTAGATCTATATCAAATTATGTGTGAATTCTGATATAATGTGACAATTGCACATTAAATATGAGATACAAGATTGCTTAAAATTAATTTTGTTTTAGAGATAAGGAATATAGTTGTAAATGTAAACTTAAATAATATTAAACAACATTATTTAATACTATATTACTCAATTTAATTATCCTTGCTTTTACATTTTTTTAATTTATTAATTTTATTTTGAGGAAAAAGGTAAAACAAAATTGTATAACATAATAAAAATAAAACAATAGTTAATACATTGAGCTATCTTTAGTTGCTGAGAGTTATAAGATATGGACATAAAATTTCTCCAAATGATATTTTGCTTTTGTATTTAAATGGAATTTTCAACCCTCGTAGAAAATATTTTAGAGGATATGACTGAACACTGTATAGTGGTTTTGGGTCTTTATTCACATTTTATTATATTAATTGAAAAGTGGGTAGAAATTGCCTGGGCTGGAGTTAAACTCCCATCCCAGCCCTCTGGAAGGTTGAGGTAGGGAGATAATAAATTCAAGCTTAACCTGAAAAATCTCACAAAAATTAAAAAGAAAATTTAAAAAAAAAGAAAGTAAAAGAAAAAATGGACTGGGAATGTAGTTTACTGCAAGGTTCCTATGTTCATTCCTCAGTAAAAAAAAAAAAGTTAAAGAGAAGAAAGGAAAGAAAGAAGAAAGGAAAATGGAAGAATATTGAAAAGCAAACGGAGAGATATAATGCATCAGGCCTGCATTATTTAATTGATTTTTGATGAAAGTATGTATAAGTCTTTAAATAAATTCTATTAACATTTCCTTGTAGGTTTCATATAACTCAAGTATTAAACTTCTGAGAAATTATAACTAATCTGAAACTTAATTATCATGGGTGAATCAAATCCTCAAAATATAAATATTAATTTTACATAAATTTATTTCTAGAATAGACTTTTTGTTCACTCATCTTAAAAACTTATATAATTTTAAACTAATAAAATTGATTCTCTGATGTAAAAAAAACTCTTTTATTTGTTGAAGGCTTTTGCAAATTTCATGTGTGTCTACAATGTTAATTATTTTAACATGTCTAAGATAAATTCATTTTGCCTCTTTTTCAAAAATTTATGAAAAAATACCACTGTACTAGAAATAAAATCATCATGCCATCTAAAATATTTGTTTTGAATTTCTTTTTGTTTGTTCATCTTTATTTTATGAAAAAAGATAGAATGAAAGTTTGTAAGACGATAACAGATAACAGTAGTTATTTCACTGCATATTGTTATCTTTAAAGTAGTTACTCAGAATATGAGACATGTACTTATGAAATTGTCTAGTCAATATTATCACAAACTTTCCTTTTCAAATAACTAAGGCACTAATAGTCTAACAGACTTGTATCTTTTCTCCCATTTCCCTTCCTTGCTTTCCCCTTTCCCCCATCCCTTTTTCTTTTGAAATTTTTTTTTCCCATTTCACAACATCTATTGTACTTTTTAGACCCTACTTATGCTTTCAATTTCTCACATCGGGGGGACAATATGATGTTTGCATGTGAGAGTCTGATTTATTTCACCTATGACTATGGTCTTTAGTACCTATGAAAGTCTTTAGTTTATCCTTCTCTATAGCTGAGTAGTACACCAGTATATAAAAATACCACATCTTTGTATCCATGCCTCACTTGATGGACATTTGGATTGTTTCTAGGATTTAGCTATTAGAAATTTTGCTGCTATAAACATGGGTGCATATATATTGCTACAAAATGATGCTTTAATTTTTCTGGGAAGCATGAGGCCTTTCCAGTGATAGAGAGACTTGCTATACTCAGGAACATATCCAAGTTAAAACTGTGCTTCTTAAGCATTGCTTTTCACATAATCATGGTCAATTTTCCCTGTGTTGTCTATTGTGTCTTGTCTTTTTGAAGCCAAAGAAACTCCATTCAAATTGTTTCATGTCATTAGCTGTCAGTGTGATATATTTTCATTTTACATTGGACAAACGTCTTCTAATTGATATTTTAATGTAGCATCTGTAGAAGCGCCTCTGAACTGACAATTTGCAAAGCACGTTTACATGATAGGTAAAGCATCTGTGAGTTGTATGTCGATTACTCCTAATCATTGTCTGTGTTAAAAGTATGTTTTTAAATAAGAAAGTAATATGGCCATTGTTTGTCTTGTCACCCAAAATATAAAAATAGCAGTGCTACGATCATTAAAAGAAAAGATCAATTCTTTTTCTTTGTATTGAAATTGCCTTTTCCCAGGTGGTCAATTGCACTTGTCATCTGTTATTTGGTAACAGTACAGGATTTAATAGATGAGGTATATCAAGCTAACTACATTAGGAACGCACCAGCTGTCAGCATGGCTTCAATCCAACACCTTCTTTTGGGAAAATCAAATTCAAAAATACAGGCAGTGAACTATTAGTCTGATAGAATGATTATAAGTTCCACCATCTGTTGCACATTTCCCAATTAATTGTGATATATTTTCTCTGAAACTGCACATTTTCTTTGTTATATGAGAAACCAGATATTATGGCACATTTGCTGTATTATAGTGACACATCATAACTATCACTTGGTTTGCAGTATATATTTGCACATGGGTTATTCAAAAAACAAATGTATCGTATATAACATGTGTATATATATATGTGTATATATATATGTGTATATATATATATATATATATATATATATATCCTATGCCAAAAATGTATAGATATTTTAGGAAAAGAAAAATTGTATAAGAGTTCAATACTGAATTGATTGAGATATTATGAAATTAATACAAATTAGCTTTGAACTCTATAACTGAAAGAGGTGCTCGAAGTGGTGATCGTGAGCTTCCAGATATTTATTAGGGTAACCTTGGTCATGGAGATGGTGCATTTACGTTTTCAATTTCTTCTCTAAGGGCTAGCATTGCAGTGAGTTATATAACATCCTCTAGGGTCCACGTGATGGTAACATCATTTGTAGAAACAATATCATACTATTTTTTTTTCAAAATGTGTGCCCACTTTTCTTGATAGAATATGTATGCATATATATGAATATATATATTTTTTTTCCAAAAATAGTAATCTTACAATAATTCAGTTTACATTTTATATAGTTTCAATGTATGTCTTAATTTCTTGCAATTATTACCATCATGTACATAATATTGAAGTAAACTGATAAGATCACATATTCAGTTCCTATTTTATACATATATGGAATGTAACAAAATGTTTATGTCAATAATTTAATTGTAACTGAACAGTTTTTTGAACAGTCTACCATGCTTAATTGAATATTTTGTATTATATTTAAAATTATTTTATAAAATAGGAACGTTTCTAGCAAATAATTGTATGGTTTAAAATTAATCACTTAGATATATCATAATCGAACTGCGATACAATTATCTTGAAGATACATCTCTTTGTTTAAATAAAAGGATTTTATTTGATTTACTTGATATGACCTCTGGAACAAAAAATTGATTTTACTATGAACCTAAGTTTTGAGGTTATAGGAAATTTTAAAATAATCTCTAGGAAAATTTTGAAATAATTAAGGTCTGTGTTGTTTCTCTTTTTTTTATTATTATTATTGGTACCAGGGTTTGAACTCACAACCATCTGCTTGCAAGGCAGGTGCTTATGCAGCTGAGCTAAATACCCAGTCCCATGGTCTGTGTCATTTCTTATTAACCTACTTATAGATGACAGACTAATCCAAGATATATTTGTTTAAGGTTTGTTGAAACTATGTTTCTATGGTCCTTTATCCCAATGTGGCAATAAATACATTATTGCAACAATGAGAACACATTAGTAATTTTCTATTCAGTATGTAGAAGTTTCTCAGTATGCAGTAGTTTTCTATGCTCAGTAGTATTTGACATGATTTTAAAAATCTCTAAGGTACACATTATCTAAATCCAAAATTTCTGTTTATATTATAGATATAATTGTTCTTAAGTTATAAAACTACTGTTGCTAGTAGTGAATATAAAGTTTTTAAATAAAATTCTAAGATCCAGATAGATGAAAGCAAATACAGCTAGACAAAAATTTACACAGGTTACAGAAACATCACTGTGTTGTGGCAACTTTTGTTGATGATAAATATATTGCATCGCAACAAATTGATTTTCCCTCTTTACTGCTATCATTTTATTCTGTGGCACTATCTTTATGAAAATCTGTCATGCACTACCAGAAAGTTGTCCAAATTTTGGACACCTTCGATATAATATGCACTGAAAGAAAGAATATTTGGTAGACATTTTTATGTTATGTCAATCTTTTTCTGCATTTTAAATAATAGATATTCGTATTTTTGTGAAATAATGAATAATAGTAGAACAAAACAATTATTTAAAATGAACTATGGCACAAATTAGAGCATGCATATTAGAAATATGTATTTATTGACAGCATCTATTCAGGTTTTAAATATCTTGGATTGTAGAGTATTCTTATCAGAGATTAATAATATGGACTCAATCTCGTTAGCCAGTTTTGTATAAAAATATGATGTTGATTCTTGTGATTTGGACTCTCCTCTAAGGAATAATAATCTTGATGAAGATATTGGAAAAAGTCAAACAGAAGCATATTATTAAGCAATAAATACATGAATACTATAAATAATTTTGGAAATAAATACATGCTATGAAGTTCTATCAAAGACAACTACTTTGATAAGTCACTGTGTGGTCTCTGCGACACAGAAAGACTGGTGAAGTCCTGGCATTTTACTGACACCAGCACTGTCAAGTATTCTTAGTGCTTCACTTTAAAAGCAACACTAGTTTTAAGTTATAGTGTTGTTGTAAATATGAGGTACAACTGTTATATGCAAGTAGTCTGCAAATGGAGAATATAACTTTTCTTCATAGCCTGCTAATTATGTTCATGCTCCATTCGGTGTAGGAAAAAAAGTGAGAGATTTCAAAGTATATAAAAGATTATGTCATTTTTCATTTTTATTGGTATTAGCAATAATACCAGACTCTAACCAGAAGCAAAGGTGATACCGTAGCCCAAAGCAAGAGCAGGAGTCAGGGTTACATCTCTGTGCTGGACCCTTGAATCCACTCCTAATGGTGCTCCGTGCTGTCAGGTGATGCTGATATATTTCCAGATAAAAACTTGACAATATATTCCAGTAAAAGAATTCTGATACCAGGGAGCTTTGAATAAGACAAAGTGCTATATAGAGATATGTTATCCTATTTTTCTGCACATTGAGGACATTTGTTCTAGAATGACATACTGTTCACCCTTCAATGAATTCTTGCCATAAAACATTCTTGAAGAAAATCACAGGAAAAAGACTTCAATGTGTACCATGAAATATAGAAACTTACACAAGAATTGTCTCTGAGTATTTATTTTTATAATCATCTTGCATACAAGATAATAAACAAGTAAATGTTAATTGGTATCATTTTCAATTTAGTAATAGAGGAATCAAATAGGAAATGAAATAATACATAGAATCTCTCTATACTATAATGATTAATGCAGTACATAGTATGACAGAGATAATATTTTAAATATGTTTGGAAATATTTCTTTGATTCAACTCAACACATAAATTGACATTAATTAACACCACTGAATTTGTGATGTAACTACTGGGAAATAGTATCTTGAATGTCCTAATTCATCATGATCTTCTTAAAACCAGAGCTAAGACAGTAACGTCTATTTTAATACCAACAGGAGCCTTTTTAAGGAAAGAAAATACAAGGAAATGAAATTGTGTGGCTTCTGGAAAAAAGTTATTTTGTGTATTAAGAAATTCCAATTTGAAGGTAAATATACACCTGTAAACTAAGGTTACTGGAAATAAAATCAGGCATGGCTTTCGTATGTTGGAAAAGAACTATAAATATACAACCACAGACATTTAACATCTATAATATAGCTGGATCTCCCAACCATAGATTTGCTTATCGCCTAAGTGACAGGGGAAGCAGTTAATTTGAGACATGTAGTTATATCTCAAAATGTCAGAAGATGCGAGAAAAAAATTGTTAAGGAATAAATCAAGTTTTATTTACTTCTCTTAATTATCTTAATTGCCGTATGGATAATTTATTTCATTTTATGAAAATTGCAGCCTCTGCTCTTTTTCATACTGTAGTACATGTTTGTTTTGTTTTGTTTTGTACCAAGAATCAAATTCATGGTCCTGCCCTTGACAGGTAGGTGCTGTGCCCCTGAGCTACATCCCCAGCCTGTAGTGAATGTTTGATTTGAAGTTGGTTTTCTCCTCTTTGTCCATACTTCTGAATCATCAGCTCTAGTGGTGATAAAAGAATTTATCCTGATAACATACATGATTATGGACAGAGACCTAGGTGATATTGCTAAAGTTTGTGATCCAATTTAAACATGGAAGATGCAGACAACATTTTACTGAGTTTAGCCATGTATGTAAAAAACCTTGAGTCAATAAATCAACAGCATACTTCTTGTTGTGAGTTAGAGTACTTTCATCACAGAGTGCCATGATGAAAGGAATGGAAAAGATAGAACAGAAATAACTCTGATGCATCTAAGCATGATGAAAGCAGAAAGGCAACTTTAATGGCAAAAGTCAGGACACACTTGAGCTTCAGCCTCTGGGAGCTAGTGTAACTATAAGCGAGATTATTTTATTTTGATTTAAAGACCAGATGAATGATATTTAAAGAAAGTGTTGCCTCTCTTTCCTTCCCTCTCCTCTAATCTTCTACTTTAAAAAATATTTTATTAGTACAAAATACAGAGAATGTTATGTACAAATATAACCTATGTATTAAAATAATATATCAAAAACAACTTAAATACCTTACGATACAGAAACTAACAATAACATATGAAACATCCATGTATGAGATTTAAATATCTTCTTTAAATACATTTTATAATATTTCACAATTCAGTCTACATCATAAATGCTACATTTACTGGAATCCCAAGTGCAATACTCATGACACTTCACCATCATTCAGACATACTGAGAGCTATAGGATGCTAGAGTCTGCCCAGCGTGAAGGTTTTCAATGAATTTGAATAAGACAATAATGCTGCTTTCGTGCTGTTTTTAAAAAGTGTATTTTTTTGTAGTCTTAAGGCACTGTTAATGTTTTTTACTTCTACTTTCCCCATTTCAAATATAGATCTATAGCATAACATATAGTATGGATGTCAATGCCATGTTCCTATGCATGAAAATCCTATGGGATGTTCTGGGAAAAGGCATATAGATCAACCATTGTCTTTTTGCAGTTTTTCTTTATCTGACTTAACTTTCCATATGTTGTATACCATGAATTGAGTTTTAAAATTTTATTAGTGCATTCTTGCAGGACACAATGTTTACAATCCACCTGGAAAGTAGGTTCATGCACATAGCGTACCTTGTTTCTTTTTCAAAACCCCTCCCCCTTCCCACATCCTTCCCTGCAAAGCTGCTTACAGCATTTTCATGTTCTTTGTTATTCTTATTCTTAAATCATGTTTATAATGTATAACGTTTAGACTCATTGAGGTTATTAGTTTCCTGAATATGGTTGTCAGGCTTTATGTCAGTGGTTCCCAAACCTCATGAATTATGAACTACACCAAATCTAAAATTTGTGATTGGTTCATTTTCTGGCATTTGGATTGGTGGTGTGAGTGCTATCCCTGCCTGGGGTGGAGCCAGGATATGATGTAATGGTGGGAAGAAGGTGTGCCTCCTTCTCTTGCTGGTTTCCACCTCTCTGTTTGCAGCTGCCATGAACTGCGGCCACGCCATGCGTCCTGCCTTGGAGCCAACTGAGTATGGACTGAAACCTCCAAGAACTGTAAGAAATAAACCTTTCCTTCCCTAACTTTGGACATCAGGCATTTTGTTTCAGCCATGAGTAAAAAGTAAGACAATGGCATATCTTATGTCCTGTTGGCTGGGAGCTGACAGTTTTTGAATTAGTGTCTATAATATAACAAGGTGTTTTTAAACCTAAGCGCACAAAAAGTGAAGTCTTGATCAGTTGGTGAAATTTTACTCAGAGACTTGCAAGAAAGAAACTGTCTCAAGGAACTTCGGTTCTGTATTCATGTATTTGGTGTTTGCTGTGACTTAGTCTACCATAACTACTGAAAATAGCATCAATAGAGTAGATACACAGGTACAAATAGACATGTATATATGAAAATATAAATGCATATTTTCATGAAAACGTTATATGTTTGTACCCTTTATATATATATATATGTATATATATATATATATATATATATATATGGCGATATATATATCTCCATACACATAGACATATGAATAAATGTGAAAATTTCTTTATATATTAAAATATTTAAAAATTAAGTGGCTAGGTCACTTAGAGGGTTATTTCAATAATTTTCAAAGAGTCTACACTGACTATTATTTTTACAGATCCAAGTGAGTCAATCACATTTCTAAATATTATTCTTTAATTTTATTATATTGTTAAAAACTCTAGAACTTTTTGACATAAACTTCTATTTTTAAAATATTTATTAGTACCAAATACAAAATGCAGACATAAAAAGGTTACATATGAATATGAACTCTCTTAAAAAATAAATATTGAAAACAGTTTAAATATCCCCTAAACAGTGAGTAACATGTGAAATGCACATAATAAACTCTCTGAGTCAATTTTGAATCTGGAAAAGACAAAATCTTGTGCTCCAAGAACATCTGATAATATGGAAAAAGAAGGAGTACATGTTATTAATTTTATATAATCATAAAGTATCCATATCATACCACAAAGTAATGTTGGAAAGATTTACACAATTTAACATATTTTATTATATACTTTATAAAAATGATTTTAAGATATATCTATCATTGTTAGTTTTATTAAAATTAACAGTAAATTAACAGTTTATTAAAATTAACAGTAGTTGACTCTATGTGTTTAAAATTTTAAAATTTGACAGCATTCCAACAAAACATCCTTTTAAATGCTACAGTAGTCAACTTTTATATTGCTCTTGACATATAATACACTGTGTGTATAATTTTGAAATGACTGGAAATATTTCCAGCTTTTCAAATACTTGTAAAAGGCTACTGGTTTTTCTAGCAAATTTAACAAATTGTGATTCTGGTAAACCAGACATAGGGCAGAGGGGAAGCATCACCTGAAAACTTTTCATGAGAAAGCAAACTAAATTCAAAGCTATTTTATGTATGCCATAGAAAAAAGGCGTTTATCTTTTACTTTTTGAAAATACTAGCAGCTAGCATATTATTGAATACTGATCCACAGTACTGGGCATATAAATTATTTATTGATTTATTTATTCGTTAAAAAACTATTTTACAAAATAAGCACTTCTTTATTTCAGCACTTAACCACTTCTGAATTATAAAGCTTTTTTTCCCACAGTGTTAGACAATCAGTGGCCTAGAAAGACAACTCCACACTGCCGGCAGTCAGACTGTCTACAGCAGCGTGATACAGAAGGACTGACAAACTGAAAATCTAGCTGACATCGATTTCATTGTATTCCTCTTACCATGTTGGGCCAATGGTTTTCACTGTTTTCTTCAAACATGTTGTCCACATATTTATTCTTGAAAATATTCTGAAAATATATGATATAATAGAAGAAATGACCACTAGATTTTTATTAATTGAAAAATAGCTTAGTAAATCTATTTTGTGAAACACATTAAACAATCCAAAAAAAAAACCAAAAAACAAAAAACCCCTTGCAATCTTAACATATAAAATAATGAAAAAATTAGGTGACTCTTTCCATACAATGAACCTGAGAAATAAATTTCATGCCATAAAGACTATATATTCAATAGATTTCTCACATGATCCAGATACATTATTTATCTAGTTTCACTTTGCATTTATCCTAGAGGTCTTACAAAATAATTTGTACATGTGTGCATATTTCATGGTGCAGTATCCTTTCAAATATTCATCATTTTCTGAGTCCTAAATGCATGAATCACATAGTCAACAGGTGATGATAATATTCTCACTAAATTACTATGAAAATCATGGCAGGAATAACACACTAAAACAAAATACTTTGTTTCTGTTCATTTATATCTGTACATAATAATTAGACATGTGTATGTGAATGTGTATATATCTATGTATGTGCACATATTATATATCCACATACAGATAACAGCAGCACAGATGTATATAGGCATGTTTTGAATATTTATAGATAATACATATGTGCTATCTTATATTCTCAAAGTGTTTTGTTCATTAAATAAAACATTTCTAGCTTTCTTCTCTGAAGTCATGTAAGTTCAATAACCCCAAGTTATTGAACAAGATATTTATATTCTACATGGTATTTGTTTTATAGAAATGCTTGCTGTTGTTACTTGACCTTATCACTATCAATTCCAGTATATATAAAAACTACTCCTACAACTGACTCTGTACATCTTTATCTGTTTCAGAAAAATGCAAGTATATTTAATATTCTCAAGGTATTATAATTACTCATATTGAAGTTTTAATGTTATTTTATTTTATTAGAACACTTCGGAGATTTGTTTGAATTTTAACCAAATTCATTAGTCTTACCTCTGAAAATGTTCCCTGAATTTAGATCTTTAATTGACCGTGACAGTTGAGGGCCTGGAAGTGACACATGTCTGTCCTTGAACTCTGTTCTCTTGGTGCACATTAACCACTATGGTTGCTCTGAGCTGAATAAAGTGGTAATGTGTTGATATTTACAAAAGGTATTGTCTTTGTCTTAAGAATAAGCGAGGTTGTATATTCAGTGTACTGTTAGCCTTCATAATTCTGATAGCCTTCATGGTAGACTCTGAATATTATTTTGTGTAATATTTTTCTACATTTCAATAAGAAATTTCCTGAAGCTATGGATCCTTTTCATTGTGTTGCATTTTGTGTTACTGGTGATGGTAACATTACTTGGAATGTATCAATGGCATTTATTTGGTACAGAAAGAAATGAATGAATTAGGTGTCTGGATGAATCTTCCATATATGTATTTATATCAAAGAACAATGTAACAGAAATCTTTGCATTGAGTTTTAATTAACAAAACAATATGTGAAAAAGTTACAAAATATATAAAGTTAAAATATTATATGTCTAATATATTTGATTATTCTTAGCATCATGAGTTATTTGCATTGATTACCTCAAAATAAAAATGGATTCCAACTCAAACTGGGAATGGTGAAAATGTTCTTGTCTCATCATTACATTTTTTATGTTTTGTACCATTTGAAACACTGATATAATTATATCCATAAAATTTTATGCATTGATATAATCAAACTGTATGAAAATAGCTATTATTATCTATTAAACATTAGTGCACAGAAGAAAATTGTTTTATAACATGCAAAGCTTTAATCACTGGCAAAAATATTTTTATCTGCTTTTCCATTTAATCTGTTTTTCTATTGGCTTTGGTTAAAGTCCATGAAGAAAATGTAGCCTGTAACCATGTGTAATTGTATAAATAATGTATGTTAGTAAGTTTTTTAGATAAATGTGTATATTGTTTGATATGTGATGTTTGCTGCAATTTGTAAAATAAAAAAATGTACACTTGAATAATACTCTAATTATTCATACTTTTGTAATATCAAACATTAACAATTGTAAATATTGCTTCACTCCATTATGCAGATTCTTCAATTTCATTACATAGTATCATAAAATTAGATTCATTACTATATCCTTCCACTTCACAATAAAATGTTTCAAAGTATTTAGCATTCTAAGATACATCATAGCAGATCCAACTTTTCAAAAATTCAAACTTTTTTATGAAAGCACAAATGTTATTTCCAGTCAACATATTAACCGATTTTTTCAGTTTTTGACTGTCTCCCTTTCTTTTGAGAAATCTTTCACAAATATCCTTGTAAACAAACTATTAGTCATCATTTATTCTTTCAAGTAAAAATGAATTTTTTGGTGTATGAATTAGTGTTCTATGACTATTGCCTATGTTAGTTCACAATAGAGTGATCAAACCAACAAAGAGAACAGAAAACTGTATATGCTGTCTCTTATTGTCACAAAATAATATAAAACTGTACTGAAGAGGAAAATACAAACAAAAGTAAGATTTTAACTGGCTTTTCAATGTTAATTTTTAGTGAGTTATTTTTCATGCATCTGGTAGTGAAGAATACAAAAAATGCCCTTTTATGATCCTAGATACTAGGGATGGAACTCACCACTGATTTTGCACCACGGGTAAGAATATTAACGAAACGGATAGCAGTATCTCAGTATTACCAGAAAAATGCTTCACAATGCATACTAACTGAAAGGCAGCACCGCTGCACACTAACGGCCCAGGCTGCTATGCAACGGGATTGTGTCTGAAAGCATTTTCAGGAGCTCACCGCTGGCAACTTAGTTCCCAGGATTGAAGGATTGAATGAAGGTCACTGGGCAAGGCCCAGGCAGGCCCGAAACCTGCAGAGCCCAAGCTATGTGGCTGGAAGGTGGGCGGGTCCCTGATGATCTTAAACTCTCCCCAGGCCCCCAAATGCCTGTGTGGCTTTTTCAGTTACTAGGCAGTATTTCTGAAGCACCGAGGAAGCTGACATCTAAGATTCTGTTAAACATGGACCTCTAACTCCTATATATTTTATTTCTTAATTTATTCTTACACATTTTATAAAAGATAAAAAACTTGAAATAATTTTTATTTCTTAATTGTTGATCGGGATATATTCCAGATACACAATAGCTTACGATGGGACCTTAATTTATCTAGTCCTATAAAACACTTTCTTGATGAATAACTAAAGCTATAGGATACATAGTACTTACTTTAGTACTTATTTTGCAGATTACATGCATAGTACTTATTTTGTAGATTACGTATTTCACTTATATCAATAACAAGGATAGATACATATAGAGAGGAGCAGGTGTGGTTATATGCTATTTCAGTAAGTACATAGTGAAATGTAGATTGAAATAAATAAGCCAGGTAAAAATGACGTTGGCTCTGGGCATGTTATTCTTGATTATCACCTTGACTGGGTCAAGAGCGAGTGTGAGATATGACTGGAACATGATAGGATTAAACTCAATGTGTTAGTGTGTTGCTAATTTGTACCTGAATGGTTTGGTAAGAAGTTGGGCTTAGACAGAATACTGGGTTGTGTATGGGAGCTATGACTTTGAGGACTTTATCTGACCACTGCCCCTTTCTCTTGTGTGCATCCTGGGTTCTCAGCTTCCTGGTATCATGAATCAAGCATTTATTTATTTTTTCACCATGTTCTTCTAACATGATGCACTGCCTTAGCTTAGACTCACAGCAATGGAACCAGCTGACCCTGCACTGAATCGTCTGAAACAGTGAGCAAAATAAACAGCTCCTCCTTTAAGTCTGTGTGCCAAGCATTTTACTGCAGCAGTAGCAAACCTAATATAGACCCTAATTTAGATAAAAACTGACAAAGTATTCAGCATTATTCAAACATTTTATCTATGCACTAACTATACTGAAATAGTAATATTTAAGTAATTATTAACAAGGCATAATAAGCAGTAAAAGACATTGAATGTTAATAGTTAATGGCATGAAATACCATATTTGTTCCAAAAGAAGATCAAAATGTGATATATATATATATATATATATATATATATATATATATATAACATTTTCTAATATGCTGTGTGGCCAACACATTTATTTATTGTCTTAGACAATAAATTAATTGAGCAGTGAGGTAATGTCAAAACCTCAATTAATATTCCACCACTGTTTATGTGATTCTCATTTTCCATCTAATAAGTTTACCTACATTAACTAAGGGTTCTGGGAACTGACATTTGTTTTTATCATCAATAATAGTTCAGTGCCCTTATTAGATCCGTAAATTGTATATCAGAGAGTAAATGTGTTTAAATTAATGCCCTTTGGTGGCCAGAATGGCAACACTCATTCCTAAATCCTCCTGCTAACAGTGTGGAGAAAACTGGTTTGTGTAGATTGAGTTAGACAGAACAGAATTGGTGGTGCCTTTTTCATTTATTTGTTTCTTTACTTACAATAGTTATTGAAATTTATGCACTTTGAAACTCTCTTATATATGACAAGATGAAATAATCGTTCTTCCTCATCAGAGTAAGTGCTGGCATTTTATTTTTTATGCTGTTGCCACCTATCTTCATTTGAGAGCAAAGTGTGAGTTCGTTTACAAAAGGGTTTAGGGAAACTGCAGAGCCTAATTGCTTACTAAGTTATGAACTGGTGCTGAAGAATACATCTTCCTTGAATAAACTTTTCAGCTTTCTACTTGAGGAGCACTTGCAGGACACTGGTGATCTGAAACAAGTGACGTGATGGGGTTGGACATAGAAAAGGTGCATGACAGAGAAGATTGGATACTAACACATCTCGATGGCAGTTCAAATAATTTTTAGGATGGAGGAATAGGATATATTTATAAATAAACTATTGCTTTAAAACATATGATAGAATCATCAAATAGTAATGCCCTACTGAATTACTATTTAATATTTATATTTAAAATAATTTATAAATTTGTAACTTTAACAGTTTGAATACTTATTCACTCCTAAAATCTCACGTTTCACACAAATTTCAGAAACAAAAACTTTCACTGCACTTTCATACTGTCTTTTATCCTGTATAAAAAGTATTGAAAGAGCCCAGAATAGACTTAGTAAATATTCACTGGGCATGATGAATTCCATGAAGCACCGGATTCAAATAATTGAGGTTAAGAACTCACCCAAGGCATTCATTTTTAAAACACAATTCTGGGACAATTCTTATTGAAAATATATAATTTGCACCACTATATGTTAAGAGGTCTTCACTATTCCAAATCTATGAATTAAAGAATTGTTTCAGAGAAATACATATTTATTTTACTTTTGATATTTCAATTCCTATACTGTACAACCTGCAAATATAATGATACCTTAGTTAACCAACTTTATTCTTTGCACAGTTATGTTACCAGCATTATGGAATTAAGTTCATGAACCAGGTACCACTGTATAATTTAAATATGTGAAATATAAAGCAAATATGAATAATTAAATAAAGTATAGATAACACAAAAGGATTTAAGTAAGATGATGTGTTTAGACTGATAATAAACATTTCATAAGTGTGTAATGGAATGAGCTACTACAATCAGGTGTGAGGATACCACTGTGGTACCAACTACTAGGATATCTGAGGAAGAAGACCTCAAGTTGGAAACAAGTCTGAGTAACTTAGCATGCTGTATGGAACATGAGTGAATAAAATGTTACCACAATTGTACATACATTTTAACTCTATTCCTTCTCATCATATACAGAATAACAAAATAAAATCAATGACTTGTCTCTCAAGAATAAATTACAAAATGATAAACCATCCTGGATAAAATAGCATCCAAATAATTGCAATCTCCACACTGAAGATACTGGCTATCTTCATATTTATTGAATTTTGATTAGCAAGATGAGAAGTTAAATTTTTGCATGTGTAATCTTAGAAACAATTTAGCATTAAACTCATAGTAACAATAAAAGTGTCACTTATAATAATAAAAATATTATTATAAAAACATAAATTCTAGGAAACCTAGTAGAAATTTTTTGTGTCTTCTATGATAAGGATGTCATCTGAAAATAATGATAGTTTGACTTCTTCATTTGTTCCCAGGTTTGGTTCAGTTATGATATTTGGTGACCTTTTGTCTAGTTGATTTGTATGTGACAGAGGGGTATTGAAGTCTTCCATTACCAATGTTAGTGCTTATTTAATTTTTCGTGTCTGATAATATATGTTTTAGGTAGTAGGATGCACCAGTATTAGGTGCATATATTAATGATTGTATCTCTTCTGGTGAAGTTTTACATTAACAAGTGCGTAGTGACTTTATTTCTTTTGATCAGCCTTGGCTTGAAGTTCACATGTATGCAAACAGAATGTTTCTGCTTTTTCTGGAATCCTATAGTTTGAAATATTATTTTCCATCCTTTGACTTTCAGTCTATGAATTTCTCTTTTTTATGAATTTCTTTTAATTTTAAATTTGTTTCTTGCATACAATATATCGTCAAGTCTTGCTACTTGATCCATTCTTCCAGTAGGTTTCTTTTGATTGGTGAATAGAAACAGTTTATAGCAATGATTATAATGATATGGATTGGCTTATCCTTGCCATATAATTTTGCTGTTGTTGGGCCTGTCCTTTCTCTATGGTTAATTGCTTGCACTGTTTGATGATTTCTTTCTATTGGTGTTCTTGAAAATATATATCTCTTATGTCTTTCTAGATTATCTTTCAGAAAATTTTAGATAGCTGGTTTGATAGTTAATTTTTTCAGTTGTTCTTTGTCATGGAAGAATTTTATTTCTCCATTAATTCTGAAAGATAGTTTTGAAGTATACGTCAATCTGAGTTGTAAAGTGTTTTCTTTTAGGGCTTGAGTACTTCACTCCAAGCTCTCCTTGACTTGAGGGCTCATGTTGAAAAGTCTGCTATGATTCTAGTGGGTTTTCATTTATAGGTGATGTTTTTCTCTTACTGTTTTTAATATTCTGTTCTTATGCTGAATTTCTGAAATCTTGATTATTATACTCTTTGGTGTAGATGCATTTTCACCATGGCTATTTGGAGTCCTATATACCTCATTTATTTGTATCTCAACTTTTTTATCCATATTTGAGAAGATTTCTACTCTTGCTTCTCTGAAGATTTTGTCTAGGCAAGTGCACTGCCTCTAGCTTTCTCATTGACTGATCAATCTTATGTTATTCTTCTTTACGTCATCTTATAACTGTTAGATTAACTTTTCATGGTTCATTGATATTTTTAAGATGTCTTTCCTTTTATTGTCACTAACTGCAATCTTGTCTTCTAAATCTGATATTCTATTTTTGTCTTTGTTCAATCTGTTTTGTATACTTTCAATGGAATTTTTGTTCTCCTGGATACCAATATCATGGATTCCATTTCTTTTCTTTGCTGGGCATTCCTGGTTTTCATCATTTTCTTAGGATCATCTGCTTTTTTATCTACTCTAGATTCATTGGGCGTATCTTTCGACTGTCATTTACTTTTACCTGAGAAGTTATTTTTTTTTCTATAGTCACCTCTATTTTCTTTTAACTTCCACTATCATTTCACAAAGGTCCAGTGTTTGGCTTCTGATTTCTTTCATTTAATTTTATTCTGGGCTTGTCCTGGGTGGGCTGAAGGTCTAGGGTTGCATTTTACTTCTGTGTCTTGCCATTTTTTATTTTGTCTTATTTTCTATATTGGTGCTTGTATATTTCTTATGCAAAGTAGCTTTATCATTAATACCATAGTTTCCCTAGTAATATTTATTGCTCTGAGATATCTTCTAAGCAGTAGTGGTTCTTGGTCTTCCTGCCTATGCTGAGAACCTACATTTTCAGTTCATTAAGGATAGGGGATTAATATTTATTTGGCTCTGGACTCTATATCACTTTGTACTGGATTATTTTTGATGATTATTACTCCAGGCAGTTACATGTTGTTATAAGAAGAATAGAAACTGATCACAACATGTATGACATCTTGGCTAAAGTAATGCAATTAGCAATAATAATATCTAGAACTTATCCAAGTGTGGCAACTATTAGTTTGGTATCTTTGACCAAAGAGCTATCTTTATAGATATGTAATAAAACCCAGCATATACCAGGAACTCACATGGAGTGAGTTTCCCCTGGACAGATTGCTTTTACCTGCTGGTTCACTGGACACCCTCATGAAACTGTGTCCTGCTGCTGCTGGGCCATTCCCACTCCTCCCCTGAGTGCTGCTGGGCCCTGCTGGGCTTCCTGATCATGTAACTTTTGCCCTTGATTCTCTTTATGTGGGGAACTACCTTTTTCAATTTGCATATGTTGTAGCATCCCTGCATTCTGTGCATTGTACTTGGTCTTAATACGAGATGTTTTGGATTGTTTGTTTCATTCTGCTTCTTAGTATCTTTTTGAAAATTCTTGATTAGGTTTGTTAAAAGATTCATCTATAATTCTCTTATTAGGTTGGATCCTTTTCTGGTTTTGGACCTCAAGGTAATGTTATGTTCCAACAATGATTTTAATAGCACTACTTCCCTTTCCATTCAATAAAGAAGTTGAGGAGTATTGTCATACTTCTCCTAAATTATAATCAAAATGGATCGATCAATGATTTAAATGTTAAAACAAAATCAATCTGTTGGAAGGTAAAACAAGTAAAAACCCTTACAGACACAGGCATAGGCAAAAACTCTCTGCACAGAGCCTCACCTGCAGAAGAAATAGTCCTAGAATCAATAAAAGGGATCACATCAAAAAACAAACAAACAAACAAAAAACAGCGGTATAGCAAAGGAAAACAATGACCAGATTGAAGAGACAATTTAGAGAATATGAAAAAAAAAAAAAAAAAGAAAGTGTTCTACTTTTTAGATAGAGGATTGTTATCTGCAACGTATAACTAAGTCAACAAATTAGACTCCCCAAAATAAAATACCCAATCAAAAACTGAAATGAAAAGACACCACTCAGGAGAAGAAATGTGATTGGTAAATAAATACATGAAAAAATTGCAGTGTCTTTGGCCATTAGAGAAATACAAGCAAACAAACAAACAAACAAAAAAAAAAAACATTGAGGAAACATATTATTCCAGAAAGAATAACTGTCTTGTATAAAACAAATAATAAAAAGCACTGGCAAGGTTTTAGGGGAAAATAAAACACTGTATATTATACATAGTTATATAACTAGTGCTTTATGAAACTAGGTATGAGGTGCTTCAAAAAGTGAAATTAAAATTCTGAACCACCCAGCTATTCCTCTTTTAAATATCTTCTCAAGACACTTAAAGACATCGAATTGTAGTTAAACTTGCATTGACCATATTTATGGCAGCACAAATCACAATAACTGAATACTGGGAGCAGGTCATGTATCCATCAGTAGGTGGAGGATTAATACAATGTGATATATATACAGGAAGCAGTAATATTTTTCCATAAGGAAGCATAAACTTGTGCTATGTTATGTGTCAACTTGAGCAGTGTAGAAGTCTAACTAAAAGATTCAGAAAGGAGCCAGCGTTCTTACTTTGTAAACATCCTCATCCCGTACAACGCCAGGCAAGGAGATTTTGTGAGTGCTGAGTCTTCCCTGCTCAGGGTGGGGCTGGCCTGCATACACTGCAGAGAATAAGGGGAGGTTTGTTTTCCCTCCTTTTGCTCTGGCTGCTGCCATGAAGTGTTGCCCCAGTGCCAGGCCACCCTGCCTTGGAGAGAGCTGGATTATGGACTGAAACTTCCAAAACAGTGAGCTAAATAAGCCTTTCCTTTCTTCATTTTGGGTGCTGGGTATTTTGTCCTAGCAACAAGAAAAAAGTAATCAAGACATGTAAAGTGTAAGTAAATGGACTTGAAACCATAATGTTGAAAGAAATAAATCAGACACAAATATTTAAATAACACATTTTCTCTTGCATGAAGAATGCAAAATACAAATAATGACCAAAAGAAAAGAGTAGATTAAGGAAATAGAGAGGGAGATCTTTTGTGAATAGCAAGAGGACTGGACGATGGAAAGAAAGCAGAGGGAATGGAGGAAAAAGAAACTTGTAAAAGACGTGTTACATACATGTTCCCCTTGATGAAAGTATGCACCACAAATATGTACCAGTAAAACTGAATAAAACTTAAAAAGAGAAATAATTACAAATCATTCAAATATTCTCACACCATAGATAATTTATTAATGGGATAAATATAAGCTTTCCAATGATGAAGGCTCACAAATCTTATTTACTTCTAAGCACAGAATTCAATAAGAGACCTTGATACTGTCATTAATAAAGTGATGCCAGTGATCATAGCAATGTCTAGTTGTAAATTAACCCATAGAGAATCATAACCCTTGTTTCTTACAAAATTTTTTTGATACAATCTTGAAACTGTTAGTCATGGCAACTGTAGTGTTTTAGACTAGATAGAGTCAGAACAGTAAATACTGAAGTCAAACACTGCATTCCAGAACCAGAACCTCTCTATTACTAGATGAACTTTACGATCCCTGTACTTTATGTCTGCATAATCCTAAAGCCTCAAGGAACTTGTGCCCACTTCCATGTTTAAGTATCATTTCCCTCACTCCACCACACAGACGTGAATGGAATCCTAAATACCCTTAACTTACAAGGAAGAATCTTTTCTGACTCACCATCTTCAAATAATTTCAATCTTTGTCATCCTGTCAAAGTCAAAGACTTGCCAGTGTTAGCTTTCATAGTCAGATACTAAAAATCTTAAACTTTTATAAAAGTATAATTGTAAAAGTCAATAAAACCTTCTTCCTAATGTAGGGATATTTTATAAAACATGCACTATATATATTGGTTATAAGTTTGTAAGATACTCTTTGAAAACTGTTTATAAGTGCACGGACACCATCTACTAAAGATGGAAATAACTTCAAAAATTTTTCTTAATTTAGAAGGTGATCTTTACAATAGAATTGCAACAAAAATCCAAAGAATCAATCATAATACCCATTTTACATTTCATTAGGAAAAGTGAGGCTCAGTACTGACAAGGACATTTTAATGGAAATAAAATAAGTGAATTGAAATGTCCAAGAGAAGTTGACAAGAGCAAGCACAAGTTAAAAACTAGGATCATTTGGGAAAATATATGAAGCCCTTTCTTACCAAATATTTATTTCCCTGTTGATGGAATAGGGGCATGTGGTCTTGATATTGTTTGAGACTTGGTGTTGAGCATATTCACACTAAGTTTCAGTCTCTTGAAAGTATCTCTATTTCCAGATTACCACTATTAGAGTGATTTCATAGTCTTCTGTCTTAACAAAACTCTGGATTTGCACTGCTTGGTTGGCCATGAGCCCTAATTTTTGTCCAACATTTTAAAATTTAAATCAAGGTCTGTCAACCGTATTAATCAAAATTTGATTATAGATGTGTGACCAGTAGTACTACACAGAATAATTGTATAAAAGCATTGTTTCTGCTGCAATTAATTTAATTGCACGGTCTACTACAAATTATTAGTGATTTGGTTAGAAATGTGTATCGCCTCAGAGTCTTATAGAATGGAATAGCTTTACAAGTGATTTTCACAATTTTAGAAGATGACTCCATAGCTTATATGAAGCTAAGAATCTACACTTAGTTCTGGGTCTCAGATACTAAGATTGATGGTCATAAAACAGATGAGTGAAATTAGGAAGAAAAAACTAAAATAGAAGCAGTGAGAATAAAATAGTGTAGAAACAGAAGAAATGGAGCCTACAAAGGTATCTCACTGTTGCTGTACCAACAACTCTGAAGAAATAGCGACCAGTGGGGAAAGTTGGCAGCTTCCATCATGGGGGTAGATACGCATCACACTGAGTCGGAAAGTGGGATATCCAAGGCATCTAAAGGAACTATAGGTAATGTCGCTGCCTCACAGTGAAAAGATGACCAAAATGGATGAATTAAATCATAAACAACATCAGTGTCTCATGTCATCTCGCCGAACTTGCCATTTCCTAATATCGCAATATCTTCTCCTGGTCTTACAATCTCAGTTCAGACTGTATGACTGATTCTTACACCTCTGCAGTAGCTTCCTGTCTGTTAATTTTACCTCTTTTGTGGTTTCTTTTAAGTTCAAACTCCTTCAAACAAATCTGTTACTTTGTAGAGAATCCTGATTTCTCAGGCTTGATCCTGTAAGATATTTATAGCATGGCCAGTCTTTATGGGGGTGTGTGTGCCACACCCTATACATTTTAGGGCGCTCTGTCACCATTAGAGGCCAGTAGCACATGCTCCTTCTAGGAAATAATGAAAATACCCCCACTCATGTCCAGTTCCATCATCCAGAGTGAAACTGTCATGCCTGCCTTTGTTTGTACTGTTCGCAGTGATGTGTAGGCAGTGGATGGCGTGTGTTTTAAGGCTGCATTGGAAGCTGTTAGCCTACCTCTTCTGTTTCCCTCACCATACACATACTCTTGAGATTAGTGTAATATAATGATGCTTATTTTCTTTCTGTAGGCAGAAGACAAGCATCAATACCTTTTCCTTCTCAAAACTTTTACCACAACCTATGTCTAAACAACACTGTTGTTCTTACCTTGTCAACCACAAATCAACCTGTAGGCTCCTGATGAGCTTTGTGTGTGTGCATAGACATTTACAGAGAGTCAGAATAGGCCTCTCTGCTGAAACTTTTCATTTATTCTACGACTACATAAGAACATCAATCATAGCTAAAATTACTACATGTAAAATAACTATTAACTTTGCATTCTTTTTTCAGAAACTACTTATACCAATTAGCTCCAAAAGTGCAGCTTGATATGTTTGCATCCTAGAAAATAGAACATACTTGACACTGAATTGTAAATTGCTATACATGTGAATAGAAAAATATTCAGTTAAGAAAAGAGGTACATTTTACTGTACAAAGCTCTCAAATAATTGTTGGAAACAGGTGGAAAAATAAGCACTACCTTCTGTTCCTGAAGTAAAAACAGGTCTGCTTTATGTTGTGAATTTTCTTTGATCCTTAAGATGTCTCTCATTGAGGCTACTAAAAGAATAATTCTCAATTGAAAAAAATATTATCACGTGAGACATGCCTGTGACGTAAAGACCAAAAGCTATTTACAAATAAGGAAGTATTGTGCTTTTTTCCAGTCTTCTATCTCTTCATTGCAATTTTCTGTGTATTTATTGAAATATCCATAGATAGGATTTGATTTAATATTCTTTCAGTGATCCTTGAGAGCTCTATCTTTTCTATGTGTCATTTAAACCTATTTTATATCCATTTTACATCTGTACACATACAGGGCATTGTCTCTTTTCACTCTTTTTGAGACAGCGACATCATAAATTAGAAGCACCTGTTACTTCCATTGGACGCCACATGTCATGTCTGTGTAGGGTCCTTCCCACCTTTCTCAGCGGTACCCTATATCCTGAATAAGTCTGCATCAGTACAAGCACAGATCAGCATGAAAAACACCTGTTAGTGCTCTTTGTACCAATGCAGCTGAACTGCTTAGTCAAAACGCTTCTAGTAGTCTAACAGCAATTATTCTGGGGCATGCTGATAGATCAGCGTGCAGCAAGGGCAAGTCAGGCTCCCAGACAGCACGTGGAGATGTTAATGGGGCTCCCAGGAGAGAGAACTCAGGATCATTAATGTGCATATGCCATACATCAATTGGGAGCTCTGCAGAATCATAGAGAAATCCAGAATTCCATTTTATTTTCTAGACTTGAAATAAATTTATTTCATGTTTTAAAAGTCATTCCTTTTTCCTGCTAAAATGTTTACAAACAGTTAAAACCACTTGGGCTCCATAGAAGCATCATAAAATTCCACTTTATATTATTTCAAGAGAAAGGTCATTTTTATGTTGAAAGCATTGTTATGAATGATTATAACACAGTGGTATTGTGTAAAAGTAGCATCTCCCTCTATAAAGTAATATTTTCCTGTATAATGCATACTCTGTGGAAGATTTCTTTTTCTTTTTCTTACTTTCTTTCTTTTTTTTTTTTTTTTTTTTTTTTGTTTAGACAATGTACACCAGCAAGATCTCTCATTGCTAGGAGTAAACACTTGATATCCCCAATTTAAAAGACAAGAGATTTATTTGGTTCACTTTTCAGCCTGAGGTTGGTTGGCTCCATGTAGGCATAATGACCTGGAGGAGTAGCAATGTTCATTTCATGGTGGCCAGGACACAGAGCACAAGGGAAGAACACCAGAGAGGAGGGAGCTGGGACCAGAGTCCCCAAGGCTGTGCCTGCAAGATCAATGACACATCCTACTGTGACACACTCACTAGAGTGCTTTGTTCATGGTCAGGCATTCTTAACTGCAATCCAGTTGACAATAAATAAATCGCGCTACAAAAGCAATTAGTGTATAATGGGACACATCACTTCCTCTCCACCTCACCTCCAACATCTTTCCAATTTTCATATCTTTCATGGAGTTTCCATGATAGTCACAGGCATCACCTCACCCATCAATTCAACAAATAGTTTTTAAGTACTTATTACATTCCACAAATAACTGATCTTGTCTCTTAATGCTGTCCTCTTCTTCACTTGGGTAGATGGGTGATCTAAATTTTCCTAATCGTAGGCTAGTGATCACAGGCCAGTACTTTGTAGGACACCAATGGAATTCTTGAAATTGAGAAATACAGTTCACTGTTCTTTACATCAAATCTCAAAGTCTCCTAACGTATTTTGAAAGAATTTGGAGAAATGCTGACCTATCTCAAAACTATTATGAAGTCAGTTTTTGAAGTGCATCACAGATCTGACAGGAATTACCTAGGTGTGCACATATCTTTTCTTGGTTTTATAAAAGCAATGTGAATTGGCTTCATGACTAATTACCAGTTCATTTCTTAGTTGGAGTTCTTTGCTACTGGAGATACCTCTCCTAATATACAACAGGGTGAAATGCTAAGGAATTAATGTTCCTACTCATTTTTAAACTGGTACTTTACAGAAACCACTGTCCATTCCTCCCTGCATCCTTGTTTGTGGCGTAACTCTGTGGCCAATATTTTCCAATAGTGTTGACCATCAACTATCCTCCACATGATAATGCATGATGTGCCTATATGTGTTGTTTGTCTTGTCTCATTTCCCTATTCATACTGATTCACCCTTTGACTTCTAAATCAGCTAGTCCTGGGAAAACCATTGTTTTAGAGACTGCTCCTGAAATGCCACGCTAAGAAAATAACAAAATATTTTTTAGAGTTGAATATTTTAAATTTAAAAGTGTTTGGGTCCAATGTGGTTTGAAATAGGAGATAACAGAATATTTTAATAGTGAAAGTATTTCTGATTGTACTGTCAGTTTTTCACAACCACAGGGATAAAATAGTTTTTACTATTACTTCTGTGTATGAATTATGATAATTCATACTTAAATTTTACTAAATTGGGAAAGTTATGGTGTCAATCATTTGATCAGAAGGCTTCTGTACCACCATTTCCTCTGCATTTATCAAGGAAATGTAATAATATTATACAGTGTTTTACCTATAGAAAGACATGGTAGAGATTCAAGACTTCTTTTTAAGTTTTCAAAATGAAATCTCAAACTTGACTTTTCTGCTTGCTGTCACAGGAGAGGCTGAAATGCAATTACTCCAGAGTCTGTGACAAAAGCTCAAGTAATACTTTTTAAACTGGAGATTTATCTATTACAATGTGTGGCAATTATTCAGTGAGAAAATAAGATTTCAAGAACTGTTTTTCCATGGCAAGTGTGATTTCTTTGTTACAGTTTGTGTGTGTGTGTGTGTGTGTGTGTGTGCACTCACATAGTATTTTCACGGATTTGAAACCAAAGAATATTAGAAAAGAGAGGATTTTATATGGTGATTTTATATTCGCTCATTCTTTTAAGATTTTATATTCCCTCATTATTTTAAGAATGAAACAAATTGAAGCTAATGAACTTAAACTTCCTAAAGGAACACTGCACTCTTAACCCCCAAAACTGTAAGAAAGTATTTACGTATACTTCATCTCAGTATCTTATCTAGTTTTATTCTCTATATATTTATCATCTGCTTCTTGTTTTATGGCTTCCTTACTTTTTCTTCCAATTTTTAAATATCTCTAGTTCCTTTATCTGACTGTCAATAATTTTCTTCAAAAAGGAAGCAAATTTTATCTATGCACATAAAGAGAATTATATCTATACTTTACCTATTAAAATTTTACGAAACATGGCCATGGTTTTAGTTTAGCGGCATAAGTGGCT
This sequence comes from Cavia porcellus, assembly GCF_034190915.1. NCBI lineage: Eukaryota > Metazoa > Chordata > Mammalia > Rodentia > Caviidae > Cavia > Cavia porcellus. The sequence goes on along the minus strand of NW_026947499.1, from coordinate 69,422,019 downwards.
GCTTGGCAAACATGTGAGTTTGATCCCTGGCATCAAGAAAAAAATTACAAAACATTTATTCCTCACTTTCCCATACTTTTTTAAAGACTTTTCTCCTTTTCTTTCATACACGCCCGCACACACACACACACACACACACACACACACACACACACACAGAGCATATTATTCTTCATGGCTATCGTTGGATTTTCAGTGATAAACTGCAAAATTGAAAATCTTGCCCATTTTTCATGGGATCTCAAGAAGTTCTTAACTTTGACTTTTACAGATATTTTAACAGGACGTTTTCCCCACTATCTTTGCAATACAATGTTTTCCACTGGTACTTACCGATAATTAAAATTCTCTTTGGCTATACTTTTCCCCAGTAACTTGACTTTATCTATATTTCATCAATAAAATGCTTACATTGAAGTTTAAAATCTTAGTTTCTACATACAAGTTTATTAATGACTCAAGGAAAGACCGAATGTAGATATTGTTGTTTGAGTAACTTCACTGTCTAGCTTTCCTCCAAGCTGTGAACCAGGATCTGAGCTTTCTATCTTAGAACATTGCCCTGGGGAGCTAATGGAAATAAATCCATATGAAGGGGCAAGTTCACCCAAGATGTTTAACTTCTGCATCAGCCAAAAGTCACGGAACATTTCTATTTCATTCCCTTGATCAGAATACTTCAACTTTTCTGATAGGCCTCTTCCAAGAATCGAATATACAGAATGAGATGGGCAGCAATCTTTTTATTAGCATATTTTGGTAAAACAGAATAGTGAAGCTTGCTTTGCTCTGTCTCTACATGAATATATTTTGATTATTTTAGTTCCATTATGACTCTTCCCCTCCCTCACCCCTCTGCTAAACCTTTTTTTATGTCTCTAACAGCCTGTGTCATAGTTTCGTGACATTTATTTTTTACACTTCGTTCATTTTTCTGAATGCAGTTTTAGATTTCTCATGTAAGAAAAGACATGGACTATTTATTTTTGTGAATCTGTCTTATTTTTTTTATTAAGAAGAATTACTTATTACATTTTCAGATTTCTTATATAAAAGAAAAATGGGTTCGGAAGCTCTATTTCACATATTCACTTATGAGATGGTTTCCAAGCCCATGAATTTTCCTGCAAACTCACATGATTTTATTTTATGGTTGAATAATAGTTTATTCTTACATTCATCACACTTTAAAAATTCTTAGTATATGATATTTGTTAATTCTCTGTCAGAAGATTTACTAGCAAATATAATTTCCTACTGTGTGAATTTTCTCTTTAGTCAGTTGTCTGCTTTGCTGTGCAGACACTTTAAAATTTAATGTATTTTCATTTGTTGATTCTTGCTCTTCTTTCCTACACTAGTGGAGTCCTATTCAGGAAATCGTGACCTGGATTACACTCACAGTTCCAAGCTTTCCCACTACATTGTCTTCTAGTAATTCCAAGTTATATGTTGTGTACAGATTGTTGATCATTTTTGAGTTGATTTTAGTAGAAGATGAGACTTAGGGGTCCAGTTTCAATCATCTGCATAAAGACATCCAGCCTTTCCTGCCTCACTCTAGCTATTTTCTTCTCTAAAAACAAGTTTTATTGTTTCACGGGGAAGATTTTTTTATTTTACATAGTTTGGTTGGATACACTTAAGTTACAGAATCCAAATAAGAATTTTCTGCATCTTTTGTACTCTTTTTTTTTATTCATTGAATTTGAAATTGTTAAAGCCTCTAAGAAAAGCAAATCCCATGTGTGGTGCAACTAGTTTTATTTCTTATTTAAGGGAAATGTAACAAATTACATTTGTGAAAGAAGTGAACAAATATTTTTCAGAAGGTATAATGGCATGGAGTTGAGAAACAGAGCTTGAATTTGTTATTTGATGCAATGGTTGGAAATTTGTATCTTACATAAGATATAAACCTTATGTAAGATCTTGGATCGTATATAAGATATCTAGATTATCTTTAAACTCCTTGGTCTTGGCCAGGTCATTAGATATGTAACAATCTTTTCAGTGCAATGAACTTAAGTAGGAAATGACATTTAGGGACCCCAAATTATCCAGCACCACTGTGGACAATCCTCGTACCCTATCTTGACACATCAGTAGAGATTTCCTCACTCTGTCCATCTGGTATCTGGTAGACATTTCCTCAGTCTTGCTTCCTGTGCCCTTTGAGCTAGTAGGACTACAAATTTGTGTGCAAATTCAAGCTTACTTCAATTCTAAAGTTTTTATTTTATGTACAAGAATTACACTAAACCTTCATTTTAAGTTGAAAATATTTTTAGTTATAGAAAATGTGAATTCCTATGAGGGAAACATTATATTATAAAAATAATAATGTTGTCTGCATTAATTTCTAAGAAGACATACATATGCTAGCAAAATGTGTCAAGTTTTAGATAAAAGGAAATGGAGAGTTTCATAAATACAGCAATCACACTGTGATACATTAGCATAATGTTACTAGTAAGACTAACCCTGTATTCTCATCAGAGGTCATTAAGATCAGTGGTTATGGGGCTGGGGATTTAGCTCAGCGGCATAAGCGCCTGCCTTGCAAGCAGACAGTCGTGAGTTCGATCCCTGGTACCGATAAAAACGAAAAAGACAAAAAAAAAAAAGATCAGTGGTTACTAAGGCTTTTAATTAGCAGAAAAGTTTCTTGAGGATAATAATGTAGCACAGCGTTAGGACATCTGTCTGGTACAGTGATACCTCTGTTTATGAACTTAAATTGTTTTATGATTTGAGGAAGGAGGCTGTGTTTGTGTTTGTGCTGGGAAGATGGATATGGTTGTGTTTTGTCAATTCACATGGAGTTTTCAAATGAAAGCTTTTGTTTGACATTATATTTATTTTGTTTAACATTTTGTTTAAGAACTCAGTTGTTAGCAAACAGAAGCAATCATGAACCATTCAGAAGTATTACTGTATTTTTGAGGTGCCTGGCGTTTATTCCCCCATGCTGCAAACAAAAGAGTGTAAAGTTCCTTCTGTCCACAGAAGTGATGATGAATAGTGGAGAAAAAAATAACATAGTTTTCAGGGGAAAGTATTTGAAGGACATTGCATGCCTATTATACAATGACATTTACAGGAATTACACAAACTGAAAAAAGAAAAAAAAAGTAGGCCCAAGGTGAAAATAACATGGATTGTTTATGGAAAATATTGTATGAAAGGAACAAAACAGGTTCTGAGAAATTGGAGTTCTTCTATATTTTCACCTAGTTGGTGATTATAGGAGTATACTTACTCATATTAAAATGGGATTTATATGTGCCGAGCACCACGGCGCACACCTGTCATCCCAGCACTTGGGAGGCCAAGACAGAAGTCTCGTCCTGAGTTTAAAAACAGCCTGGATTGATAGTGAGTTTGAGATCAGTAGTAACTACATAGCAAGACTCAAAAAATATTTTATAGCTATTATTAATACAGCTCTGTATTACATTTATCCCAAACTAAAAAATCTTTGTCCCATAATTCATAAAATATATTCTTACTGAGATCATTATAAGTAACTGCATTGTTTTGAGTATCATGGACAAAAAAGTATAAAAGTTGCTCTTTCCCAAGATAAAATAAGGAATATAGATTTATTAATCTAGGGATCCAGGCCAAAGTTTATCAGTGAAGACTGATGAACATTTTCCACTAATCTTCAGCTGAGTGGAACAATTAGTCCCATTTTTAAGGTAAGGAAGTGCAGCTTAGAAATGTCAAGTAATATATCCAAGGTGCTAGAACCAGAGTAGAAATCTCCATTTGTCACACTCTTATACTTTTCATTATTATGCCTCACTCTTTCTTTGCAGATAGTTTTTGACATTTATTATCATAATAAGTAAATAAGTTCTTTGGGTTGGTTTATTTCATGAAGGAAAATGTTCTGATTTATTCATTTTTAAATTCCTATTTTCCTGCAAAGCTCTCAGTACAACATAACAAGTCAGTAGTATATAACACAAGATGGATTACTATATTCTACTAAATAGTTCATCCATGAATATTTTATGATTTTAAAATTGTCATTTTATTATTATTTTTCTATTTCAATGATTTCATTACGTGGTTATTTAGATTAAGAATTCTACATTAATGTGTTTTCTTTCACTTGTCAGGCTCAAGATATTTTAAATATAATTCAACATAATTATAACATGTGAGTAATTGCATTAAACAATGGGTTAAGCAAGTATTTAAACAAAAAATTATTACTTTTTTAAAAATACTGAAGATTCCTTGGCTCATTCAGATTTATGTTAAAATTATTGAATTTTTAAAAATGTACCTTTCAGAACTCATATCTAAATAATTTCTTTTTGGAATTGTTGATGACACTGAAATCAAGCTGTCATAGAAAAATTAATGCAAATTGCTCAGAGGGCAGGAGAACCATAAATAGAAAATATGCTTCACTGGAGAAAAAAATGATTACTGCTGCATTAAACTGTGATGCACCAATGGAGAAAAACAGAGTTTTGGAATGAGACAGTGAACATATGAGTGTGGGACTATTTACTTAAAAGAAAAATAACTTGTGAGCTGGATCAGAAATACTTGCCCACCTCTGTTCCTACCTTAAGTGTTCTCACCAACAGTGATTACTCCCCTCCTCACCTTCATTTCCAGTTAAAGAAAATGAATTACCTAAGAGACAAATTATTTTGACAGGTTAAATTATTAATTTTTGTAATTTTATTGAAGGATGGTTTATTTGCATTTTCAGATTTACAATATGGCTTTACATAAGCACATAATCCAGGAAACAAAACCACAATCATTATATATTCTCATCACAGTCAAAATATAAATATTCTTGGGCCAAGAATATAGCTCTGTAGCACAAGTACCTGCCTCTAGTGTGAGTCCTGAGTTTGATTCCCAGTATCAAAAATTAATATATATTGATGTTTTTTCACTCCATTCCTCAGCAGCCACTAATCATCTTTCTGTCTTGCAAATTAATTTGTATTTTGTAGAATATATAGATATATACACTCATATGTAAACAGTATTACAGTGAGTATGCCTTTTTCATCTAGATACTTTATTCATCAAAAGGATTAAATGCATTAAGAGTACTTTGACCTTATATTTAGGTTCCCACTATACGGAGGTGCAATAATTTACTATTCCATTTACTCATGAAAATTGTTTCTGTAAATTTTTAATGATTACTAATAAAATTTCCGTGAATAATCACATATACATTTTGTGTATATTTTGTCTATAAAATAAATGCTAAAAATGATTTGCATGATAAATAATACATTTATACCAAAACACATTCTAAAAGAATTTCTGAGTATATGTTTTCAATGTTTCAATGCATATTATTTTTGGTATTCTCTTGAATGCATTCATTTCTTGTAGACTCTTTACCACCTATGATAATGTAGTTTATTTGTTTTCTTTGATCTATATACTGATGCATCAGTACAAAATTAGCACCTTGAAAGTCAAAGCTTGATAATCTGGGGCCTATTCTATTCTTGAGAACCACAGCACACTTTCTTACATTTGGTAGATTCTTGTGCAATATATTGGGTATCTCTTATGTCTTCAAAATATTTTCTTGAATTAGGATTTTTAATGTCATTTTGTGTAATAGTTCTATGATGTCTTTCTTTATTTTTCCTAGAAATGTACATTCTTTGCTATATTTTACTATAATAGAAAAGACTGTAGTATTTCTTTAAAAAAATGTTCCTTGGATGTGGTTCCAAGATGACCTGTGGAAGGGTCCTTTAAACTTCGATGGAATGAGCCACAGGGAAATAGAGTAGGCATTGGGGGTAAAGGAACAGACAGCCAAGCAGAAGGCAGGATCAAGTTGGACCAAGACAAATGAAATGATTTTTCATTAGTGAGCAGGATCACTTCTCCATCTAAACAAGAAGCAAGTTAGTTTCAATATGTTATAGTTAAAAAAATAATTTACAGGCCATGGGGATTTTCCCCTGCCTGCCCATGTTAAACAATATTACTGAATTTCAAAGTCCAAGAGGAAAACCAATTTGGTAAGTTCAAGGAATAAAAATGATGACTATTAGCGAAACTGGAAAAGAGTGAAAGTTTCTTCTAAAGTAATTCGTGGTGCTTTACAAGGCTTCTGACTGAAGCAATGATCGTAGTTAATTAATTCACTTAAAATGTCTTAGTAATGCATTAATCATACTTGAAAAGATTTAGCATTAACTACTTTACCTTCTGGTCCTGAGTCTAAGGCCATTTTACAGAACAAAGTTAGTGAAAGTGAAGTATTACCTGTCTGTCCGTTTTCCTGAAGTAGCTTCAGTTTTAAAACTTCCTCAGCTGTGCTCAGTTTAGCTTTGTTTTTTTTTTTGTTTTTTGTTTTTTGTTTTCTAGCAAGACTATGTGGAGCTTTTTGCTACTAGCAAACCACATAAAACTCATATAATCACTTAGCATTTCAACTTCAGGTAAATTATTCTACTTTTCTCCAACGCTTAGCACAGGCACATACATGCACATATACTTGGATTCATATGTCTAGCTGCAAGCATACAAAATAAATATATATATATATATATATGTATATATATATATATAATATTTGTACTCATGAATTATTCAGTAGTATTCTGCTTGTTTTCAGATAAATTGGGGTCCATATCATTTTATTTTGTCTTTATTTAGATAGGAACTGTTAATTCTACACTACTAAATTCCATAGTATACATTTAAAATTCTCCTATTTCTATACAAGTAAGCTAGTGTATTGACACTAAGACTTAGTGTAGAAAAAAAGGATCCTACTTTAATAAGCACCATATTATGTTTTGCTTAAGTACCCTCTGGGAATTGTAAGACCATTATTTGCAACTTTATGTGTTTAAATGGAAAAATTATTACACTCTAAGAGGAGAAACTTTTCATTCTCCATTATGTTATCACATTTGACATATAATTCATTATACAATTAGAGTTATAAGATAACTAACATAGCTCTGTTATTGGTCAGTATTACATCTCTGGGACCAAATGAATGACATACAAAATAAAAAGAATTTTTTTTCTTTTGGCACACATTTATATAAAGTATATCCCTTATCAGACTGGCTCCACGTAAAGAACATGGTCTCGAGTTGCATCCATTTACTCATAAGTGAAATGCATCAGACCCATATGTTTATGCATCGTATTATCTCACTAGTATAAGAAGCCAAACAAGTAAATGAGATCCAAAACGTATAATAGATACTAAGAATTGGAAAGAAACTGCTCAAAAGAAAAGACATAATGTGATGGAGGAAAAGAAAAGGAAAAGTATTTTTATACACAAGATAGTTAAGATAGTTGCACAGTTGTTTCTCTTGGTTAATTGAAAAGAAATGTTTGTTTTGATACAGTTTGGACAAGAGATCATCCCTATATCTTGTACTCTGAATAACTACTAGCAAGACAGCAATACTCAGTGTATTATTGTAACTCTACTAACCTGCTTTGAAATTGTTTTATTGTTATTTTGATTTTTTTTTCTTTTTTAAAGTAAAAAAAGAACATGATAATGGAAGAGTGTGATTGAACAAAGATGTGTATTTCCTGGCAGCAGGAAGCAAAGCAGAGGAACACAGCCAGAAAAGGAAGGACTCAATATAAGGCAGAGCATCCAATATCATTCTTTCACTGATCAGCAGACACACATAGAAGTGTGTTTTACTAACCCTCTATAATCAAACTCAGCTTCTTTGAAGCTCATACAACTTGGTACTCTATACATTTCTATGTGAAAATTTGTTTTAGGGATTTTTCATTTATTCAGTACTTGGCAAACATGCTAAAAGTTTTGAGTATTCATCTCTTCAATTCTCCTAACTTTGCCAGTTAAAACAATTTCTGTGGTGCTTGTCATTTGGTTCTTGTTTTGTCTCATAAAACCGTTTGTAATGACCACACTGGTATTACAGCAGATGAATAAACAGCAATCTAATTGTCTATTTTTACTGTCACATTCCATGTTTTGTCAGTTTGACCCTTAAGCACATCTCCACAATCCATGAACTCCAAATAAACGCAAGACCATAATTCTGTCTTTTTTTTTTTTTTTTTTTTTTTTTGTCTTTTTCATTTTTATCGGTACCGGGAATCGAACTCACGACCACCTGTTTGCAAGGCAGATGCTTATGCCATTGAGCTAAATCCTCAGCCCCTCAAGACCATAATTCTGGTTCATGTAACTATCCCACATACAGATGAAAACTCACTAATCTTGTTACTTAAGTCTTAAGTGTTCTAATATTGATCAAAATTCTAAGCTTGAAATCTCCCTTCAAATTGAAGTCAAACTCTTACCTGTGAAGCCCAGGAAATAAAAACATAAAAACAAGTTATGTATCCTAATACATAATGTTGCCAGGTATTATAATCCCATTCCAAAAGAGAGACCTAGAATGTAGAGAAAAAGAATGGTTTAAAAGCAAAAACAAAATTTATCAGGGCAATCACTAACAGCTATAGTTCCATGTCCAATATCCAGAGTACATGAGAGCATAATGTGAGTTCCAGAATAAAGTACCAATGCCATGATCTCAACAATGCCATAAAATTTTCTTCCCCCAAAATAACTCGTCCACCAACCTTATGTTAACCCTTCTGAAAAGACCCAGGAAATGAGAAAAATGCAAAAAAAGACCCAGGAAATGTAAACAATTTTTTCCCTGAGGTTTAATACAAATGGGCTCTAGTCAAATTCTCTGTAGAATCCCCTTCTGGAATCACAGGAGCTTTTTTCTTCACTGTCTACATTTTGCTTAGCATTCTGGCCTTCTAAGCTCTGAACTAGCAGAACTGCATATCAGGCTCTGCTTATAGAATTCAAAGGTTTCTCTACCTTACATCTTCAACTCCTTCTAAGTTCCATTAGAACACTAATTACAAAGTGTTTGAAACTTTATGGTTCAGCATTGTCACTGCCAGGACCCTAATTCTCTGGTTCTAATTTTCCATATTGATCAGATTTTCATTCCTGGGGTCAAATACCAACATATAGATCTTAAAATATGTTTGTTTCACACTTTCAAAGAATTCAGTGTACAATACACTGGTTCCAAGGCAGGAAGATGATGCAAAAGGGGATGATGGGGTTAACCTACTTAGTTCAACGTGAATGAGAAGCAGATCAAGGTAATAGTGCTAGAAAGAAAGGGAGAGGGACCAGAGGTAGTACCTATGGTCAAACATCTGTGACCCACTGAGACAGACACAGAAATGTGCATAAGCAATCTCCTAGGCAGCTAAATAGTCAATCATTCTGATAATCCACCATATTGTTCACCATTCTCAATTTGAATATGCTGAATTTGTGCATATTTATGTCTGGACATATGGGGAATTGGAGTAATAGTTTTGCAAACTATTTCCAAATAATAGAAGATAAGACCTTAATGTGTTGCTAAAAAAAAGAAGTGTGATGAAACATTAATAACATTGAGAGTAATATCAAAAGAATAAAATGTGGACACAGTCTTAGTTACTTTTCTCTAATTGCTGGGACAAGACACCTGACACCCAAAGTGAAGGAAGAAAAGGTTCATTTAGACCACAGTTTTTGGAGGTTTCAGTCCACTATCAGCTGACTCCAAGACAGGGTGGCAGGGTACAGAGGTAGCCATTCACGGCAGTAGGTACCAAAGGCAAGAAGAGCAAAAAGGGCAAAATGAAAAAACTAAAAACCTATCCTCTGTAACATTCGGTGTGAGGTTATTTGTCTCAGCTGCAAGGTAACCAAGACAGACTTTGGCCTGAGAGCAGGGTCACTACTGTAACCATACCTGACCATGTGGATCAGGAGCCTTTAGAACTGGTGTATGAGAAGAGTGTGGAAAGATTTACAGCTGCCAACTGAAGAAACTGACCTGGAATGTCTAAAACTATATTGATGATAAACTCTGTTCAGAGGTCAAAAGACTAAAATGTAGATAGAATGCAACAGTTACAGACCAGCCTCAGAAGGTTTCAGTTGTGAAGAATTGCACTGCTGATGGACTCCATTACATAGGTGCTATACTTTGGCAAAACTTGTATAGAAATTTTCCTGACATTCAGATTAAGACAGTGGACTAAGTAATATGTGAAAAAAAACTTAAGGCAACTTAATATTGAAACAGTGGCATGATTGTTACTGGGGAGGCTTTCAGTCACATCTATGTTGAAACTCAAGAGCATACAGCCTAGCAGAATGATTTAAAATATTTTGAGTTTGCCAAGAAAGAAAATTCCAGTAAAGTTTCAGACTGAAAAAGTGAAGTAGAGGAGAGTTTGATCACTGAATAGCAACCAGAAAATGGAAAAGACGGCCTGAGGTTCAACCAGACAATGGAAAAGACGGCCTGAGGACCTCACAAGAACGAGCAGGACTCCAGCCTTTGCAAGGAAAGAGTTGCAAAAAGTTAAATCCTTTGCCTTGAGAAGAGAAAACCAAAGGATCATAGTCCACAAAGGTGGTTGTCTAGGAAATTTGGTCTCATAACTGAGTTTGCAGTGCTCAGCAACCCAGGCATTGGACCCCTACAGTCAAAAAGAAGGAACGTTGACTACTGCTCCCGCTGGTGGCAGACCCTGCATCGTTCATTTGGCCCTTGGTTTAGGCACACTAGAAAGCAGCAGTTGTGGGGTCAGGGAGGTGGCCACCCAGTACTCAGAAGAAGACCTGAACGTATGCTTCTGAGAGGACAGTTTGTGAAGCTGAGAGTGTAAGTCAAAGGTACAGTGGGGACATCAGAAGTTTGGAGAAACCCGCATTACAATAATCAGAAAAAATCTTTGAAAAGTGAGCAGACCAGGCCCAAATGAGAAGTCCTGAGAGTAGCTAAATACTCTATGGCTTAGGGGCAGAGCCTCCCAAGCAAAACTCTTTGAAGTTCTCATATTACCCCAGAGAGTCTTGGATGCTGGACATACAACCAAAGACTTATTGTTTGCCCTGTTCTATTTTGGATTTGCTTTGGTCTCATTCTTTTCTATCCTCAATTTGTACCTTTGGGAGTGGGAATATTTATGTTGTGCCATTGTATGTTGGAAGTGCTTAATATTTCATTTGTACAGGTGTTTATAGCTAATTTTGTTTTAAATCTCAGAGAGCACTTTAGAATTGGACTTTTTAGTAATGCTGAAACTGTAATGACTTTGGCAACTCTTGCAGATGACTAACTGAATCATACATAAAGGAATGTGTGTGATTCTTTGGGGGATCAGGGGCAGATTGTTACGTTCCCCCAATACCTCATTGCAGACATAAGGCTTTTTCAGAGGTGACTAGAGCTATATTATGTGATGCTAGTATAAAATGTGATTACTAAATTAGCCCACTGATTCGTTTGACATTGTTTCAAGTGTGAATAATGCCAATGCCCACCCTATTTATGGTGGCACCGCACAAAGTGTATGTAGCCTGAAAGGAATTAGAGGGAGAAGAGGTCTGATGCTACTTCATAACATGGAATTTTTCTCCTCTGCAATACTCCTTTGCCATGCCAATCTGCCCTGGAGACAGCCAATTATGAACTGAAACCTACAAACTGTGTGATACAGTAAGCATTTGGCATCAGGTGTTTTGCTTTGAGATAGAAATCTGTATTCTATATCATTGTATGTTGAAAGTGTAATATCTTGAAATGATTTTCTTGTTATTTGTACAGGGGCTTGAAGTTAAGAGTTTCCCTTAAACCTCAGAAGAGACTTTGGACTTTGCCTTTTCAGCAGTGTTAAACCTTTAGAATTTTGGCACCTTTTAGAGATGGAATAAGTTACTTTTGCATAAAAGGATGTGTGTGAGTTTTTAAGGATTCAGGGCAGAGTGCTATGGCGTATGTCTAGATGTCTCCCCAAAGCCTCCTTTGGTCATAGATGGGATTTTGAAGGGGCTCCTGAATCTACAGTGTGTGATGTGGAGATTAAGGCTGCATGATTCCTAAATTACTCTACTGATTGGTTGGTGACAGATCTGGGTGTGGATAATGGGAAGGCACCCTGGATGTGAGTGTCACCAACCAAAGGGCGGTTATCCTGGAAGGGGTAGAAGGGAAGGGCAGGCTGTTGCTCCTGCTGTTCCTGTATTTTACCGCTTTGCTGGCTTGTGCTCACCATGAATGATTGACCTCTGCAATGTCCTTCTCTCATGCCACATGATTTCTATCAGTCAACCATGGACTAACAACTCTGCAAACTATGCACCGACTAACCTTTCCTCCTTCAGCTTTTGGTATGGGGTACTTTTTTTCATTAACAAAAAAAGTGACTAAGAAAACAAATTGATTAGTTACATTTTATTGAAAAGATGTTTGATAAGTTAATGTAATAATATATATGCCTGTATTTCTCATTTATTCAGCTTTAAAAATATGCTTCTTTTACTCAACTAATCATATTATAAAAGCTACTTCCGTTATATCCCTTCTTAAAAGATAAAACTAAATGTTAAGATAGAAATGTTTAATCTTTGGGAAGATAAAAATAGGTAAAACACTTGAAATCACAGACACAGACACGGACTTCCTGAACAGAACTTCAGTTGCATAGGATACAGTTTTGAAAATCAAAAATAGGTTTATATCTATTTAAAATGCTTATACAGAACAACAGAAACAACTAAAACAATGAAAAAACAAACTGCTGAATAGGAAAAATGGTTTTCTAGCCATATCTCAAAGGAGTAATATCCAAAATATATAAAGAATTTAAAATATTAAAACCAAAAATTTACCAAATCAAAAACTCCACAATCAGAACAACAGACATATCACAGAAACACAAATGGCCAATAAGTACATGAAGAATATTCAAATTTTCAGCCATTAGAGAAATGTAAATTACGACAACACTGAGGTTCCATCTTATCCCAAAAAGAATAGCCACTATCCAAATTCTAGTAAGAATTTGCACAAAAAGGAATCCTCCTACACTCTTTGCATGAATATAGACTAATACAAGTCCCTATGAATATCTCTATGAACATTCCTCAGAATACAGAAACTAGATATTCTATTTTACCCAGCTATCCCCTTTCTAGATACCATCCCAAAAGACTTAAGTCACCATATGACTGTGATACACGCACACTCATATTTTTTCTACCAGCACAATTCATGATAGCTAGTCCTGTACGTCTATCAGCAGATGAATGGATAAAGAAAATATGGTGATTTATACATAATAGAATACTACTCTGTCATAAATAAAAATAAACTTGAGTCACTTATAGTAAAATGGATGTATCCAGATACGATAATGTTAAATAAAATGAATCAGAAACACAAGCTTAAATATTGCCCATGAAAATTTAAATTACAAAAAGGAACAAAATGAAAGAGAGACAACAGGAAGCGTGTAGATAAATCTTTCTCAAATGGAAAGGCAATCAAGAGGTTGAGCACAGAGAAAGAAAAGAGGATGAAAAAAGGAATTAACAT